>NC_041386.1:531112194-531368376 GCF_002162155.2 Triticum dicoccoides | reverse complement strand
CATAGAGGGGGAGAAAGTTGGTGTTGACAGTAGCAAGATTGTTTATGTAGATCGCCGTCCCGATCGTTGCCCCCGGCGGCACTCCGGCGGCACCGAAAGCAAGGGGGGAGAGCCCCCCTACTTCTTCTTCATACTTAGCCTCCCCCCTAGATGGGAGGAGGTTTCCCCCTCTGGTTGATGGTCTCCTATGGCGGCGGAGGGGCGGGAGCCCCTCCGAGATTGGATCTCCCTCTCTGTTCTCTTCTGTTTCGCGTTCCCCAGATCTGACCGAAAACTGTTTCTTATATTCCGGGAGATCCGTAACTACGATTGCGCTGAGATTTTAACATGATTTTTTTCCAGATATAAGCTTCCTTGCGCCCGAAGTAGAGCTCGAACCGACGTTCGAGATGGGCACAACCCACCACTGCACGCCAGGGGCCTCTGGCGCGCCCTGGTGTCTTGTGGTCTGTGTTGGCCTCCATTTGTGGTGATTCCAACTCCCAAAAATCACATATATTCCAAAATAATTCTCCGTAAAGTTTTATTGCATTTGGACTTCGTTTGATATGGACACTCCGTGATACAAAAAGCATGCAGAAAACATGAACTGGCACTGGGCATTGGATTAATAGGTTAGTCCAATAAAGCATATAAAAAGTTGCCAAAATTATGTGAAAGTGGTATAATATTGGCATGAAATGATCAAAAATTATAGATACGACGGAGACGTATCACTTGCTAATTATTCTTTTATGGGTAGTATACCAAAGAAACTTGGAGATCCAAGAGTACCAACTATACCATGCTCCATTAAAAGAAACTATGTTAAAACTGCTTTATGTGATCTTGGAGCCGGTGTTAGTGTTATGTCTTTCCCTTTATATCGTAGACATGAATTGAATAAGTTGACACCTACTGAAATTTCTTTGCAAATGGCTGATAAATCAACTGCTATACCCATCGGTATTTGTGAGGATGTGCCTGTTGTGGTTGCAAACAATACTATCTTAACGGATTTTGTTATTCTTGATATTCCTGAGGAGGACAGTTTGTCGATCATTCTTGGTAGACCCTTTTTGTATACCGCAGGAGTTGTTATTGATTGCAACAAAGGCAATGCCACTTTTCATGTTAATGGTAATGAGCGTACCGTTCACTTTCCAAAGAACAACCTCAAGTTCATCGTATGAATTCTATTGGAAAAATTTCAACTATTAGTATTGGAGGTTTTGAATTCCCTCTACCTACTATCAAAAAATATATGATATTCTTATTGTTGGGCACATGCATATCCCCGTTGAGGTAACCAGTGTTATTCGAAAGATCTCCGATTTCATGTCACTCGGAAGAAGTTTGTTAATGAGACTTGATCAACCTCGTTAATTGATTCCTTCTGATGAGCATGAGATGGATGAATTTAGAAAGCACAACTCTCCGTACCCATCTTTTACTTTCTGTTATTTAGAATAAATAAAGCAAAACTAGTATCTTCTGTCTATTTTTTGAATTATCCGTGCAATAAAAAATGTCCCAAAAATAAAAGTTCTCCAAATGCCCTGAAATTTTTGTATGATTTTTTATGCAATATTTAAGAATTTCTGGCACTGAACACACATCAGGTGGCCTCACCAGCTGGCCACAAGGGTGGAGGGCGCGCCCCTTGACCTTGTGGGCCCCATGTGGCCCCTCCACTTATTCCTGCACCCATTCACTCCTTCTTCCTCCGGAAAAAATCGCTCCATAGCTCAAACTCGTGTTCTTGCTCATCTTGCTGCCATTTTCGATCTCCTTGCTCAAAGCTCCATTCACAAAACTGCTTTGGGGGGATCGTTCTTCGGTATGTGACTCCTCCAATGGTCCAATTAGTTTTTGTTCTAGTGCTTTATTCATGAAAGGCCTTATTCATGTCGAAGAGCCACGTTCTAGTGATATGGAAGGCCTTATTCATGAAATTACCGTAGGGGAGGTAGAGGAGTGTCGGGAGCGAGAGTGGCTAGTATACATGTTCCTGTTTTACGCTACTACTCATTATTTGCTGGGAGATGTTTAATTGGTCGTGTAGAGAGTGGGGGCCTTAGTGCCCTTGACCTCTCTATTTTGCACCATGCTTTACATAGAGATAGAACTTACAGTTTGGGCGCTATGGTTGCTAGATGGTTGAGTATGAACCGTGCAAAGGGTCCTCTTTTCGGAGGAATCTTTGCCACTCGCCTTGCCAAACACTTTGAGATACCCATTATGCACTATGAAAAAGAAGAGAAATTGCTACCAACTATATATTTAGATTATGACAACATGGTAGCACATAAGTTTATTCGACATGAGGAGGAAAATAGAATTATTTATAACCCGGTATTTAGCGAGAATACTTTCCAGATTATTACCTTGCCTGTACCTGTTTTGTTCGATATCCATTCAGGCAGGTACATTGTTTTGGCCGCGGACATTCATGCATACTGGGAGGGGACACGATCCCCACCTCCTGAGCCAGAGCCATCACCCGATCCATATCAGGAGTCTATTTATCAGTGGGACCCACAGGAGCTTGCTAACCAGTGGAACCCCTGGGATCCTCCTCAGTACACCGGAGAGAACTACTTTGATCCATGGGCTTAGACCAACTTAGGTCAAAAGCTTAAGCTTGGGGGAGTACGTATTTCTCACCGACATTACATTCATATTCACACACTCATTTCAGTTGTTGGTGCTCATACTTTTTCATTGTATTATCCATGCTAGTTTATTCCTTTTTTCCGCCTTCTTCTCATGTGTTTGAAAAACCGTTAGAAAAACCAAAAAAATAGTGGTAGTTTACTTTCTATGCATGCTTAGCAGTTGTAGAATTAGAAAGAAAACCCAAAAATATTACCCGTTCTTCTTTTGCTTGTTGGGAGCTTTCCCATGTAAATAGTTTTTCTCGTTCTTGTATTACCTTTCTTCAGAAAAACAAAAACTCCAAAAATATTTTAGTGTGCTTCTTTGAATTTCTTTTCTTTTCTTTGGGGGTCGAGAGGAGAAGACCATCATGAAAATGTCGAGTGGCTCTCATATGCATTAGTGTTGATCTAACGAAGAGCCCATATTACCTTGTCTTCTCCTTTGAATTAATGTTTGCAGATTCTAGTGATTGAGATGAGGAAAAGCTGGTATGAACTCGAACTATCTTGTTTTTGTAAATATGATTAGTTCATTGTTCCTGATTCAACCTATTATGAATGAAACATGTTTGCAATGACAATTACAGATTATAGTTACTCATGCCATGCTCAATTAGCTAGGAGTTTATAATGGTTTACCTTGCGTGCCAACATGGAAATTAAAATGGTTGTGATGTAGTATGATAGGATTGTATCCTCTGAATGATTCGAGTGGCTTGGCACATGTTCACGCATGTAGTTGAAACAAAATCAACATAGCCTCTACGATATTTAAGTTCATGGTGATTTATATCCTACTCATTCTTGCATTCAATGTTGATTAATCTCAATGCATGTTTATGATTGTTGTCGCTCTCTAGTTGGTCGCTTCCCAGTCTCTTTCTAGTCTTCACTTGTACTAAGCAGGAATACTGATTGTGCATCCACTTCCATAAACCCAAAGTTGTTCCATATGAGTCCACCATACCTTCCTATATACATTATTTACCTGCTGTTCCAAGTAAATTTGCAAGTGCCAAACTCTAAACCTTCAAATGATAATCTGTTTTGTATGCTCAAATCACTCATATACCAACTAGGGTTGTCAATATCTTCCATGCTAGGTGGGTTATTCTCACAATGAGTGGACTCTGCTCATCATTCACGAGAAAATTGCTGGTAACCGGGATGACCTGTCCCATGCTCAAATCAAATCAAAATAATTACAAACAAAACTCCCCCAGGATTGTTGTTAGTTGGATGGTACCCGTTGTTTCGGACCATCCGAGTGTGCTTGTTGGTGGTGGAGGAGTATAAACTTTACCATTCTGTTTGGGAACCGCCTATAATGTATGTAGCATGGAAGATACCGAGATCTCTTGGTTGTTACGTTGACAATGAAAGCATGCCGCTCAAAATATTATTTATCTCTATTTCAAAACTTGAGCTCTGGCACATCTACAAATCCCTGCTTCCCTCTGTGAAGGGCCTATCTATTTACTTTTATTGCTGAGTCATCATCCTCTTATTAAAAGCACCAGTTAGAGAGCACCACTGTCATATGTATGCATTGTTATTAATTTATATTGAGTATGAGTGTGACTGGATCTCTTTTACCATGAATTACAATGTCTAGTCAGTCCTCAATCTTCAGAGGTGCTCTGCATTTATGCTTTGCGGTCTCAGAAAGGGCTAGCGAGATACCATCTTGTTATATCATATCATGATTGTTTTGAGGAAGTGTTGTCATCCGAGATTTATTATTATTGCTCGCTAGTTGATTATGCCATTGATATGAGTAAATGTGAGACCTAAAAGTTATTGTGAATATGTGTAAGGTCATTTCCCTACTTTGTGTTTTGGATGATGATGATGACAACTCTCTGTGGTCTAATCTTATGTTAAATGCTTCAGGTTCTCAGTGATTAGGCTTGCATTGATTAGCTATTCTCTCTGGAAGGAAAAGATCGAAGACGGTGTTTGTCTACGTGTTTATCTCTTTGGTCGTAGGGAACCCGTACTACTAAGAGGGAATCCACATTGGAAGGAATTGGGTGAATCATTGCACGTACACATATTCCTCACCCACCTTTGCCTTCCGTTTCTTGCTTGAGAGAGAGCTCCCTTTCTTGTTCAACTGTTGATGTAAAATCTCAGCGGTTGTACCGCTCGCTCGAGCGGTTGTATCGCTGGCCCTTGGTACTGGCCCAACCATCACCCCAGGGGTGATACCCTGGGGTTGAACAACCAAGGACAAGACCAAGCGGTTGTATCGCTGCCCCCAGGCGGTGGTACCACCATCATGCTTAAAATTATCTGTGGTGTTCATTGGCGGTTATACAGGCCGGGTACCGCTCAACAACCGGACATGTTTCTGTTTTGATGCGATAGTCGGGCGGTGGTGGCCCGGTTGTTCCGGTTGTGCTCCGCACACCAGTACCACCAGTGCCCTAAGTGGTTCCACCGCTTAGGACTTAGCTACCCACGGTACCGGGGCCAGGCGGTTGCACCGGCGCACTACCGCTCGATCACCGCTCACAGGAGTGACTCCTTTCTGTTTCAAAGCGGTGGCAGAGCGGTTATTCCAGTTGTTCTTCACAACCGATACTACCGATTGTATGTCCGGTTGTACCACCTATTAGGTTTTCTGCAGTGTAACCATGAATCCCGGTTGTACCGGGGTAATGAGTGGTTGCACCGCCGCTGTGCAATAACTGCGGTAACGGTTGGATTTTAGGGTTTCCTATATATAGGAGGTTCTTCCACCTACCACCTTCACCTCTCTCTCTCCACCATTAATGCCCTTCAAGCTTTCTTGCCTGATCTCTCTCTCTCTCTAGCCACTCAAACTTGTTGATTTGCTAGGGATTAAAGGAGGATACCTAGATCTACACTTCCACCAAAGGATATTTTATTCTCCCATACTTTCTTGTGTGGATTTTGTTACTCTTGGGTGTTTGAGCACCCTAGACGGTTGAGGTCACCTCAGAGCCACATTCCATTGTGGTGAAGCTCCGTGGTTTCGCTGGGAGCCTCCAATTCGGCTGTGGAGAGAGCCCCAACCTTGTTTGTGAAGGTTTGGTTGTCGCCTTCAAGGGCACCAATAGTGGAATCTCGACATCTCGCATTGTATGAGGGCGTGAGGAGAATATGGTGGCCCTAGAGGCTTCTTGGGGAGCATTGTGCCACCACACTGCTCCAACGGAGACGTACTTCCTCTCAAAGGGAAGGAACTTCGGTAACACACCCTCGTCTCCACCGGCTCCGCTTTTGGTTATCTCTTACCTTTACTTGTGCAAGCTTACTTTGTGTTGTATTCCTTACTTACTTGTATGCTTGGTGTTGTTGCATCATATAGGTTGCTCACCTAGTTGCATTTCTAGACAACCTACTTTGATGCAAAGTTTAATTTGATAAAGAAAAGCTAAAAATTGTTAGTTGCCTATTCACCCCCCTCTAGTCAACTATATCGATCCTTTCAATATGGTTAGTTCATAATATTTGCTGATAACTTGAATGTTGGCTTTACATATTTGCAACAACAAGATCAAACAGAGTTTATAAAAGTTTTTATTTATCACTTTCAGTTTGTCAACTGAATTGCTTGAGGACAAGAAATGGGTTAAGCTTGGGGGAGTTGATACGTCTCCATCGTATCTACTTTTCTAAACTCTTTTGCCCTTATTTTGGACTCTAACTTGCATGATTTGAATGGAACTAACCCAGACTGACACTGTTTTTTAGCAGAATTGCCATGGTGTTATTTTTGTGCAGAAATAAAAGTTCTCAGAATGACCTAAAAATCAACGGAGATAACTTTTGGAATTAATAAAAAAATATTGGGAAAGAATCAGTAGTAGGGGGCCCACACCCTAGCCACAAGGGTGGG
This sequence comes from Triticum dicoccoides, assembly GCF_002162155.2. Classification (NCBI taxonomy): domain Eukaryota; kingdom Viridiplantae; phylum Streptophyta; class Magnoliopsida; order Poales; family Poaceae; genus Triticum; species Triticum dicoccoides. The sequence goes on along the minus strand of NC_041386.1, from coordinate 531,361,869 downwards.
GGCGCGCCCTCCGACCTTGTGGGCCCCCTGGACCTCCACCGGCCTCAACTCCAACTCCATATATTCACGTACGGGGAGAAAAAAATTAGAGAGAAGGATTCATCGTGTTTTACGATACGGAGCCACCGCCAAGCCATGTTCTTCCTCGGGAGGGCAGATCTGGAGTCCATTCGGGGCTCCGGAGAGGGGAATCCGTCGCCATCGTCATCATCAACCATCCCCCATCACCAATTTCATGATGCTCATCGCCGTGCGTGAGTAATTCCATCGTAGGCTTGTTGGACCGTGATGGGTTGGATGAGATTTACCATGTAATCGAGTTAGTTTTGTTAGGGTTTGATCCCTAGTATCCACTATGTTCTAACATTGAAGTTGCTATGACTTTGCTATGCTTAATGCTTGTCACTAGGGCCCGAGTTCCATGATTTCAGATCTGAACCTATTATGTTTTCATGAATATATTTGTGTTATTGATCCTATCTTGCTAGTTATAGTCACCTACTACGTGTTATGATCTGGCAACCCCGGAGTGACAATAGTAGGGACCACTCCCAGTGATGACCGTAGTTTGAGGAGTTCATGTATTCACTAAGTGCTAATGCTTTGTTCTGGTACTCTATTAAAAGGAGGCCTTAATATCCCTTAGTTTCCAATAGGACCCTGCTGTCACGGGAGGGTAGGACAAAAGATGTCATGCAAGTTCTTTTCCATAAGCACGTATGACTATATTCGGAATACATGCCTACATTCTATTGATGAACTGGAGGAAGTTCCGTGTCACCCTATGTCATAACTGTTGCATGATGAATGCCATCTGACATAATTATCCACCATTGATCCATTGCCTACGAGCTTTCCACATATTGATCTTTGCTTCGTTACTTCTCCGTTGTTACTACTACAATTGCTACGAAACTATTACTGTTACTTTTCCCACCATTACCGTTACTTCCATACTACTTTGCTACTAAATAATTTGTTATAGATATTAAGTCTTTCAGGTGTGGTTGAATTGACAACTCAGCTGCTAATACTCAAGAATATTCTTTGCTCCCCTTGTGTTGAATCAATAAATTTGGGTTGAATACTCTACCCTCAAAAACTGTTGTGATCCCCTATACTTGTGGGTTATCACAAAAAAAAAGTCTTCAAGCCTTCAAGTCTTCACACCAATTTCTTCAAAGGCCGCACCGAATTCTTCACTTAAAGAAATACATTTCTAGGGGTCGTCTTTCTTTAGTTAAACAAAATCTTCAGGGACTATAAAACCTATGTATACTCACAAACACATTAGTCCCTTAACCTATTGTCTTCAATACTCCAAAACCACTAAGGCGGCACTTGATGCACTTACAACGTGGAGGTATTCTGCCCGATACCAGTTAGCTATACACCACAAAAGTGATTTATGGGCATGGAACTATGAGTAGACCGGGGAATTCACAATTCAGTTTGCATACATGATGTCGGTTGACACCAAGAGTAGAAGGCTTGGTTGGCTGTTAGGTGCCTCAGAGACATCCAATTAAGATAACAACAACAAGCTAACTATAAAAACATTAGAGAATCAAGGTGCCTGTGAAGCTATGAGTCTTTGCATGGCGTTTGGCTTGACCTTGTCCCCTAACTAATGAAGAAAGAGTCCTTCGGCACATGGATACCTTGGTTGTGTGCCCAATATGAAACTCGGCCACGTACTCGTGGAGGCATGCAGTGATTGAGTGCAACATCGCTAGAATCGTGTGGGCTTTGAAAGATGACGATGTTGCTGCACCTCTGGTGAACGATGAAGCTATGGATGCCTAGTTTTGGCTCCTTGGCATCTGTAACACGATGGAGAAGGAGAAGGTCATTCTAGTCCTCATCGCCCTTTGGGAGATTTGGTGGGTGATAACCCACAAGTATAGGGGATCACAACAGTTTTCGAGGGTAGAGTATTCAACCCAAATTTATAGATTCGACACAAGGGGAGCCAAAGAATATTTGAAGGTATTAGCAGTTGAGTTGTCAATTCAACCACACCTAAAGATTAATTATCTGCAGCAAAGTGATCAGTAGCACAGTAGTATGATAGTTTTGATAGTAGTAGCAGTAGCAATAGTAACAATAACAGTGATAGCAGTAGTTTTGTAGCAAGTGCAACAGTGATGAAAGCAGTAGTAACTTAGCAGAAACAATATAGGATAAATTCGTAGGCATTGGATCAGTGACTTGTTGGATGATATTCATCATGAGACAGTAATAACCTAGGGCGATATGGCACTAGCTCCAGTTCATCGATATAACGTAGGCATGTATTCCATAAATAGGCATACGTGCTTTATTAAAAGAACTTGCATGACATCTTTTGTCCTACCCTCCCATGGCAGCGGGGTCCATATTGGAAAATAAGTGATATTAAGGCCTCCTTTTAATAGAGAACCGGAACAAAGCATTAACACATAGTGAATACATGAACTCCTCAAACTACGGTAATCACCGGGAGTGGTCCCGGTTGTTGTCACTCCGGGGTTGCCGGATCATAACACGTAGTAGGTGACTATAACTTGCAAGATCGGATCTAGAACATGGATATAATGATGATGACATAAACGGTTCAGATCTGAGTTCATGGCAACCGGGCCCAAAGTGACAAGCATTAAGCATGGCAAAGTCATAGCAACATCAATCTAAGAACATAGTGGATACTAGGGATCAAGCCCTAACAAAACTAACTTGATTACATGATGAATCTCATCCAACTCCTCACCGACCAGCGAGCCTACGAGGAAACTCACTCCTGGCGGGGAGCATCATGGTATTGGCGATGGAGAAGGGTTGGTGATGACGAAGAACGAAGATCTCCCTCTCCGGAGCCCCAAACGGACTCCGGATCTGCCCTCCCGAGGAAGAATAGGGCTTGGCGGCGGCTCCGTCTCGTGGATCGCGATAATTCTTTCTCCCTTATTTTTTTCTCCGAAAATAGGAATTTATAGCGTTGGTTTCAGGTTCAGCGGGGCCACTGAGTGGGTACAACTCACCTATGTGTTTACGAATAAAGATAGTCCTTGGACATTATCAATGATGTGTATCAGCAAGTACGTGACTTGTTTGTGGGACTATGCATTGTATGATGACTGTCCTAAAAGGTCCCTAGTCGGAAGGGCCGTGTGGACGCGCAGCCAACTAGACTAGCATATGACACGGTCGATGGCTTGGTCTCACTAGCCATGAAGCATTGTATGCTAACCGGATAATATGGACTTGGAAGGATCTAGTCGGATTCGACGTAGTCGGATCCGAGTCGAGATAAGGTCCAACTATGAGAAGCAGCGATATGTCATCTATGAGTCTCTAGTACAACATATGTTCTATGTCCTAAGACCTGAGTTGGCGCATGTACTCGGGATGGTGACAGACTTGCTTTGGGCCGACCAAACGCTACTCTGTAATTGGGTAGTTATAAAGGTAGGTTTCGGGTTTGTCCAGAACCATGCTGCGAGACGTGGTCGAGCAAGATGGGATTTGCCCCTCCGATCAGGAGAGATATACTCTGGGCCCCTCGTGTGATCCGACCAGGATAAGCATGGCCATGCGACAAGGATTATGAGATAATCCGGTTTGTGGTCGGCATCACTGGAACAAGAAAGAGGTCGGGCTAGCACAAGGATGACAGACTCGCCTTGAGCTCGACAACATATATCTTATGGCAAGAGGAATGGAAGTATGATGTACAGGTTCGCTAACCAGCTTCATAGTCTGCTTGGTGTTCGGCATGCCTTGCTAGAGGCCGCTACCAACCGTGCAGTTCGGAGATGATCCAAACTGCGACCAAGCCGACTTGAACCTAAGGGGTCGCGCGCTTAAGGGAAGGAACCTACGAGGTCGGATCCGAGGACACTCGTCGGATGTGATCCCAACTATATTCGGATTGTGGCCGAGTAGACTTATGGGCTTTAGGGTCCGTGCAAGGCCCAAGTGTTGAGCCCACGACGGATGCCTACATATAGTGGAGGTGCTGCACACTCACGCAGTTGATCGCTTCGGCGCTGTCACTAGGGTTTGCATGTGTTGCACACCTCCACTCGCCGCCGGTTGTGTGATCGGACCTAGCAGTCCGCCGCACGACGTTCCTCCTGCACGCGTGGATACCGTTAGAGGCGATGCACTTGCACCGCTCTGGCGAACCTGTACGTGGGAACCGACCACCAGCTGTACGAGGGAGATCGGACAAGGAGGAGACGATCCACGTGGACACGCTGCCCCAACTCTTCTTCCGCTGCACAGCACTGCGCGTCTAGTGGTAACAAACTGTTATCCATCTCCCGTAGCATGTTCTTGGTTGTTCTGTGCGTAGGAAGTTTTAATTTGTAGTCGACGCATCCAACCGTAGATCCCAATAGTGGTATCAGAGCCTCTGCTATAGGATTTGAATTCAGATCGTATGCATATTAGATATGTGGAGGCAATAGATGAGATCTGTTGTCATTAACAAGATCGGCTGTGTGCATGGTTGATGAGATCAACTGCACATGGGGATCGATGTGGCTATGTTTTCTGTCAATTAGGATCGATGAGGTCGTGACACAATCGATGAGGTCGTGACACGATCAATTGGGACTGCCGTGTGCGTAGCACCTTGTATTTCGTACATGATCACTCAAACCGGTAGAATACGACTCTATGCATAACTTTATTTTGTAGGGTTTGATGTGAATAGTATGGCTCATGTGTATGTGATGCATGTGTATAAATTATACATGGCCTGCGTGTTATGTTTGTCAGCCGGCAGGAGCCAAAGTGTTGTCATTATATTGTATAACGACATGCGTGTCGACTTGTGACTCTATGCAAAATTCATTACTAGTTGTAGTAGTTGGATAATAGAGATCAGGTTGGTGGCTTGGCGTCCCGGCGTGACAAACAAGATGGAGTTCCTAGATGGTCATCGGAGTCGGAGCCGACCTAGAAGGACATCCATGAAGGAGCCATACTATTTCACAATATGTGTTTTTTTGTGATTGTTATGCTTCCTTGTTTTCTATGCATGTTAGAATGGTAGAAAAATCCCTCATGAATATCAAGCGAATTGCCATCCCTGATGTTGCACCTTCGCACGTCAAGTACGTCTAGTAGTGGGCTCATAAAATTGGGGTGCTGCTAGGTGTCCTTGAACTGAAGGGTTCGTGTCGGACATGGACATGCACTGCATCAGGTTAGCTTGACAAGGCTATCAAAATGGTTTTGGGCCTTGTGGCAAAGAAGGCTGGGGGCTGGGGTATGAGATACCTACCCGACCAACAGGAGTCGTATAGAGATACGATTAGCAAGGAGTTGCTTACCGGATAGACATGTTGTCTAGCAGTGATGCTAAAGCTCACTAGTCGCATGTGCTAGTCGGATCCCGAATCACTGAGAGTTTGCGGAGGGATGCTGACTTCAGTGGGAGTATTTCTGTTTAAGGCTAGAATTACTCTACATAAACACATTGCCTAGTGATTACATATTTTTTTGTTGTAGATCAATGGCACCACCTGCTCAACCCAATTTTGCATTGAAATCAATTCTGGAAAAGGATAAACTGAATGGAACAAACTTTACTACCTGGTATAGAAATTTGAGAATTGTTCTCAAGCATGATAAAAAGGAACATGTTCTAGAGGATCCGCTTCTAGAGGAACCTGCCGATAATGCTAGTACCACAACCAAGAATTCCTACCAGAAACTCGTTGATGAATCAAATGAGATCAGCTGCCTCATGCTGGATTGTATGGAGCCTGATTTGCAGCAGCATTTCAAAGACGTTGGGGCTTTCGATATGATCGAGAGTCTCAAGAGCATGTTTCAGGTGCAGGCTAGGAACGAAAGGTTCAACGTCTGGCGATCCTTGATGGATTGTAAGCTGAAGGAAGGTGATCCACTAAGCCCGCATGTGATCAAGATGATCGGATATGTGCAAGCTTTGGATCGGTTGGGCTTCCCGCTCTTGGATGAGCTGGCTACTGATGCAGTTCTGGGTTCTCTTCCGCCCAGCTATGGGACATTCATCTCGAACTATCATATGCATGGCATGGATAAGAAGCTCACTGAATTGCATGGGATGCTCAAAGTGGCAGAGCGGGATATTAAGAAAGGCACGCATCAAGTGTTGATGGTGCAGAAATCGGCTAAGTTCAAGAAGAGTTGGTCTAAGAAGAAGGCTAAGGCAAAGGGCACGGAGATGGTAACCTCCGCCGCTGCGCCAAAGTTTGGACCGGACTCAAAGACCATTTGCTATCATTGCAAGGAAACTGGTCACTGGAAGAGGAACTGTAGCAAGTGGCTTGCAGAGCATGGCAAGAAGGTCGGGAATGCTGCTTCAGGCAAAGGTACACTTGTTGCATATGTTATAGACATTTACCTTGCTGACATACCTAGTAGCTCTTGGTTATTTGATACCAGGTCGGTTGTTCATATTTGCAACTCGATGCAGGGGCTGGTAAGAACCAGGCATGTGGCACAAGGGGAGATTGACATCAGGGTCGGCAACAAAGCAAGAGTTGCTGCGTTGGAGGTCGGCACGATGCAGCTCCAACTTCCTTCTGGATTTATTTTCGAATTGAATAATTGTTATTACATTCCTGCACTTAGTCGGAACATTATTTCTGCCTCATGCTTGATGATTCAGGGTTATGAATTCAATTTAAAGGACAATGGTTGTTCGATTTATTTGAATGGTATGTTCCACGGCTATGCACCCATTGTTGATGGGTTATTTATATTGAATCTAGAACAGGAACCGGTCTATAACGTGAATGTAACGCCCTCGATGCGGCTATATCTCCCACGTGTCGAAGCACGACTTAGAGGAATAACCGCATTGAAAGCAATGTTGCAAGTGAGGTAATCTTCACAACAACCCATGTAATATAATAAGGGAAAACGGTACATAGTTGGATTACACTCGCCACGTCACACAAATACATAAATAAGTCATTACATTCATCCAATACACTCAAGGTCCGAATACGGAACCAAAATAAAGATCAACCCCCAAATGCGACAAAGTCCCCAATCGCCCCAACTGGGCACCACTACTGATCATCTGGGAAAGACACACAGTATCGTCCTGAGTCCTCATCGAACTCCCACTTGAGCTCAGTTGAATCTCCTGGAATGGCATCATCAGTCCCTGCATCTGGTTTTGGAAGGAATCTGTGAGTCATGGGGACTCAGCAATCTCACACCCTCGCGATCAAGACTATTTAAGCTTATAGGAAGGGTAAAGGTATGATGTGGAGCTGCAGCAAGCGACTAGCATATATGGTGGCTAACATACGCAAATGAGAGCGAGAAGAGAAGGCAAAGGAACGGTCGAACAACTATGATCAAGAAGTGATCCTAGAACAACCTACGTCAAGCATTAGTCCAACACCGTGTTCACTTCCTGGACTTCGCCGAGAAGAGACCATCACGGCTACACACACGGTTGATATATTTTAGTTAAGTCACATGTCAAGTTCTCTACAACCAGACATTAACAAATTCCCATCTGCCCATAACCACGGGCATGGCTTTTGAAAGTTCAAATCCCTGTAGGGGTGTCCCAACTTAGCCCATCACCAGCTCTCACGGTCAACGATGGATAAACCTTCTAGCGGGAAGACCCGATCATACTCGGAATCCCGGTTACAAGACATTTCGACAAGGTAAAACAAGACTAGCAAGACCACCCGCTATGCCGACAAATCCCGATAGGAGCTGCACATATCTCGTTCTCAGGGCACACCGGATAAGCTAAGCATATGGGAGCCAACGTAACCCAAGTTGCCAAGGGACGGCCCCGCACGGTGCTCTGGGTTGGACCAACACTTAGAGAAGCACTGGCCCGGGGGTTTAAAATAAAGATGACCCTTGAGTCCGCGAAACCCAAGGGAAAAAGGCTTAGGTGGCAAATGGTAAAACCAAGGTTGGGCCTTGGTGGAGGATTTTTATTCAAGGCGAACTGTCAAGGGGTTCCCATTATCACCCAACCGCGTAAGGAACGCAAAATCAAGGAACATAACACCGGTATGACGGAAACTAGGGCGGCAAGAGTGGAACAAAACACCAGGCATAGGGCCGAGCCTTCCACCCTTTACCAAGTATATAGGTGCATTAAATAAATAAGAAATATTGTGATATACCAACAATAAACATGTTGCAACAAGGAACAAACTCCAAACTTCATCTTCACCTGCAACTAGCAATGCTATAAGAGGGGATGAGAAAAGCGGTAACATAGCCAAACAACGGTTTGCTAGGACAAGGTGGGTTAGAGGTTTGACATGGCAATATGGGAGGCATGATAAGCAAGTGGTAGGTATCGTAGCATAGGCATAGCAAAAGAGCGAGCATCTAGCAAGCAAAGATAGAAGTGATTTCGAGGGTATGGTCATCTTGCCTGCAAAGTTCTCCGAGTTGACGTTAGCTTGATCCTCGTAAGCATACTTAACGGGCTCCTCGTTCACGTACTCGTCTCCCGGCTCTACCCAAGCAAGAACAGAAGCAAAAGGGAGACACAATCAACCACGTGCAATGCACAAAGAACATGATGCAAAACATGGCATGATATGCGGGATGTGATATGCAATGCATATGCAAGATTTGGAAAGGAATGATAGAACCTGGCCTCAACTTGGAAATCCAAAAGTGCCACTAGAAAGAGGAGTTGATTTCGGTCAAAATCGATATAAAGATCACCGGAATCGGATGCACGGTTTGGAAATGGCAAGCAAAACAAATATGGCACCATTCTGCGATTAACAGCAAGTAGCCATCTAAATGCATCAAGATAAATATGCTACAGCACCCAAACATAGCAACAAAATACATGGCAGGGATCCACTCATGATGCTTGACAAAAGATGAACACTGAGCTACGGCTAATTCACTCATTAACAGGTTCAAACAAGCATGGCAAAAGTGCAAAGATAACAGGTTTCAGACTTAATGAAATTAACAGCATATCAGGAATTTAACATTAGGAAGCAATGTTTAGAGCACGATAACTACATGCTACAGGAACATATCATGGCAAATCAAGGCATGGCATGAAGCTACTCAAAACATATAACAAAAGTCCCTTAATGACCATAAGCCAAAAGGGATCAGAAAATACAATTGCAAGCATGCGAACATAGCAGAAACATAAACAGATTTAGACTTAGTAAAAAACTGGAGCATGGCAAAACAGATAACAAGTAGGCATGTTTACGAGCTCGATGCTCTCACTACAAAGCATGGCATGATAATCTAAGCATACACCCAGCAAGTAGACATGGCCTAGAAGCTAGACATGGCAAGAACAACATCATAGCATGCATGGATCAACTACAACAAGCTCGGCAAAATTGCAAAACAAGTTAACAATCTGCCAAGAATATTTTATAGCAAAAGTAGAGCTCGATTGACTCAAGCTAGGATGCTCCATAAATGAAAACAAAGACATGGATGGATAGAGCACCACAATATCTACAAAACATCCTTACTGATCATGCTCAAAAGAGGCACGGGTCACTAGGAAACAACATGAACATATGGCATAAAAATAATGGCAGGACAAAGACTTAGAATATTTCTAAGTCCATGAAATCAGCAACATTGAGTAAGCTACTTTGCATGTTTGTGCTAGTCACCACAAGGATCACAAAAATACATGGCATACACCCTTGTAAACATGGCATGACATACTTCAAAACATATGTAGAGCTCAAGATCATAGCATGCACACATTAATCATGGCAAAGATGACAAAAGTGCATTTGCTGAAACAGATCTGAAACTAACATCACATAGCCCTCTTCCAACAGCATTTCGGGCATCAAGATGAGCTAAAATGAAAATGATGCAATGAGATGAAATGTAGTACTCGTTGAGACGAACATCTTGATATGTTACACGCACAAATCGGAGCCACGATGAGGAACATATGATGTGCCAAAGTATGCAAAAATCTAGGGTTTCGAGGATAAAAGTCAACCGAGAGGGGATCTAGATCTGGATCGGGTCGACCAGCGCGGACTTCGAGGAGATCGCCGAAATCTTCGCTGTTCGTCGGAGATGATGGATCGGGCCGGATCTCCTGCGCGGGGTTGCCGGAGTTGGCTCGGTCGACGAGGAGGATGGAGGCGCGCGGTGGCGGCGTCAACGGTGCCGGCGAGAGGAGGAGGCGGCGCCCGAAGCGGCGAAGTGCGGCGGGGCCAGCGGCGAGGTCGCCGGCGATGGCGCGCGGCGGCGCCGGGCGGCTCGGGCGGCCGGAGTTGGAGGAGTTGGGCGGCCCGGCTCCCAGGCACGGGCGGCGGAGCTTCGGGCCGGGAGGGCCCCGCGTGTGCTCTCCGGGAAGGAGCGGTGGTAGGCGGCGCATGGGCCACGTGGCGGGACGTGGTTGGTGGCGGCGGCTTGTTCGGCCGGAAACGAACGTTGTCCGTCGGCGGTGCGAGGAAATTTAGGGTTAGGGGAAGAGGAGACCCGGGATTTTAGTGGAGGGACCTATTTATAGAGGTAGAGGGAGCTAGGAGGCTCCAAATTGAGCACGGTTTGCGGCCACGCGATGGTGATTGAACGGTCTAGGTGATGGAGGAGGTTTAGGTGGGTTTTGGGCCACTTTGGAGGGGTGTTGGGCTGCAACACACACGAGGCCTTATCGGTCCCTCAGTTAACCGTTGGAGTATCAAACGAAGTCCAAATGGTACGAAACTTGACAAGCGGTCTACCGTTAGTAAACCAAGGCCACATGACAAGTCTTGGTCCAATCCAAAAATGTTTAACACCCGCACGCGAAAAGAGGTAGAAAGGGACACCGAGGACATAGGAGCGCCGGAATGCAAAACGGACAATGGGGGAAATGCTCGGATGCATGAGACGAACACGTATGCAAATGCAATGCACATGATGACATGATATGAGATGCATGACAAAGACAAAAACACACGAATACGAAAACCCAACAACGAGGAATATCATAACTTAGTGCTAGAAAAGGAAAGAGTTGGAATACAAATAAGGTAGGTTACATCCGGGGTGTTACAACACTCCTCCACTATGAAAGAATCTCGTCCCGAGATCTAGGACTGGAAAAACTCCGGGTACTCAGAACGGAGGTGATCCTCGCGTTCCCAGGTGGCTTCACGGTCGGAATGATGTGACCACTTGACTTTGAGGAATTTGATATACTTTTTGTGAGTCTTGTGCTCAGTTTATTCAAGAATAGCAACTAGGTGCTCATGATAAGACATGTCTTCTTGGAGATCAACGTCTTCGAAGTTGACGGTGCGGTCAGGAGTCTTGAAGCACTTGCGGAGTTGAGAGACATGAAACATGTCGTGCACGTTTGTAAAGTTGGAGGGAAGCTCAAGTTGATATGCGAGATCGCCTCTTTTTCCAATGATCTTGAAGGGACCCACGTATCTAGGATCAAGCTTCCCTTTGATACCGAAGGGACGAGTACCTTTCATTGGAGAGACGCGGAGGTAGACATGGTCTCAGATCTCGAAAGCCAAGTCACGATGCTTGCTATCATAGTAACTCTTCTGGCGTGATTGCGTGGATTTGAGATTTTCTCGAATGACTTTGCACATTTCTTCAGCCTCTCTGATCAAGTCATTTCCAAGAAGTTGATGTTCACCAGTCTCAGACCAGTTAAGAGGAGTACGACACTTCCTGCCATAGAGAATCTCGAATGGGGCCTTGCCCGAACTCGCTTGGAAGTTGTTGTTGTAGGAAAACTCGGCATATGGAAGACAATCTTCCCACTTCATACCGAAAGAAATGACACAAGCCCTGAGCATATCTTCAAGAATCTGATTTACTCGCTCGACTTGGCCACTAGCTTGAGGATGAAAAGCTGTGCTGAAGTGAATGTTGATGCCCATGGCCTTCTGAAAAGAATCCCAAAACTTGGAGGTGAAGATGCTGCCACGATCTGAAGATATCAACTGCGGAATGCCGTGCAAAGAGACAATCCTGGAGGAATAAAGCTCTGCCAACTGAGCTCATGTGATATATTCTTTGATAGGAAGAAAATGAGCCACTTTAGTGAGTTTGCCAATGACAACAAAGATAACATCATTTCCACGCTTGGACTTGGGAAATCCAGTCACGAAGTCCATCTCAATATAGTCAAACTTCCATTCTGGAATGGCAAGAGGTTGGAGGAGACTAGCTGGTCGTTAGTGTTCTGCTTTCACTCTTCTGCAGACATCACATTCGTTCACGAACTGAGCAATCTCACGCTTCATTCGAGTCCACCAATACGACTGCTTGAGGTCATGGTACATCTTTGTACTTCCAGGGTGGATAGAGAGGAGTGAATTGTGAGCCTCGTTCATAATGACTTTGCGAAGGTCACCTTTAGGCACAACAATGCGATCCTCGAAGAATAGAGTATCCTTGTCATCAAGACGATAGCACTTGTACTTGGGTTGACTCTTGGCAATCCCAATCTTCACCTTGTTCACCATAGCATCAAGAAGTTGAGCCTCGCGAATCTGATCTTCCAAAGTAGGAGAGACTTGGAGGTTGGCGAGGAAACCTTGAGGAACAACTTGGAGATTGAGTTTGCGGAAAGCTTCACAAAGCTCTGGTTGGTAGGGCTTGAGAATCAAACTGTTGCAGTAAGCCTTCCTGCTCAATGCGTCAGCAATAACATTGGCCTTGCCTAGAGTGTATTCAATAGTCGGATTATACTCTTGAATCATCTCGACCCAACGAGTCTGCTTTAGGTTGAGGTTGGGCTGAGTGAAGATGTACTTGAGACTCTTATGATCAGTGAAGATGTCCACTTTTCTTCCCAATAAGAGATGTCTCCAAGTTAAAAGAGCATGGACAACCGCCGCCAACTCGAGGTCATGAGTGGGGTAGTTCTTTTCGTTGGGCTTCAAATGGCGAGAGGTATAGGCCACAACTTTCTTCTCTGGCATCAACACTGCACCGAGACCTTGAAGGGAAGCATCACAGAAAACCTCGAACGGTTTGGATTCATCAGGAGGAGTCAGAATTGGAGCTATGACTAACTTCTCTTTGAGAGTGTTGAAAGCGATGTCACAATCAGGTGTCCAGACATACTTCACATGCTTCTGGAGGAGGTTGGAAAGAGGCTTCGCGATCTTTGAGAAGTTCTCAACGAACCTTCAACAATAACTTGCGAGCCCAAGGAAGCTGCGGAGTTGCTTCACGTTCTGAGGTGGTTCCCAATTCACAATTGCAGACACCTTCTTAGGATTAACAACGATTCCTTTGCCGGAGATGATATGGCTAAGGTAGAGAACCTCATCGAGCCAAAACTCACACTTAGAAAACTTCGCATAGAACTGATGTTCTTTGAGTTTGTCCAGCACCAATATCAAATGCTTGGCATGATCCTCCTTGTTCTTGGAAACTACCAAAATATCATCAAGATATACCAAGATGAACACATTCGTGTAAGGGTTGAAGATGAAGTTCATCATGCGAGAGAATGTTGGAGGAGCATTGACAAGGCCGAAAGACACGACAGTGTATTCATAGGAACCATAGCTTGTTCTGAAAGCTGTCTTGGGGATATCTTCTTCATGAATGTGAATCTGATGATAGCCCATACGGAGGTCAAGCTTGGAGAATACTTTAGCACCTTTGAGTTGTTCAAAAAGCTCATTGATATTGGGAAGTGGGTACTTGTTCTTTATGGTCTTCTTGTTCAATGGACGGTAGTCGACACAAAGTCGGTCCATTCCAACCTTCCTCTTGACGAAAAGAACACCACAACCCCATGGAGATGAACTCGGTCTGATCAAACCCAGACGCTCTTATTCATCGAGCTGTTTCTTCAATTCCTTCAATTCTTTCGGTCCCAGCTTGTAAGGGCGTTTGCAAACAAGTTCCGTGCCAGGCTCAAGATCGATGACGAATTCAACTTGTCGGTGAGGAGGCATTCCTAGAAGCTCTTCTGGAAAGACGTCTTGATATTCACAAACGACTGGAATCTAAGAGATGGCATCCAACTCGCCCTTCTCATTGAGAGAAAACAGTCGAATGGTATTATCACGAGCGGTAAAGATGATTACATCCTCAAACGAATGTGTCAATTGAATCTGTCTGGTAGCACAATCAAGCTGAGCCTTGTGCTTAGAAAGCTAGTCCATTCCGAGAATAAGATCAATATCAGAGTTACCAAGGACCATTGGAGAAGCCAGAAACTTGAAATCGCCCATCATGATAGAAACATTCGGGACCATCGAGGTAGCCCTCATAGACTTGGCTGGAGAAACCACTCCCATAGGTTTACCCAACATTTCTGAAATGAAGTCATGCTTTGAAACAAATGATCTTGACATGAAACAATGCGATGCACCAGTATCAAAAAGGACTTTTGCAGGAGTAGAGTTAACTGGAAAGTTACCCATGATCACTTCTGACGAGTCCTCTGCCTGAGCTGCATTCATCATGTTGACCTTTGAGAACTTGGGATTGTGCTTGACCACTGCGGTGCTGGCAGATCTCACAGGAGGAGGAGGAAGACGCTTTTGATTGAAGCATTTGTTGGCATAGTGACCCTTTTGTTGGCACTTGTTGCATGTGACCTCTGAAAGCAGACGGTGATACGGAGCACTTGATCTTGGAGCATGTGACGAAGTCTTGTTCTGAAAGCCTGGGTTGGGTGGGTGGGAAGGTCTATTGCCACCTTTGCTCTTCTGTTGATAAGGCTGACGAAACGGAGGAGGAGGAGGCAACCAATACTTTTATTGCTTAGCTGCCACTTGAGTTGAGGAAGAAGGAGTTGCATCTCTGACTCGCTTCTTGGAAGCATCACACTTGAGCTGAGCAGTCTCTTGTTTCAGTGCCATATTGTAGAACTCATCGCACTTCTTCGGCTCAAAAAGCACGAGAGCTAGATGGAGATCTTCTCTGAGGCCACCTCTGAACTGGTAAATCATGCTCTTCTCGTCAGGGACGTCCTGCTTGGCGAAACGAGCGAGCTTCTGGAACATGATGTTATACTGGTAAATAGACAAGCTGCCTTGCTTCAAGTTGCGGAATTCCTCACGCTTGCTCTCAACAACACTCTGAGGAATGTGGTGAGCTTTGAAGTCTTGACGGAATTCATCCCAGGTAATCACACGCCCTCCTATGGAATCTTTGTATTGCTGAAACCATTCTGCAGCTTGGTCTTTGAGTTGAAAGGAGGCAAACTTAAAGTCCTCAGGCCTGACGTTGCTGCACTCGAAATGCTTGGAGATATCCATGAGCCAATCATCAGCGTCTGTTGCCTCGACACAGTTGCTGAAGGTCTTTGGCTGGTTAGCGAGGAACTGGTTGAGTGTAGCAAACTGATTCTGATTGTTGCCATGGCCATGATTTCCTTGGTTGCGCTCTTGCAACAGTTGCATGAGCATCTGCGTGTTGGCATTGGTAGCGGCCATCACAGCTTGCCATGCCTCCGGAGGTGGAGGTGGTGGTGGCAGATCTGGATTCAGACGCGTTGGAGGAGCCATCCTGAAGAGGGTGACATCCGTTAGCATCTTGACAGACATTTATTGAAGCTGAATCAAAAGGATTGAAATTGCAACATATAGTCTTAACATCCGAACAAAATGAACGAATGCATTCCAATTGAAACGGTCACCTTTCCATAAATTGAGAAGCCACTTAGGTAGAGGTAGAAGAATAAAACAACAAGGTACAGACAAGAACAAATACTTGGTGAGGATTACCCAATCACAAACCAAATATCCGTGGAAGAAATGCTAGAGCTACAAGAATTCCCACTTATAAACTCCCGAAACTTTCCAGTTATGCAATCGGGTGTTGGGGATACAGGGGAAGCATAATATCTCACCCAAAACTAACAAATCCTACATCCAGTTGTATCCATCCTTCAACACATAACCAAGAAACCTTCGGAAATCGTTTACCTCAACCTTCAAAAAGCATCCGTTATACGTGTTATGGCAATACTCCCGAACTCCCGCCCCAGTACTAGGTGGCCTCGAGGTTATCTCACCAACAACGACATAAAAGAGATTTTCAATGTCGGTGAAACTCAGGTATTCCAGAACCTCAACGATAAATTTGTGATGACAACACCTCGGAGCTCAACTCCCTGGGACACTGCCACAACCCCTAAATGTCAGGAGGCACCAAGAACAATGTTCTCGTCACAAATCCATCGGAACAATTCCAAGATACCCGCGTGATCCTAAATTTTTTTTAGTGAAATTTGAGAAGAGAAGAGTCAAAACTCTACATCAGGATGCCTCACCAGAGCGACGAAGGGACTGAGGAGTAAAAAGAATCCTACTCTCCGATATATATAATCCTAAATGACTCAAAACATTTTTGTAGACTCAACAGCGCCAGCGATTCGATCAAGCAGGGGGCTCCTAAGGTCGGGGAAGGCTCTGATTACCAACTTGTAACGCCCTCGATGTGGCTATATCTCCCACGTGTCGAAGCACGACTTAGAGGCATAACCGCATTGAAAGAAATGTAGCAAGTGAGGTAATCTTCACAACAACCCATGTAATATAATGAGGGAAAAAGGTACATAGTTGGCTTACACTCGCCACGTCACACAAATACATAAATAAGTCACTACATTCATCCAATACACTCAAGGTCCGACTACGGAACCAAAATAAATATCAACCCCCAAATGTGACAAAGTCCCCGATCGCCCCAACTGGGCACCACTACTGATCATCTGGGAAAGACACGTAGTATCGTCCCGAGTTCTCATCGAACTCCCACTTAGGCTCAGTTGAATCTCCTGGAATGGCATCATCGGTCCCTGCATCTGATTTTGGAAGGAATCTGTGAGTCACGGGGACTCAGCAATCTCACACCCTCACGATCAAGACTATTTAAGCTTATAGGAAGGGTAAAGGTATGATGTGGAGCTGCAGCAAGCGACTAGCATATATGGTGGCTAACATACGCAAATGAGAGCGAGAAGAGAAGGCAAAGGCATGGTCGAACAACTATGATCAAGAAGTGATCCTAGAACAACCTACGTCAAGCATTACTCCAACAGCGTGTTCACTTCCCGGACTCCGCCGAGAAGAGACCATCATGGCTACACACACGGTTGATGTATATTAGTTAAGTCACGTGTCAAGTTCTCTACAACCAGACATTAACAAATTCCCATCTGCCCATAACCGCGGGCACGGCTTTCGAAAGTTCAAATCCCTGCAGGAGTGTCCCAACTTAGCCCATCACAAGCTCTCACGGTCAACGAAGGATAAACCTTCTAGCGGGAAGACCCGATCAGACTCGGAATCCCGGTTACAAGACATTTCGACAAGGTAAAACAAGAACAGCAAGACCACCCGCTGTGCCGACAAATCCCGATAGGAGCTGCACATATCTCGTTCTCAGGGCACACCGGATAAGCTAAGCGTACGGGAGCCAACGTAACCCAAGTTGCCAAGGGACGGCCCCGCACGGTGCTCTGGGTTGGACCAACACTTAGAGAAGCACTGGCCCGGGGGTTTAAAATAAAGATGACCCTTGAGTCTGCGAAACCCAAGGGAAAAAGGCTTAGGTGGCAAATGGTAAAAACAAGGTTGGGCCTTGCTGGAGGAGTTTTATTCAAGGCGAACTGTCAAGGGGTTCCCATTATCACCCAACCGCGTAAGGAACGCAAAATCAAGGAACATAACACCCGCATGATGGAAACTAGGGCGGCAAGAGTGGAAGAAAACACCAGGCATAAGGCCGAGCCTTCCACCCTTTACCAAGTATATAGGTGCATTAAATAAATAAGAGATATTGTGATATCCCAACAATAAACATGTTCCAACAAGGAACAAACTCCAAACTTCATCTTCATCTTCACCTGCAACTAGCAACGCTATAAGAGGGGATGAGCAAAGCGGTAACATAGCCAAACAACGGTTTGCTAGGACAAGGTGGGTTAGAGGTTTGACATGGCAATATGGGAGGCATGATAAGCAAGTGGTAGGTATCGTAGCATAGGCATAGCAAAAGAGCGAGCATCTAGCAAGCAAAGATACAAGTGATTTCGAGGGTATGGTCATCTTGCCTGCAAAGTTCTCCGAGTTGACGTTAGCTTGATCCTCGTAAGCGTACTCAATGGGCTCCTCGTTCACGTACTCGACTCTCGGCTATACCCAAGCAAGAACACAATCAAAAGGGAGACACAATCAACCACGTGCAATGCACAAACAACATGATGCAAAACATGGCATGATATGCGGGATGTGATATGCAATGCATATGCAAGATTTGGAAAGGAATGATAGAACCTGGCCTCAACTTGGAAATCCAAAAGTGCCACTGGAAAGAGGAGTTGATTTTGGTCAAAATCAATATAAAGATCACCGGAATCGGATGCACGGTTTGGAAATGGCAAGCAAAACAAATATGGCACCCTTCTGCGATTAACAGCAAGTAGCCATCTAAATGCATCAAGATAAATATGCTACAGCACCCAAACATAGCAACAAAATACATGACAGGGATCCACTCATGATGCTTGACAAAAGATGAACACTGAGCTACGGCTAATTCACTCATTAACAGGTTCAAACAAGCATGGCAAAAGAGCAAAAGATTACATGTTTCAGACTTGGTGAAATTAACAGCATATCAGGAATTTAACATCAGGAAGCAATGTTTAGAGCACGATAACTACATGCTACAGGAACATATCATGGCAAAGCAAGGCATGGCATGAAGCTACTCAAAGCATATAACAAAAGTCCCTTAGTGACCATAAGCCAAAAGGGATCAGAACATACAATTGCAAGCATGCGAACATACCAGAAACACAAACATATTTAGACTTAGTGAAAAACTGGAGCATGGCAAAACAGATAACAAGTAGGCATGTTTACGAGCTGGATGCTCTCACTAAAAAGCATGGCATGATAATCTAAGCATACACCCAGCAAGTAGACATGGCATAGAAGTTAGACATGGCAAGAACAACATCATAGCATCCACGGATCAACTACAACAAGCTCGGCAAAATTGCAAAACAAGTTAACAATCTTCCAGGAATATCTACAAAAGTAGAGCTCGATTGACTCAAGCTACGGTGCTCCATAAATGCAAACAAAGACATGGATGGATAGAAACCACAATATCTACAAAACATCCTTACTGATCATGCTCAAAAGAGGCACGGATCACTAGGAAACAACATGACCATATGGCATAAAAATAAAGACAGGACAAAGACTTAGAATATTTCTAAGTCCCTGAAATCAGCAACATTGAGTAAGCTACTTTGCATGCTTGTGCTAGTCACCATAAAGATCACAAAAATACATGGCATACACCCCTGTAAAGATGGCATGACATACTTCAAAACATATGTAGAGCTCAAGATCATAGCATGCACACATTAATCATGGCAAAGATGACAAAAGTGCATTTGCTGAAACAGATCTGAAACTAACATCACATAGCCCTCTTCCAACAGCATTTCGGGCATAAAGATGAGCTAAAATGAAAATGATGCAATGAGATGAAATGTAGTGCTCGTCGAGACGAACATCTTGATATGCTACACGCACGAATCGGAGCCACGATGTGGAAGATATGATGCGCCAAAGTATGCAAAAATCTAGGGTTTCGAGGATAAAAGTCAATTGAGAGGGGATCTAGATCTGGATCGGGTTGACCGGCGTGGACTTCGAGGAGATCGCCGGAATCTTCGCTGTTCGCCGGAGTTGATGGATCGGGCCGGAGCTCCTGCGCGGGGTCGCCGGAGTTGGCTCGGTCGACGAGGAGGATGGAGGCGCGCGGTGGCAGCGTCAATGGCGCCGGTGAGAGGCGGAGGCGGCGCCCGAAGCGGCAAAGTGCGGCGGGGCCGGCAGCGAGGTCGCGGCGATGGCGTGCGGCGGCGCCGGGCGGCTCAGGCGGCCGGAGTTGGAGGAGTTGGGCGGCCCGGCTCCCAGGCGTGGGCGGTGGAGCTTCGGGCCGGGAGGGCCCTACGTGGGCTCTCCGGGCCGGAGCGGTGGGAGGCGGCGCAGGGGCCACGTGGCGGGACGTGGTTGGCAGCGGTGGCTTGTCCGGCTGGAAACGGACGTTGTCCGGCGGCGGCGCGAGGAAATTTAGGGTTAGGGGAAGAGGAGACCCGGGATTTTAGTGGAGGGACCTATTTATAGAGGTAGAGGGAGCTAGGAGGCTCCAAATTGAGGACGGTTTGCGGCCACGCGATCGTGATCGAACGGTCTAGGTGATGGAGGAGGTTTAGGTGGGTTTTGGGCCACTTTGGAGGGGTGTTGGGCTGCAACACACACGAGGCCTTATCGGTCCCTCAGTTAACCGTTGGAGTATCAAACGAAGTCCAAATGGTACGAAACTTGACAAGCGGTCTACCGTTAGTAAACCAAGGCCACATGACAAGTCTTGGTCCAATCCAAAAATGTTTAACACCCGCACGCGAAAAGAGGTAGAAAGGGACACCGGAGGACATAGGAGCGCCGGAATGCAAAACGGACAACGGGGAAAATGCTCAGATGCATGAGACGAACACGTATGCAAATGCAATGCACATGATGACATGATATGAGATGCATGACAAAGACAAAAACACACGAAGACGAGAACCCAACAACGAGGAATCTCATAACTTAGTGCCGAAAAAGGCAAGAGTTGGAATACAAATAAGGTAGGTTACATCCGGGGTGTTACAGTGAATGTCAAGAGGCATATGCCCAATGAGATAAATTCGACATACTTCTGGCATTGCCGGCTTGGACACATTAGTCTGAAACGCATGAAGAAGCTCCATGATGATGGACTCCTAACTTCGACCGACTTTGGGTCGTTCGAGACATGCGAATCATGCTTGCTTGGAAAGATGACTAAGTCTCCTTTCGCAAAGAGTTGTGAGAGGGCATCCGAGCTGTTGGAACTGATACATAGTGATGTGTGTGGACCAATGAGCACAACTGCCAGAGGTGGCTATCAGTACTTTGTGACTTTTACCGTCGACTTGAGTAGATATGGATATATCTATTTGATGAGGCACAAGTCAGAGACTTTTGAAAAGTTCAAAGAGTTTCAAAACGAGGTGGAGAATCAGCTCGGCAAGACTATAAAACTTCTACGATCTGATCGTGGAGGTGAGTACATGAGTCAGGAGTTTGATGATCATCTGAAAAGCAGAGGTATAGTACCTCAGCTCACACCTCCGGGTACACCACAGAGAAATGGTGTATCGGAATGGAGGAATCGCACCTTGTTGGACATGGTTCGATCTATGATGAGCAAGTCGGATTTACCCTTGTCATTCTCGGGATACGCTCTAGAAACTGCAACTTTCACACTTAACAGGGTACCATCAAAAACCGTAGACAAGACACCACATGAGATGTGGACCGGGAAGAGTCCCAGTTTGTCTTTTCTAAAGATTTGGGGTTGTGAAGCATTTGTCAAGAAACTTATGTCAGACAAGCTTACACCCAAGTCGGATAAATGCATATTCGTGAGATATCCGAGGGAAACCTTGGGATATAACTTCTACAACTGGGAAGAGAACAAAGTGTTTGTTGCTCGGAATGGGGTTTTCCATGAGAAAGAGTTTCTCAGTCGGGAGGCCAGTGGGAGGACGGTCTGACTTGAAGAAATTCGAGGACCACTCGGGGACGGCTCAGCTGGTGATGAGATCATACCGGAGTCAGCCAGGGAACCCGTAGTGGAAGCGGCACCGGAACCACGGAGGTCGGAAAGATTGCGCAGAGTGCGAGATGTATTGTTGCTAGAAAGCGACGAGCCGTTCACATAAGCGGAAGCGATGGTGAGCCCAAATTCCGAGGCATGGCTGGAGGCCATGAGATCCGAGTTAAAGTCCATGGATGAGAATCAAGTTTGGGACTTGGTTGATCCACCGCCGGGCGTAACAGCCATTGGTTGCAAATGGGTCTTTAAAAATAAAATGGATGTGGATGGAAATGTTCAGATCCACAAAGCTCGGCTTGTTGCTAAGGGTTATGGACAACTTCAAGGAATTGACTACGACGAGACTTACTCGCCGATAGCGATGCTGAAGTCAGTGAGGATCGTACTAGCTATAGCTGCATATTTCGATTAGAAGATATGGCAGATGGATGTCAAGACGGCTTTCCTTCACGGAAATTTAACTGAGGACACGTATATGATACAGCCCGAGGGTTTTGTCGATCCGACTAGCACTAGTAAGGTATGCAAGCTCAAGAGATCCATTTATGGGTTGAGGCAAGCATCTCGGAGCTGGAACATTCGTTTTGATGAGGTCGTCACTTGTTTCAGCTTCATCAAAAGCGAAGAGGACTCTTGTTTATACAAGAAGTTAAGTGGGAGCTCGATGGTGTTTTTGATCTTGTATGTGGATGACATACTACTGATCGGTAATGATATTTCGATGCTGAACTCGGTCAAGGAGTCATTGAATAGCAAGTTTTCGATGAAGGACCTTGGTGAGGCAATGTACATTTTAGGCATTAAGATCTATAGAGATAGATCAAGGAGGCTGCTCGGCTTAAGCCAGAGCACGTACATAGATAAAGTGTTGAAGCGGTTCAACATGAGTGAGGCAAAGAAAGGGTTCTTGCCACTCTCACATGGTATTAGGCTAAGCGAGACTCAGAGTCCTTTGACATCTGATGAGCGAAGCAGGATGAGTAGGATTCCATATGCCTCGGCAATCGGATCCATCATGTATGCCATGATATGTACGCGGCCCGATGTTGCTTTTGCAATAAGCCTAACAAATAGATACCAGGCCAACCCAGGTGAGAGTCACTGGGCAGCAGTAAAGACTATTTTGAAGTACCTAAAAAGGACTAAAGAGATGTTTCTAGTTTATGGAGGTAAGGAAGAGCTCGTCGTAAGGGGTTATGCCGATGCTAGTTTCCAAACTGACAGAGATGATTGTCGATCACAGTCCGGATTCGTGTACGTCATGAACGGAGGAGCAGTGAGCTGGATGGGTTCCAAGCAAGATACGGTGGCCGATTCTACTACAGAAGCCGAATACATTGTGGCTTGTGAAGCTGCAAAGGAAGGTGTTTGGATCCGGAACTTTCTGGATGATCTTGGTATTTTCCCAGCCTCAGTAAAACCGTTGGACCTTTATTGTGACAATTCTGGTGTCATAGCACAAGCCAAGGAGCCGAGGAATCACCACAAGGTCAGACACATAGATCGGAAATATCACCTGATACAAACGATCATAAAGAGTGGTGATGTATAGTTATGCAAAATTCACACGGATGCAAATATTGCGGATCCGTTGACTAAGCCGCTTGCACAACCCAAGCATGAGGGGCACGTTAGAGCTATGGGCATTCGATGTCTATTTGATTGACTCTAGTGCAAGTGGGGGACTGTTGGAGATATGCCCTAGAGGCAATCATGTATGATGATATTTCCTATGTGTTTATGAATAAAGATAGTCCTTGGACATTATCAATGATGTGTATCAGCAAGTACGTGACTTGTTTGTGGGACTATGCATTGTATGATGACTGTCCTAAAAGGTCCCTAGTCGAAAGGGCTGTGTGAACGCGCAGCCAACTAGACTAGCATATGACACGGTCGATGGCTTGGTCTCACTAGCCATGGAGCATTGGATGCTAACCGGATAATATGGACTTGGAAGGATCTGGTCGGATTCGACGTAGTTGGATCCGAGTCGAGATAAGGTTCGAGTCGGACAGACCCAACTATGAGACGCAACGATATGTCATCTGTGAGTCTCTAGTACAACATATGTTCTATGTCCTAAGACCTGAGCTGACGCATGTACTCGGGATGGTGACAGACTTGCTTTGGGCCGACCAAACGCTACTCCGTAACTGGGTAGTTATAAAGGTAGGTTTCGGGTTTGTCCAGAACCATGCTGCGAGACGTGGTCGAGCAAGATGGGATTTCCCCCTCCGATCAGGAGAGATATACTCTGGGCCCCTCGTGTGATCCGACCAGGATAAGCATGGCCATGCGACAAGGATTATGAGATAATCCGGTTTGTGGTCGACATCACTGGAACGAGAAAGAGGTCGGGCTAGCACAAGGATGACAGACTCGCCTTGAGCTCGACAACATATATCGTGTGGCAAGAGGAATGGAAGTATGATGTACAAGTTCGCTAACCAACTTCATAGTCTGCTTGGTGTTCGGCATGCCTTGCTAGAGGCCGCTATCAACCATGCAGTTCGGAGATGATCCAGACTGCGACCAAGCTGACTTGAACCTAAGGGGTCGCGCGCTTAATGGAAGGAACCTACGAGGTCGGATCCGAGGACACTGGTCGGATGTGATCCGAACGGTATTCGGATTGTGGCCGAGTAGACTTATGAGCTTTAGGGTCCGTGCGAGGCCCAAGTGTTGAGCCCGCGACGGACACCTATATATAGTGGAGGTGTCGCACACTCACGCAGTTGATCGCTTCGGCGCTGTCACTAGGGTTTGCATGTGTTGCGAATAGACACCTCCACTCGCTGCCGGTTGTGTGATCAGACCTAGCAGTCCGCCGCACGACATTCCTCCTGCACACGCGGATACCGTTAGAGGCGGTGCACTTGCGCCGCTCCGGCGAACCTGTACGTGGGAACCGACCACCAGCTGTACGAGGGAGATCGGACGAGGAGGAGACGATCCACGCGGATGCGCTGCCCCAACTCTTCTTCCGCTGCACGGCATTGCGCGTCTAGTGGTAACAAACTGTGATCCATCTCCCATAGCATGTTCTTGGTTGTTCTGCACGTAGGAAGTTTTTATTTGAAGTCGACGCATCCTACCATAGATCCCAACAGTGCCCACCCAGGTGCCCCTCTCCGACAGGTCTTGGCTCCAGAAATTCTATTTTATTATATAAAAATTCCTCGCGAAGTTTCATTCCATTCCGAGAACTTTTATTTCTGCACAAAAACAACACCATGGTAGTTTTGCTGAAAACAACGTCAGTCCGGGGTTAGTTTCATTCAAATCATGCAAATTAGAGTCCAAAACAAGAGGAAAAGCATGAGAGAAAGTAGATACGTTAGAGATGTATCAAGGGGCTCACCAAAAGCAATACATGAACAGGAGTTCCAAACCCTCTTTCCACACAACTCTTTATTCAACGCTATTTGAACGAGATCAATGTGTGTGCACAGAGCGTGGTTGTTGGGAGTCATATAGTGCAACACTCTGGCGGGTGGATCCCGCCACCCTAGGGAGTTATGAAACTGACCACGGATGGAGCAGTAGCAAAGCCAACGAACAAGGGGCGGTGGGTGTTGTTCTGCCGAGATGATCATGGTGTTTACTTGGGAGCTGCAGTTGTGGTGTTTGAGGGAGTAACATACCCTACAATCCTGGAAGTTTATGCGTGCAGGGAGGCACTGGCTTTGGGCGGGGATCTTTCTACTTTCATTGGCACTAGCTTTGGACCTCTGACACACGATTTCGACATGCACTACAAGAGGCCACTACCCCGTGCTTCACTTGCTGCAAGGAAGAGGATACTCTTGACCACATCCTAATGCAGTGTGTTTATGCTAGACATGCATGGCACGCATGTTTTCACTTTGCTAGTTGTGCATATCGCCATCCTTTCCATAGAGGACAGCCTGGAGGAGTGGTGGGTAAGATCGTGCAAAGATGTGTCGAAGACAATCAGAAAGAGTTTTGATTCGCTACTCATTCTCATTGCTTGGAGCTCGTGGAAGCAAAGAAATGCGAGGGTGTTCAGGAATGTGGTGTAGCAACGCAGTATCCCTCAATTTGTTCACCTCATTCTCGATGAGACACAAACTTGGAGATCGACCGGACCTATGTGTTTTCAAATCTTTATAAGTAGCATGTATTTGAGGGTGGGTGTGCGGATGCTAGCTAGCAACCTTATTTGTTGGATTCATGGCACTTCTTGTAAATTATTCTCTGCTTTTTATAAAAACATGCTCTCCAAAAAAGTAGGCTATAGTTTTATTTTGAAAGAAACCCGAGCTTTATTCATCAGAAATAACCATTACATCATTTACGAGAATTGGTATAGTTTCATTATTTGGCTCCTCAAACCGTTCATCAATGAACAAAAATCTAGCCAATTTGGCAAGTTCACGAGCAATTTTTTTGCATCTCTATTAGAGTGCTCAAATCTAGAAATAGGAAAATCACAAGCTAAAAAAATAATCATAAAAATTGCCGCCACTGCCACCGACGATCGTCCTCCTTCCTTCATGGTGTCGATCACCTCCATATTATCCGAATTAATAATAATGCGGTTGCATCCTATCCTTTGCACCAGCTATAGACCGAATTTTAGGGCCAGAGCTTCAACCATCAGTACATCCGCGCACCAGTCAATCTTATCATTTTCCCCAACAATGAATCTACCTTTGCTGTCTCTTAAGACAGCTCCCACCCTACCCCTGAGTAAGTAATGGTCAAAAAAAGCATCAACTTAACTTAACAAACCCCGCGAGGGGCAAGAACATCCTCTTCTTTTCACGAAAACCTTTGACGAGGAAGTGGTAACAACATTGGCCATAAGAGCACGCATCTCATGGAAATCTGTTATGTGTTTTGAGTTGTCTTGTTGTGAACCAAGTTACATGTTTCCCACCATATGTACCAGATTGATATGACAATCATTTCGTACATATTCTAGTTGTCCATAATACACAACTCCTGATTTGTCATTTAAAATAAAAAAAATAAGACCAATCCAAAACTAATCCTTATTGGTATTCTTTTATAAAAGAAACTCCATGTCCAAGCCAGAACTAGAACTGAGTGGGCTAGTAGCTATCCTAGCTGCATAATCAACGGATCCATGCCCCGTCCTCAAAGTAAAAATGTAGACTATAATTTAAATGGAGACAGCGCGTGAGTTGGACCGATGTCATGTCGTGTAGTAACCGTATCGCGCACCATTATCGTTTCCCTTGTAAGGCGGGGCGGCCGCCCAAGGCAGGACACCACATTCGTGTGCGTTTGACAGGCAGTACCCGGCACGAGTTGTCGAAGCCACTAACTTCTCGGTGCAGGACTCCGCTGCACCGTTCTTCTCCCAATCCCATGAGGCCACGACTCCATGACGGCCACTACGATGGTACTCCCTTCGTCTCAAAATTTTTAACGTAGATTTGTTTAAACATGGATGTATTAAGTCACGTTTTAGTATTAGATATATATATATTTTTATATAGACTAATCTAAGACATGAGTTTTAGGACGGAAAAGTACTACGATAGTACGAGTAGTAAAATTCTTCTTTCGTTTCACAGCAAGAACGTGATTAATGGCGCAGCACGCAATTGCGGCTGGCTAAGCTGTCTTTAACCATCCAACTACAAAGAGATTTAGCCACTGACAGACCCGCCGGCGAAGTTAAAGCTCCGGCAGATCGCATCGCAGCGGTTGCCAAACGTCGCCGGCGAGCCACGGGTACCTCGACAAAGGAACATGGCCATCATAAATTACTCCGCTGGAAGGGGAAACCCCAGCCCATTGACAGGCCGACCCTCTTACGCATGCTCCGACTGGTTGGTGACTAGAATTCTCGCTAACTAACCACCATAAATACCACCGGAGCTCACGCATCGGCATCTCGCCGCCCCCTCTCGGTCCAACTCGAAAGAGCGCACGCGAACGCAGCCATGGCGGATTTGAAGGCTCCGGCCAAGGCGAGGAGGCTGGCGCCGCCCATGTCGTGGCGGACGCGCCTGTCGATCTTCGCCGCGGGTTACCTCACCGACGCCACCTGCCGCGCTGACGGCACAATCAACCGCCGCCTGCTCACCTACCTCGACCCCGGCGTCCCGCCCTCCGCCGCCCCGCGCAACGGCGTCTCCTCCCGCGACATCGACGTCGACCCCGCGACCCCGCTCCGGGCCCGCCTCTTCCACCCCGTGGGCCTGCCCGGCCCGCTCCCGGTTGTCCTGTTCTTCCACGGCGGCGGGTTCGCCTACCTCTCCGCGGCCTCCCTCGCCTACGACGCCGCGTGCCGCCGCATCGCCAGGTACTGCGGCGCGGCCGTGCTGTCGGTTGACTACCGCCGCTCTCCGGAGCACCGGTTCCCGGCGGCGTACGACGACGGGTTCTCCGCGCTCCGCTTCCTCGACGACCCCAAGAAGCACCCCGCCGACGTCGCGCCCCTCGACGCCTCCCGCTGCTTCCTCGCCGGGGACAGCGCAGGCGCCAACATCGCCCACCACGTCGCCCGCCGCTACGCCATGTCCTCCCCGTCCTTCGCCAACGTCCGGATCTCCGGCCTCATCGCCATCCAGCCCTTCTTCGGCGGCGAGGAACGGACTCCCTCCGAGCTCCAGCTGGAGGGCGCGCCCATCGTGTCCATCTCCCGCTGCGACTGGATGTGGCGCGCCTTCCTCCCGCCAGGTGCCGACCGGACGCACGAGGCCGCGCACCCGGCTTCCCCTGCGGCCGCGGCCGGCATCGACTCCCCGGCGTTCCCGCCGGCGGTGGTGGTGGTCGGCGGGTACGACCCGCTCCAGGATTGGCAGCGGCGGTACTGCGAGATGCTGACCTCCAAGGGAAAGAAGGTGCGGGTGCTGGAGTACCCCGAAGCCATCCACGCCTTCTATGTCTTCCCGGAGTTCGCCGAGTCCAAGGACCTCATGCTGAGGATGAAGGAGTTCGTCGCCGGGAGCGACGGCGGCAAGTGAGCGGCTCGCGCCAGTATCGACAGTGTCAGTGTTCGCCTGTGTGGTCGGAATTAGGAGAAGGTGTGCTGGCATGACGTATCTGGACCATAGTACTCGTAGTGAATAGCAGTAGTGCAGTACGGATGACGACGTGTAATAAGTGTTATTTTTACTAAATGACGGATATCCCTAAATGACCCCCGAGAATCTTATTTCGCCCACAGCCCCCCCTCCTCCAAAAAAAACTTATTTCGTCGCCTTGTCCTCCCTCACGTCGTCCGATCTCAGATTGTTCAATGTTTGTTCTGCATAGGTATAAACCCTATTACTACGACGTGTTATTTACAATTAAACCGTGGGTACTAAGTCGGTGGGTTTACACTTGGAGGACAGACGCCTTATCATAAGGCGATTCAATCACGTACTTTACCTGTTTGTTCATCATCATTGGCTGGACTGTCCATGATAAGTTGAGCTCCAAGCATAGGACATGTACAACACCAAGTGATTGGGCGTGAAAGGTTAATCGGATGCTCTGAGGATAGAGAACTTATATTCTTCTGACGCTTTTTTATTAGGCCCAAATTTATACAGACGCCTTAAGTAGACGCAACTAGGCAAGAAGGCAACAATGATATAACTTTAGCCTGACAACTCCACGTTCACTTTCACTCTTACATGATGTCGTGGACCTACTTGTTTCAGTCCCAGCTGTTCCTCATAGATGGCACGGTACAAAAGTGGTGGGCAACAGGAAGAATCTTGGCAACTTTTTAGTATCGCGCCCCACGGAGGAGAACTTGAAGCAACATAAATCAGGCATAGGGTCGTCCCAGGTTTCTATCTAGTGGTGCATAGCGAATACACACCCATTGTCGGTGTCAAAACCGGCGGATCTCGGGTAGGGGGTCCCGAACTGTGCGTCTAGCCCGGATGGTAACAGCAGGCAGGGGACACGATGTTTTACCCAGGTTCGGGCCCTCTTGATGGAGGTAAAACCCTACGTCCTGCTTGATTGATATTGATGATATGGGTAGTACAAGAGTAGATCTACCACGAGATCAGAGAGGCTAAACCCTAGAAGCTAGCCTATGGTATGATTGTATGTTGTGGTTGTTGTCCTATGGACTAAAACCCTTCGGTTTATATAGACACCGGAGAGGGTTAGGGTTATACAAGGTTGGTTACAAAGGAGGAGATATCCATATCCGTATTGCCTAGCTTGCCATCCACGCCAAGTAGAGTCCCATCCGGACACGAGACGAAGTCTTCAATCTTGTATCTTCATAGTCCAACAGTCCGGCCAAAGGATATAGTCCGGCTGTCCGGAGACCCCCTAATCCAGGACTCCCTCAGTAGCCCCTGAACCAGGCTTCAATGACGATGAGTCCGGCGCGCAGTATTGTCTTCGGCATTGCAAGGCGGGTTCCTTCTCCGAATACATCACAGAAGAATTTGAATACGAGGATAGTGTCCGGCCCTGCAAAATAAGTTCCACATTCCACCGTAGAGAGAATAATTTTTTCGCAGATCTAATTTGCTGGCTTGTCTTGGCAGCATGACGTTACGTCATGGCCCGGTGATTATTCGAACCGTTTCTTTTAACCAGCCCCGCACATAACGCGAGGCAGTTTTTCGACACGTCTTGTCAAAGCAGAGATCGTGTCCCCTTATCACGGGATTCTCATCAATACGGGCGTGGGTAACCCAACCGCGCCATCAATTGCTGCGCTTGGGGGATAAGCGAGTTTTACCAGGCAAGTGGAGACACTTAGTTTCGTCCGCCCATATAAAGGGATAAGGATTCACCTTTCTATCCACGCCTTCTTCCTCCCTTACCCATCTGTTTTCGCACACTCGGGCTCTAGCGCCCAAGTCCGCACTTCCTACCCCGACCTTCTCCAATCATGTCCGGAGCGGGAGGCAAGTGGATGGTCTCCTCCCTCACGGAGGGAGACATCAAGAAACCGAGGAGAGCCGGATACCTTCCTGACGACATCGCGCACCGGCTCCCAGACGAGGGGCAGCTCATCCCCACCCCCAGGCCCCATGAGAGGGTAGTATTCCTCACCCATTTCCTCCGCGGACTGGGATTCCCTCTCCAGCCCTTCGTCCGGGGGCTAATGTTTTATTACGTCCTGGATTTCCACGATCTGGCCCCGAACTTCATCCTCAACATCTCGGCGTTTATCGTCGTGTGCGAGGCCTTCCTCCGCATCAAGCCCCACTTTGGCTTATGGATGAAGACCTTCAATGTCAAGCCGAAGGTGGTGGGCGGCCGCCAGGCGGAGTGCGGAGGCGCCATGGTGGGCAAGATGCCCAACGTAACATGGCTCGAGGGCTCCTTTGTGGAAACCATACAGGGGTGGCAATCGGGGTGGTTCTATATCACCGAGCCGCGCGACCCTGCATGGGCAGCGGCCCCTGAGTTCCAATCTGGCATCCCCACACGGCTCACCTCCTGGAAAGAGAAGGGCCTATCCTGGGGTAATTCGAAAGTGCTGACCGGACTCCAAACATATATGTATTCAAAATATGGTGGACAAGAAGCTCAAGCTTGTCAACATAGTCCAAGTTATGCTCATCCGCCGGATACTCCCGTGCCAACAACGAGAGTTCAACTTGTGGGAGTTCAATCTGGCGCAGCACCGAACTCTGAACAGGCTCTTAGATACGACTCATGAAGACGCCTGGAGGGTGCTGTTCAAAAGTGCCGAGGTCCCCCCCCCCTATTACTGAGGATCGCGGATTCAGCGTGAAGCGCCAAGCCAGTGCGGTAAGCTGCTTTACCTTTCACAGGATACTTATAGATTGACTCTATGCGGGATCTAAACTCTCGTACCTTTGACAAGACTGGCAGAAGATGGCCGGACAGATTGACTGTCCTGCTCCTTTGCCCGAAGGCCCCGCAGACGCTCTTTTGGCGAAGATGTTGACTCCGGCCCCTTATACGATGCCGGAGAAGACCAAGAAGGCCAAGGGAACCCGAAAGAGTTCCCGACGCCAAGCGTCGTCGGACTCACCGTCCGATGACTCTGCGGCGCACTCTTCCCCCGAAGACGAGGAAGAAGAAGAAGATGCTCCCCCACCGACTGGGGGAGACAAGAAAAGGAAGGCCGCCCCAACCGGGGAGGCCGGAGGGTCCAAGAAGGGAATGAGGGAGTCCTGGATTAGGGGGTGTCCGGATAGCCGGACTATACCTTCAGCCGGACTCCAGGACTATGAAGATACAAGATTGAAGACTTTGTCCCGTGTCCGGATGGGACTTTCCTTGGCGTGGAAGGCAAGCTTGGCGATGCGGATATTCAAGATCTCCTACCATTGTAACTGACTTTGTGTAACCCTAACCCTCTCCGGTGTCTATATAAACCGGAGGGTTTTAGTCCGTAGGACAACTTCATCATATAACAATCATACCATAGGCTAGCTTCTAGGGTTTAGCCTCCTTGATCTCGTGGTAGATCTACTCTTGTACTACCCATATCATCAATATTAATCAAGCAGGACGTAGGGTTTTACCTCCATCAAGAGGGTCCGAACCTGGGTAAAACATCGTGTTCCTTGCCTCCTGTTACCATCCGGCCTAGACGCACAGTTCGGGACCCCCTACCCGAGATCCGCCGGTTTTGACACCGACATTGGTGCTTTCATTGAGAGTTCCTCCGTGCCGTCACAATCAGGAAGGATGCCTCTTCCCGTCTTTAAAGACGGCGCCGTTACTAAGGGAGCCTTGGCTGTCGGCCAAACTCTCCGGCTAGGCGGTTTTCTCATGACTGCCCGTTTGGCCGTTGCGCCGACGGTGACCTCTCGGGTCATCAAAAGCAATCTTCACGTCAGCTCGGAACTCGTCGAGCAGTTAGATCCAATGGAGCTCTCTTCCGTAAACGAGCTCTTGGATCGCATCGCTGCCTTGGGGGTCACTACGGATTATGACCAGGTTGGGCTTAAACCCGATCTAAGAGAAATTAATTCTCCCCAAGTCACCCATCACATTGCCGTGGTAGAGGCACAGTGCGGCGACTCTTCATCTATCTTAAGGACTAGCTACGTCTGGATTCCCGATCCCTCCAAGCCGGATACCCGCGGAGGGGAGGATGTAACTCAAGACCTGAACTTAGAATCAGGCAACGGGCTAGATTCACTGGATAACATCCAAGAATCCAAACTTCAGAGTTCAGAAACTCCTTGGCCTCTGAGTCTTAGATTCGGTGAAGTTCCGGACTTAATTCCACCCACCCACCCGAACATAAGCGATCTATCCCAAATCAGGCAAAAGCCCGAAGAAACAGTACATCATTACTGGGCAAGGTTCCTCCTGGTTATGAACAGGATAAAGGACTGCCGCGAGGAAGACACAATCTCAATCTTCTACAATAATTGCACGGACAAGGGAATCCTCAATGCCACAGGTCATCGTGATCTTACACGCTTCGCTGACTTGGCACCCATAGTACAAAAGTACTGTGCGATGGAAAGCGCCCGGAAAACCGAAACTAAATTTTGGGACAATCCGACCCTGAATAGAAACCTCGTCCGAAATAAAAGGGTGCATCATCATCAAATACCCGGGTTAAAAACCAAAAAACCAAAACCCCCTACAGGGCATGGAACTGTACTGGAGGGGTGGCTTAATGGACCCTGTAAAATTCATAGTACAGAGGACGCCACACCAACTCATAGCCTTAGAGCATGTTGGATACTCTGGCAGGTGGTCAAAAGGGGCGAAGATCTCCTAATTATGGAGGCCGCAGAAAGCCACCTCAGGGACTCTAGTACAGTCTTAACAGTCTTCGAGACTTTCGCATCAAATAATATGTGAAAAAGAACACTCCGCAGCCTCGCCGAAGTCTATCAAGTAGCAACAATAAACCCATGGAGTGACACGGCTATTACTTTTAATGCCAATGATGAACCTAAAATCCGAACAGCTCGAGCACCATCCGCATTGGTACTCAGTCCTATAGTGGACGGCTTTCGCCTCACCAAGGTACTCATGGAAGGAGGCAGCGGATTGAACCTCATTTATGAGGAAACCCTTCAAAAAATGGAAATAGACTGGAACCGCATTGAGCGAAGCAGCACAACCTTTAGAGGAATAATCCCCAGTCGGGAAGCGCGCCGTGCAGGAAAAATCACACTAGATATGGTGTTCGGCACGCCGGATAATTATAGGTCCTAAGAGGTCACATTCCAAGTGGCCCCGTTCAGTAGTGGATACCACGCTCTGCTGGGGCGGGAAGCGTTTACAATCTTCCAAGCAATACCCCATTACAGGTACATGAAGCTCAAGATGCCCGGGCCGAACGGAATCATCACTCTCGCTAGTGATCCGGACATAGCACTCCGCGCCGAAAACAAGACAGCCGCATTGGCCCTTGAGGCACTGTCTGAAGCCCTAGCGGCTGAGGAACTGACTACGCTGCGCTCCAGGATAAACAGGGACGATGTGATACTCGATAAAAGATCCAAGTCCACCTCCTTTAAACCAGCGGATGAAATAGTCAAATTCCAGGTCCATCCAACGGACCCCAATAAAACAGCTTCCATCGGGGCACGATTAAACCCCGATGTAGACGCCGCACTACGAGAATTCCTACGGGAGAACTGGGACATTTTTGCCTGGCACCCTTCAGACATGCCAGGAATCCCACGCAGGCTGGCCGAACACAACTTAAATATCCTAAAAGGATTCAAACCTGTCAAACAAGCCCTTCGGCGTTTCTCTGAGCCCAAGAGACAGGCAATGGGAGAGGAGCTAGCCAAACTATTGGAGGCCGGATTCATCAGAGATATAAAACATCCGGACTGGCTAGCAAACTTGGTGATGGTACCAAAGAAGGACAAATCCTGGCGCCTGTGCGTTGACTTCAAAGACCTTAACAAGGCTTGCCCAAAGGATCCCTTCCCCCTCCCCCGCATCGATCAAATTATCGACGCCACTGCAGGACATGATTCGTTGTGCTTCCTCGACGCATACTCTGGTTACCATCAAATCAAGATGGTCGAGTCAGACCAAGCCACAACAGCATTCATCACCCCATACGGCCCATTCTGCTTCAACACAATGCCTTTCGGGCTCAAAAACGCCGGCGCAATATATCAACGCATGATTCAGACATGTCTGGCAAACCAGATCGGCAAAACAGTAGAGGCATACGTGGATGATGTGGTCATAAAAACAAGACATGTCGAATCCCTAGTAGACGACTTGAGGCTTACATTTGACAACCTCCGAGCATGTGACATCAAGCTAAATCCGGAAAAATGCGTTTTCGGTGTTCCAGCCGGAAAGCTCTTGGGCTTCATTGTATCCGGTAGAGGAATCGAAGCAAATCCAGCCAAGATCCAAGCTTTGTCACAATTGGATATCCCAAAGGACCTCAAACAAATACAAAAATTAACCGGATGCGTGGCGGCTCTAAGCCGCTTTATCTCCCGGTTGGGAGAAAAGGTGCTACCCCTCTATCGCCTCCTTCGGTGCACCGAACACTCTGAGTGGACGGATGCCGCCACGGCCGGACTTGAGGAAATAAAAGCCATATTGGCAACAAACCCCGTCCTGGCCGCGCCAAACATCGGTGAACCAATGCTATTGTACATTGCAGCAACCCATCAAGTTGTCAGCGCAGTACTCGTCGTCGAACGGGAAACGGATGGACACAAATTCCCCCTTCAAAAGCCGGTTTACTATGTGTCCACTGTCCTCACCCCATGCAAATCACGGTACCCACATTATCAAAAGATTGCATATGCGGTATTCATGGCATCCCAGAAGCTACGACACTACTTCCAAGAGTGTTCAATCACAGTAGCATCGGAAGTACCACTCAACGATATTATAAACAACCGTGACGCAACGGGCCGGATTGCAAAATGGGCCATCGAGCTCCTCCCGTTCGACATAACTTATAGGCCACGGCGAGCTATCAAGTCGCAAGTTTTGGCCGACTTCGTCGCAGAATGGACGGAGGCCGAACTCCCTAAAGAGTACGGCACATATTCAAACTGGATCATGCACTTCGACGGTTCCAAAATGTTGGCCAGACTTGGGGCCGGCGTTGTTTTGACGTCCCCCACAGGAGACACAGTTCAATATGTACTCCAGATTATGTACACGGACTCCAACAATGCAGCCAAATACGAGGCCCTTTTACATGGTCTCCGGATGGCAGTATCCATGGGCATTCAACGCCTAGAGGTGCGCGGGGATTCGAACCTCGCGATATCCCAAATAAATGGAGACTTCGATGCCAAGGATCCAAAATGGCAGCTTACCGCAACGTTGTCCTCAAAATGTCAGCTCAGTTTGAGGGGCTTGAATTTCACCATATGGCCCGAGAAAACAATTAGCCGGCAGATGTCCTGGCACGCATCGGCGCAAAACGCGATGCGGTCGCCCCCAACATCTTCCTGGAAAGGCTGTTCAAGCCATCCGTAGTATGGGAAGGGGAACATGACAATATTAGCCCGGACCCAACCGCACTGTCCGACGCCGAACAATCTGACATAATCGGAGGCTCTGCCAATGAAATCACAACCTCAGCCCACGTACTAATGGCCGTTATCGCCCCATGGACAGAACCATTCCTAGCCTACCTTACTAGGCAGGAACTCCCAGAGGACCAAAACGAGGCACGTTGTATAGTTCGGCGATCTAAAGCCTATAAAGTCCATGAGGGAGAACTCTATAAGAAAAGCACTACCAGAGTCCTTCAAAGGTGCATCTCCAAAGAGGAAGGGCGGACCCTGCTGGCTGAAATTCATGCCGGACTCGGTGGCCATCACGCCGCAGCCCGGTCCCTTGTAAGCAAGGCTTTCCATACAGGCTTTTATTGGTCGACGGCCCGGGCGGACGCTCAGGACTTGGTCCAACGATGCGCCGGTTGCCAGCTTTTTGCAAACCAAAGCCATATGCCACCCACCACCCTCCAAACTATCCCCATCACTTGGCCTTTCGTGGTCTGGGGGCTTGACATGGTGGGACCCCTTAAAGGCGGAACCCACAAGAAAAAATACTTACTGGTCATGGTGGATAAGTTCACCAAATGGATAGAAGCCAAGCCTGTTAAGAGGCCGAATCCGGACCTGTGATAGACTTTATATCCGGGGTCGTACACCGTTATGGCGTCCCCCACAGCATCATCATCGATAACGGCACGAACTTTACGGCCGATGAGGTAAAACTCTGGTGCAAAAACATGGGCATCAAGCTCGATTATGCTTCCGTCTATCACCCACAAACTAACAGTCAGGTCAAACGTGCAAATGGTCTCATCATGAGCGGCATCAAACCCAGATTAGTGCGGTCCCTCAAGGAATCTAACACGCACTGGGTAGAGGAGCTCAACTCCGTACTCTGGGGGCTGCGGACCACGCCGAATCGCACCACCAGATACACACAATTTTTTATGGTGTACGGTGCAGAGGCAGTCTTGCCCTACGACATAATTCATGACCCACCTCGAGTGCGCATGTACGAAGAAAGGGAAGCCAAGCTCGATCGGCAGGACAGTTTGGACGCCTTAGAGGAGGAGCGCGATGTGGCAAAAGCCCGTTTCGCATTCTATCAATAGCAGGCTCGAAGATATCAAAGCAGAGGCGGGCCAAAAACTACAACGTTGGCGAATTAGTTCTACGCCTACCGGACAAGAAAAAGGACAAGCTGAAGCCCAAGTGGGAAGGTCCCTTCATAATCGACCAAGTCCTGACTGGTGGAGCATACCGCCTGCGAGATGCGTCAGATAACCGACTCGAGCCGAACCCAGGGAACGCAGCCCGTCTCCGAAGATTCTATGCCTAGCGCCGGACTCCGTGTTTGTCTCCTTCCTCTGTCCATTTTTTACATTTTCTGTCTTACATTTCTCTCCTTCCCCCCTTTTTCTTTTATAGCCCTTAAAGGCTCCTCAAGTGACGTGCTACTCGCGCTCATTAAACCTGGGGGCTTCTTTAACAGAAGCTTATTTATACGGGCTTCATGCCCACCACATGTGTCAAACTTCTGCATGTACCTTTTCTTCACCATTATATGCATCGATATGACTTAAGTTTTGGCCAAGCTGGGTTGCCTGGCTCCTGTGCTTACCCCTATGTTCCTGATTGTTCGGCTAGGTGGTAAAGGGAGCATCTCTGCGATTGTTACTGCCGGATCAGCCGGATGTGTACCTCAGACTGGGTGAAGCCGAAAGCTAGCGTTCTTAAGGGAATATTCGGTCGGTGAACTAAAAGATGACCTTTTTTACTTATTTATATATATGCCCCCAGATGATTTTCCCGCGTTTGCAGTCCGAACATGCACTTTAGGGCATGCCTCCCAGAGAAAGGAACCCCTAACGGAACTATTCTCTCTGGAAGATGTTTCTTACTAACCATGTAATATAACATAACTAGTTGGGCACTTGTATGATAAAGCACTAATGACCCCTACGCCTGGTCTCCATGCATACCCCGGTTCTTACATAACCGGTAGGGTATTCGGACACACTCCGGACCGTTAGGTCCTGAGGTTGAAGCGAAAGGGTCGGCAACAACAAACGATCTACAATCCGGCTAGAAGGCATTACACATGTCAATTAAAAAGTACATAGTCACTCTGACTGATTGTATTCCTCTTCAATACCATCTAACAGGCTGTCTAACTTACAGTCCTGCTGGGAATACTTGGCGGCCAATTCTACTTGGCCGTATACTAAGCTTACAGGGATCTCCTTCCCGTCAGGCCCCACAGGTCCGACCTCGGCCATGTGGTTTGGGTCAGACTTCGTGTACCGCGTCTTCACCATGGCCTAGGCCTCCCTAGCGCCTTGTCGGCAGGCCGATATCTTCCACAACCGAAAGCGCCACCGAGCTCCCTTAAGCTTCTCCGAAAGCTCTCCAAGGCCCTCGGGCATGGAGTGGGAAGGCCATAAGGCTTGGGCAACGCCTCGCATCGCCCGCCGAACTCGCTCGTGCAATTGCGAGAGCTCGGAAAGAAGGTCACCCGTAGAACTGGGCATCTCCTCTGCAGGACGACCCGTTAGCATACCTACAGACATTACTCTGTTAGTCGACTTCCTCGCCGAACTCTTTTCTTTCAAAGATTCGCTTAAGCACTTACTAAATATGCCGCGTCGAAGCCGCTGATTCTCCTTAGTGGAGTCCGACAGCTGGCCACGAACATCTTTAAGTTCAACGTCCATCTTGGTGTTGGCATCCTGAAGATCATTCTTCTCCCACCTCACCCTTGTCAGCATACTCTCACTGGCCTTTAGCCGGCGTAAGAGTTGTTGCCTCTCCGGATCCAGTCCGGCACCATCTGCAATATGATTTGCCAGACTTACACCCACGCCGCACTTTGCAAGATACTAATCTTTCGAAGTGTATCTTACCAGGAGGGGTCTCTTTGGGCTCCCCTGCCGCGGCTAGTGCAGCCTCCAGTTGGGCTTTGCACTCTTCCAGCTCCTGGGACAGTACGGTATTCTTCTCTGTGAGAACCTGCATAACAAATGATCCTTAAATGAGTTATTCTAACTGTTTCAAGTCTCGGGGGCTACTGGTATATATATATATATTTACCAAAAAATTTCCTACCCGTATGTCTTTTACATATTGCTCCGTGGCTCTCGCTAAACCATTTTGAGCGGCACGGAGGTACGCATCTCCCGAATGGAAGGCATCTAATGCCTCTTGGGAGAAACAAGTGTCGCGATGAATTGTCCGGCGACGCTTGTGGTTCATGGCACTCTCCACCTCGGAATTGGTGGCAGACAGCCTGTTCGCATCCTCTGTTGGAGGAGCGTCCGGTGCGCGCCTCGTGTTCGCTTTCGCTTCCGGGCCAGGCTTTGGAGCCTGGCTGGTGGAGGCGCGATTGGCAGCCTCTCCGGATGTAGTCCGGCGAGGTGTCTTCGTCCTGAAGACAACACGAACGTTAATATGCCCTGAAGGAATAACACCAGGGAAAAGAGGGTGTGCTATACCTTTGCGCCGGCGTCTCAGTCCGGACTACATTCCTTTTTACCCCACGGGGCCCTGTGGCCCCTCGTTGGCTAGCCGCCGCAGGTTCGGCCTCCCACCTCGGAAACCTCCCCTGCAAAACACTATCGTTGTCAGGAAGACCGAAATGCGTGAGAATGGATTCCTTCTCAAGGGGATGAGACTCCGCTCTCTGTTACCTGGGAGGCCGGAATTAACCCTGGGTAATCAGCCGTAATGGCCACCAAGGTATTGTCCTTGCTTAGCTGATGAAACACCCCATCGATCAGCTCCACCGATATGTCCGGATCCTCTTCGGAGTCCGGATCGAGGGACCGTTCTGGATCCTCGGGCTGTGGGGGACGGCTATTTATATCCTTTACTTCTTGACGCAGTTCCTGCGTTGAAGTCGTTAGACTACATATTTAATCATGGGAATATAAAACGGATGGGCAAGCACAATTGTCCACTTACCCAACTCGGAGGGTTGTACATAGAAAATCCGCTCTGCGGGATGACGTGGAGGAATTCCTCCTCTTCTCCCTTGTACAAAGAGGATAAGATCTTTACTAGAGCAGCAGCTGAGGCTGGCCCCTTACGACCGTAACGGGTGGCGTCATCCTCCCCGTTAAAATCCCACATGGGGTGGCCTCTATATTGAAGCGGCTGCACCCCCCGCATAATGCATGCAGCCATGACTTCAACCATGGTTAGCCCGGAATGAGCCAATAGTCTTATCCGACCCATCAGGTGAAGGACGTCCCTATCGCCTTCTCTCTGAGAGCTCCACGGACACTAGCTTAGGCGTTTCTTTAAGGGAGCACTGTTGAATTCGGGAAGACCGGCCCAGATAGGATCCGGCAGCGGGACATCATCTATATAAAACCATTCCGAAGGCCAGTCCTCGGACGCCTTCTTTGGGGTTCCGGATAGATATCCAGTCCCGGCGATACGCCACACTTCGGCTCCGCCCACTTGATATATAGACCCCTCTTGACAGCGGGGCACCAGGCAGAATAACCTCTTCCATAGCGCGAAGTGAGCCTCAACACCCAAGAATAGCTCGCAAAGGGCGACGAAGCCCGTGATATGCAATATAGAGGCGGGCGTGAGATTGTGCCGCTGGAGGCCGTAGAACTCCAGAAGCCCACGGAGAAATGGATGAATTGGAAATCCATGTCCTCTTACTAGATAAGGGACGAGGCACACCCGCTCTCCTTTGGAGGGATTGGGGGTGCTCTCCGCTTGCTCTCCGCCATTATAGGTGGCGAGTCCGGCTTGGACCGGGACCATATAGGCCTGAGGGAGAAATCCCTTGGCCTGAAGTGACACTAGCTCGCTGTGCGGGATGGAGCACCTCTCCCAGTCTCCAGGTTTAGGACTGGAAGGGTGAGAGGAGGAGCTGCGACGGCTGGCCATGTTGGAATGGACCTTTGCTGGAGGCGCTATGATGATTACTCGCGGAGAGGAGAAGGTGTGGTTTGGATCTGAATCCCCATCCCATTAAATAGGCGGCTCGTTTATGCGGCTAGGGGTGTGAATGTAAAAACACCCTGACTTTTTGCATTCGTTTAACACATGGAAGACGTCCATTATTGGGCGTGGAAGCCGAGGTGCGCTACATTACAAAAATCGGACATTATTCAGCAGGTACACGGAATTTGGAGAAGAACTCGCCTTGCAATGCCGAAGACAATCTGCGCGCCGGACTCGTCGTCATTGAAGCCTGGTTCGGGGGCTACTGAGGGAGTCCTGGATTAGGGGTGTCCGGATAGCCGGACTATACCTTCAGCCGGACTCCAGGACTATGAAGATACAAGATTGAAGACTTCGTCCCGTGTCCGGATGGGACTTTCCTTGGCATGGGAGGCAAGCTTGGCGATGCGGATATTCAAGATCTCCTACCATTGTAACCGACTTTGTGTAACCCTAACCCTCTCCGGTGTCTATATAAACTGGAGGGTTTTAGTCCGTAGGACAACTTCATCATACAACAATCATACCATAGACTAGCTTCTAGGGTTTAGCCTCCTTGATCTCGTGGTAGATCTACTCTTGTACTACCCATATCATCAATATTAATCAAGAAGGACATAGGGTTTTACCTCCATCAAGAGGGCCCGAACCTGGGTAAAACATCGTGTTCCTTGCCTCATGTTACCATCCGGCCTAGACGCATAGTTCGGGACCCCCTACCCGAGATCCGCCGGTTTTGACACCGATAGGGAAGGACTCTCCTTTCGGACGGTTCCACTGCCGCCGACGAAGGCGAAGACGAGTGGTTGCCCAGGGTCAAGCCCCCGGGGAGATCGTAAGTATTCGGATACCAGAGTAACTCATAGGATTCCTTTGTTGCATTGCTTTCCCTAACGCCGAACGCAATTATGCAGGCCGCCACGAGCCAGTATCGATGTATCATCGGACGGCTCCTTGGGCTTGTCGGACATGGATAGCGATCCAGTCTCGACCGCCACCTCCCCTCATCCTGCCGACGACGCTGAGGTGTTGTCTCAAGAGGCACTGGATCGAGGGGAGACAGTCCCGGAGGCGCCTCAAGGCGACCTTCCGGACTCCGGGAGCCGAGGGGATGGGGCCCCTGAGGGCTCCGAGTTCGGTCCTCAGCCGAACACCGCGCCGGAACCTCCAGCGGTTCCAGGCTCGGGCAGGAGGCCTCCTTCTAAGAGGTGCAAGACGCCTGTGCCGGTGACCTCTGTCCATCCAGAGGCGCCGGACAATCTGCTGGAAGCGCTTCGCAGCGCTTCCATTGACGAGGAGCACCGCACTATCATGAGTGCGGTGATCCAGAAGATTCAGTCCGCCAAGAGCGGATTGACTGAAGCATGTGCCAGCCTTCTAACAGGCTTCGAGGTAAGTGTTTTAAAATGTAGTAGAAATATTACCGCATAGACAGTAGCCCCTGATGCTTTGTTCGGTGTTCACAAAGAAAAGCCGAACAGAGGATCAAATAATATCGCAGGAGTCTAATATAAGTATGTC
This sequence comes from Triticum dicoccoides, assembly GCF_002162155.2. Taxonomy (NCBI): domain Eukaryota; kingdom Viridiplantae; phylum Streptophyta; class Magnoliopsida; order Poales; family Poaceae; genus Triticum; species Triticum dicoccoides. The sequence goes on along the minus strand of NC_041386.1, from coordinate 531,319,348 downwards.
AATATGCATATGTAGGCTTCGCTGCTGGCGTCCGCCGCACTAACTGCGGAGGTTGCCGTACTGAAGCAGGACCTCGAGGGGTCCAGGAAAGAGCTCGGCCTTGCCAAGAGTAAGCTCGAGGAGAACAAGGGTAAGTAATACCCTGTCTTATGTATATATATAAAAGAGGACGCGATTGCAAAATGACAGGATCATCGTATGTTTGCCAGGGGCCACGACCGAGGTGGCGACCCTGAAGCAAGCGCTAACCAAGGCCGAGGATACAGCGGCCAAGGAGCGCACCGAGCGAGAGAAGCACGAGGCTCGGGTGGGCGAGGTGTAGCAAGAGCTCTAGGCTCTTGTGGCGAAGCACGAGGCGTTGGAACTTGACTCCAAGACGCGGGAGTCTGAGCTTGCCGCGGCCCCCGAGAGTGTAAAAAGTGCCAAGGCCGAAGCCCAAAAGGCCCTCCAAGAGATCGACGCGATGAAGAAGATAGCGACGGGTAAGGATTTCTATATGCAAAGCAAGCATGTAAAAGTGAATTACCGATTACTTACCCGGATCCGGAGCTCTTCAGGAGCATTCGCAGATTTGCCCCGCAGTGTGTCCAATGCCGCACAATTTGACCAGGCTGAGGATGGAAGCTCGACAGAGAAGTTGTTCTGGTCTCAGTATGCTGAGGCCGAACATCCGGTGCCAATGAGCGACCAGCTGAAGCAGATGGTCGAGCTACATAAGGCGGCCGATCAGGCCATGAAGAGCTTTATAGTCTGGCTGTGGCCTGGCGACGCCCTTCTGAACAGCTTCTTCAGCCTGGTGAGGCGGCTTGTGGTTGCCTGCCCGCGGCTGGAGGTCGTCAAGCGATCTATCTGCATTGAAGGTGCACGCCGGGCTTTCGCCCGTGTGAAATTGCAGTGGGTCAAACTAGACACCGTGAAGCTGATCAAGGAGGGGCCGCCAGAGGGCAAGGAGCACCGCCACCCCGAGATGTACTACGAGGGTGTTCTTCCGGGTGCCCGTCTCATCACGAACGAGTGTTCAAAAGATGTAATATTTGAATGAAACTTGCTCGTTTTATCCTGTATGTATGAAAACTTGTTTCATATGCGCTATGCAACGCTTGTTGGAATTTAAAATATTACCTTTTGTTTGCTTGTTTATCCAATTTGAGAGATGGCTAGTCCTCGGCTTCTGCCCCCATGCCACGAGTGCTGGGGTGTTCGGGATAAACCTGAGCACTCTTGTTCCCATGTTTGGGTCCTTCGAGGGAGGTGCTCAGCACAGCGAACAAGGCAACCAGACTAATGATGCTTTATCACTCTCACTTAGCCATAGAATTCTATAATTTTCAATTTCGGCGAAGCCCCTGGTATTCGGAAGGCCGAATTCGGGGCGCGATACATGCCTTTAAGCCGGACAGGGTCGGCCCCTCGCTCTAAGCGGCATAAGTCTTTAGGGACTTGAAAACCTCGCCGAACAGCGACCAATCTCTCGCTTTATCATGACAGTCAGTTTTAGCTTTCTCTACTGAGGTGCTGAACCCAGCAGAACCGGGGCACAATCGCAGTAGTTCTCCTAGCGCTACCATAGCAGATAGAGCGGAACGTAAGGTACCAAAACATAGGAGCCAGGCAAACCCAACATTTGACCAAAGACATGATTCGGAGCTGATGCATATAATGCTATAAGTTCGGGGTGCCGCACTTGTGAAAGTGTTTGGACTTTTCACACCGCATTGTGGGGTATGCAAGCCCCTGGTATATTGGCCGTACCATAGTGTATGGTTGCAAGGCGTCATTAACGAACACACACACACACACACACACACACACACATATATATATATATAACAAGAATGCAATAATAGTCGTAAAATTGCATTAAAGCAGAGTGATACAGATAGTGCGATAAGCAAAGAGTAGGACTATGTCCCTTCCAGGGCAAGATGAGGAATGATATTAAATTGAATATTTCACTCGTTACTGTAATCAACCTGGGAATTCCGTGGTATAACGTAGCTGTCTGCTTCCTTGGTTGCTGCATCATGTGTTCGGCAATAGTGCTGCCGGACAGTGTTTCCAGAGATTAAGGTCCTGAAAGAAAAAGAAAAATAACCGAACGGGGAGCCCCTAGTGCGGTTTAGGCCGCGTCTTGGGGCGTGCCGCAGTTGTGCCCCCCTCCCCACCTGTGCCCATGGTATTTTTAATGCGTAATTATGTATGCGCGGCACGAGTTTTGCCGCTGGGCTGGGATTGGGGTGGCCACCGTATTGCTACGCGAGCTCAGATCGCGCCAGGCGGACTATTTGCCGATTTCCCCGAGCGCGCTTGAAGGTGTCCGGGCTGTGAAGCGCCGAACTGGTTGATTGCCTTGAGAGGCTGCTTTGCGTTTCTGATGCGAGGGCTGCGGTGTGCTCCTCTATTCAGAGAGAGCGCTCTATGTTTCCATTGACTGTAATAACTCCGCGAGGTCCTGGCATCTTGAGCTTGAGGTATGCATAATTCGGTACCGCATTGGATCTAGCAAATGCGGTTCGCCCGAGCAGCGTGTGATAACCACTGCGGAACGGGACTATATCGAAGATTAACTCTTCGCTTCGGAAGTTATCCGGGGATCCGAAGACCACTTCCGGTGTAATTGAGCCTATGCAATGGGCCTCTACACTTGGGATGACGCCCTTAAAGGTCGTTTTTGTGGGTTTGATCCTTGAGGGGTCTATACTCATTTTGTGCAATGTGCCCTGATAAAGCAGGTTTAGGCTGCCGCCGCCATCCATAAGGACTCGAGTGAGGTGAATTCCGTCGATGATTGGGTCTAGGACCAGTGCGGCGAATTCGCCATGACGGATACTAGTGGGGTGGTCCCGGCGATCGAAGGTGATCGGACAGGAGGACCAAGGGTTGAACTTTGGGGCGACTGGCTCCAACGCATATACGTCCCTGAGCACATGCTTCCGCTCCCTCTTGGGGATGTGGGTTGCGTATATCATGTTCATCGTCCGCACTTGCGGGGGAAACCTCTTCTGTCCTCCAGTGTGCGGCTGTCGGGGTTCCTCCTCGTCATCGCTATGCGGCCCCTTGTCCTTGTTTTCGGTAATTAACTTGCCGGCCTGCTTGAACACCCAACAATCCATGTTGGCGTGATTGGCTGGCTTGTCTGGGGTGCTGTGTATTTGACACGAGCGATCGAGTATACGGTCCAAGCTGGACGGACCCGGCGTACTTTGTTTGAATGGCTTTTTCCGCTGACCGGGTTTAGAGCCTTTGAATCCGGCATTGACTGCCATATCCTCAATATTTTCGCTGTTAATGCGGCGCTTATGCTTGTTGCGACGTGACCTGCTATTGCCGTCCTTGGTATCTGAGGTACCATGGTTCTTTGATATGTTATTACTGCGAGCCAGCCAGCTGTCTTCTCCCGCACAAAAGTGGGTCATGAGCGTCGTGAGAGCTGCCATAGATTTCGGCTTTTCCTGACCGAGGTGCCGGGCTAGCCACTCGTCTCGGATGTTGTGCTTGAAAGCCGCTAAGGCCTCCGCATTTGGACAGTCGACGATTTGATTTTTCTTTGTAAGGAACTGAGTCTAGAATTTCCTGGCCGACTCTTCTGGCTGCTGAATTATGTGGCTCAAATCATCGGCGTCTGGTGGTCGCACATAAGTGCCCTGAAAGTTGTCGAGGAATGCGGCTTCCAGATCTTCCCAACAGCTAATGGAGTCCGCTGGCAAGCTGTTAAGCCAATGTCGTGCTGGTCCTTTGAGCATTAGTGGGAGGTATATGATGGCATGTAAGTCATCGCCGCGGGCCATGTGGATGTGGAGGAGGAAGTCCTCAATCCATATAGTGGGATTTGTTGTGCCGTCGTATGATTCAATATTTACAGGTTTGAAACCTTCTGGGAATTGATGTTCCATTACTTCGTCTGTGAAGCATAAGGGGTGTGCGGCGCCTCTGTATTGGGCTATATCGTGCCGCAGCTCGAATGGGTCTTGCCCGCTGTGTTCGGCCCGGCCGGATTTGCTTTTATTGTATCCGGCGTGATGTTTGTCGTCTCGCAGAGTGGTGCGCCCTCGTGATCCGTAGATCGATCTTGAATGCTTTGCCTTGTCCTCCAATATGTCTCGCAGGTCTGGCGTATCTCCCCATGCCTTTTTTGAATGGCGTTGGGGTGGAGGCTGAGCTTTTGGCTGGAATGCCTCTCTATCGCGGCCACGAGGTGGCCGATTAGCCGTATCATATGCTTCTTCCTCCAATCGGGGTAGTAACCTGCGCCTTGGGTAACTCTTGGAGGGGCGCTCGAGTTTATATTCCTCGGCCGCGAGGACTTCAGTCCATTTGTCAGCTAGTAGATCTTGATCAGCTTGAAGCTACTGCTGCTTTTTCTTCAGGCTATTTGCCGTGGCCATAAGCTGGCGCTTGAAGCGCTCTTGTTCGACGGGATCCTCTGGTACGGCAAATTCATCGTCGGCGAGGCTTGCCTCGCCTTTGGATGGGGGCATGTGATTGTCATCCTCCTCCTCTCCGTCTGCCGCTCTCTCAGGAGAGCTGGCTCCTCCATCCTCCTGCTCTAAATCTTGCTGGAGGGGTTTGTTGTTGTCTTCGGCACTATCTGGAGTGTTATTATCTCATGTGCCGGTATCACCACTTTTGCTTTGGCGGGACTTAGAGCGGCGCCGCTGACGTTGGCGTTTGGGTTGCTTCTTGGAGGGGTCATCCTCTGCTATCCCGTCACCATTGCCTTCTTTGGGTGTATCCACCATGTATATGTCATATGACGAGGTGGCTTTCCAGTGCCCTATAGGTGCTGGTTCATGTTCGTCTCCTACATCGTCGTCCATCCCGATGATGTCTTCGGAGTCAAAGTCGAGCATGTCGGTTAAATCATCGACAGTGGCTACGAAGTGGGTGGTGGGTGGGCGTCGAATTTCTTCGTCATCCGCATCCCAATCATGTTGGCCATAATCCGGGCAGGGCTCTCCTGACAAAGAGAGAGACCTTAGTGAATTCAGAATGTCGCCGAAGGGTGAGCGCTGAAAGATATCCGCGGCGGTGAATTCTATGATCGGCGCCCAATCGGATTCGATTGGCAGGGGCGCAGATGGTTCGGAGTCGCGAAAAGAGTCCGGCACCTTGGAGTCACGGGCTGCACAGAGGGTTAGGCTGATGTTCGGCTCGATCGCCGTTGAGACTACAGCCCCTGAGGCGGTGTCTAACAGCCCGTCCTCGACTGGCGCAGTTGGCTCCGAGCTAAGGGTCGGAGCTGATGTGGGCGCAGCCTCTGGGGTACTGTTCGGCGGCAGAGCTAGGTCATACCCATCGCGACAGTGCGGCGCGCCCGGCTGTGGCTCGAATCCGTCGAAGATCAAGTCCCCGCGGATGTCGGCCGTGTAGTTCAAACTTCCAAATCTGACCTGATGGCCAGGGGCGTAGCTTTCAATCTGCTCCAGATGGCCAAGCGAATTAGCCCGCAGTGCAAAGCCGCCGAATACGAAGTTCTGTCCAGGGAGAAAAGTCTCACCCTGGACCGCATCGCTATCGATGATAGTAGGAGCCATGAAGCCTAACGGCGACGACACAGAGGAACTCTCAATGAAAGCACCAATGTCGGTGTCAAAACCAGCGGATCTCGGGTAGGGGGTCCCGAACTGTGCGTCTAGGCCGGATGGTAACAGGAGGGAGGGGACACGATGTTTTACCCAGGTTCGGGCCCTCTTGATGGAGGTAAAACCCTACGTCCTGCTTGATTGATATTGATGATATGGGTAGTACAAGAGTAGATCTACCACGAGATCAGAGAGGCTAAACCCTAGAAGCTAGCCTATGGTATGATTGTATGTTGTGGTTGTTGTCCTACGGACTAAAACCCTTCGGTTTATATAGACACCGGAGAGGGTTAGGGTTACACAAGGTCGGTTACAAAGGAGGAGATATCCATATCCATATTGCCTAGCTTGCCTTCCACGCCAAGTAGAGTCCCATCCGGACATGAGAGGAAGTCTTCAATCTTGTATCTTCATAGTCCAACAGTCCGGCCAAAGGATATAGTCCGGCTGTCCGGAGACCCCCTAATCTAGGACTCCCTCACCCATGCTTCATGAATGGCATGCTTTCGATGTCGTGGACAGAAGGTGGCATCTTTCTGACTATAGGGTAGCCGTACCCAACGAAAAGCAAGTGGTCTCCAAGATTTTTTGTTGGCAGCCAGATAGCATCGTAGAGGTCTATCTCACTGTCATTCATCTGGTATACCTCGCATAGCAAACCTGAACACATATGGCCACTTACATGGTGAAGGTGAGGTTGAATGCATTATAAGTTTTCAGGGTTCGAATGTAAAGGAATAAGGGGTGCATCGTCAGGGTTCGATCGAGGTATTCTGCTAGCACCATGTCCGATGAGGGGATCGTGGATAAGGACTAATAAGATAGTATGTCCCAAGTGCTTACTGCCAGTTATAAAGTTCCATGTAATACCGGATCGAATGCCAAGTTTTGGCTGTTCGATTCTGATAGGGGGATGGCTCGTTCCTGCAAAACATAGGTCTTGTCATACCCTACAATTGGGTTGTCATACAGATGCAGATGTGAACAAGAATATCCAGATACAAACTGAATTTTATTTGTTGTCTAGCATACTGTATGACGTATCCCAAATGAAGCAAGCCTTGTCTTTTTTACCGCGAAGACGCGGTCTGCATGGTACATGGTGTGTTCATACTTGTACGGGTACAAACTTGCCACATGCAACACATACCAGCCGTTGCCGTCGACCGGATGCTTGTTCATGGCTATGGTGATGCCGAACACCGCAATGAGATGGAAATCAGTGTACACACACAACCTTGTGGGGGGAGGGGGTCTACAAGTGCTATCTTCTTCAAAGTTGTTGTGTGATTGCTTGTAATCTGCGTTGGTATTTCCTCGAAGAGGGGAGTATGATGCAGCACATCAAAGGTAAGCATTTCCCTCAGTTATGAAACCAAGGTTATCAGTCCAGTAGAAGAACCAAGCAACACTATGTAAATATCACCTACACACAAACAACAAATACTTGCAACTGAACGCGTAAGAGGGGTTGTCAATCCCTCCACGGTATTGAGATAGATTAAATTGTATAGGTTTTGGTAAATAGATCTAGAAAAAACACAAAATAAAATAAAGAAAGAAAAATCACAGCAAGGTATTTTGCGTTTAATATGATAGGAAAATAGACCCAAGGGCCATAGTTTTCACTATAGGTTTCTCTCAAGAAAATAGCATATGGTGGGTAAACAAACTACGATTGGGCAATAGAAAAGCAAATAATTATGATGATATCCAAGGCAATGATCATGTATATAGGCATCACGTCCAAGATTAGTACACCGACTCCTACCTGCATCTACTACTATTACTCCACACATCGACCGCTATTCAACATGCATCTAGTGTATTAAGTTCATGGAAAAATGGAGTAATACAATAAGAATGATGACATGATGTAGACAAGACATATTCGTGTAGGAATAAACACCATCTTGTTACCCTTAATAGCAATGATACATGAGTGTCATGTCTCTTTCTGTCACTGAGATTGAGCACCGCAAGATCGAACCCATCACAAAGCACCTCTTCCCATGGCAAGAAATATCAATCTAGTTGGCCAAACCAAACCAAAATTTCGGAGAAGAAATACGAGGCTATAAAAATCATGCATATAAGAGTTCAAAGAAGAAGACTCAAATAATATTCATAGATAGATCTGATCATAAACTCACAATTTATCAAATCCCAACAAACACACCCCCAAAAAGAGTTACATCAAATAGATCTCCAAGAACACCGAGGAGAACATTATATTGAAGATCAAAAAGAGAGAAGAAGCCATCTAGTCACTAGCTACGGAACCATAGGTCTGTGGTAACATTGGTACGCGTCGGTGCTATACAAACGGTTTTTAACCCCCTTCCGTGACGACATTTGGAACCATCGCCAAGTGAGTGTGGGCGATAGGGGGTCCTTCCCACACAACCTAGAAATCGCCGGGGATAGGCCCTCGTGGGACACAGGCTGGGGCAAAATGAGCTCGTGTGCAATCGGGTGAGGCATCGAAACCCAATCATTTCCGTTCGTATGTACATCCCACATGGTGAATCCCCAAAAAACATTTCTGTTCGTATGTAGATCACACAAAGTCAATCTGTAAGAGCATCTAGTGCCCCTTAGTGATTTTAGTGTATTGAAGATTTATAGGTTAAGGGACTGATGCATTTGTGAGTGTACACAGGTCTATAAGTATATGAGGAGTTTGATATTTACAGAGAAAGTCGACCCCTAAAAATGAAGTTCTTCGACTGAAGACTTGGTATTCATTCGAGGAACATGAAGCATGAAGACTTTGTTTTCGTAGTTACATTTTCTCTTTCTTGAGTCATAGGAAACACCGTACTGTTAAAGGGGGTCGAGGAAATACTAAAGAAAAATTTCCAAGTGATGCTCAACTCAAAATCCTACACCTACCAATCCCTTCGAGTGAAGCCATTGGAAATCTCATACAGTTCAGTCAATTTCTTCAGTGACAGAGACAAAGTTCTTCTGGTCTCTGAGAAATTTGATCTGACTGAGGAGTTAGGAATTTGCCAGTGCGGATTGCCTACACAGTGAGGAACATGATAGCCCTGAGGAATTTGATACTCAAAATTCCGACCGTTGCTGTGCTTTGCGCCAGCTGTCCCGAAATATCTACCCACCTAACGGTCATATCATTGAAGGCATTTATGTCTTATCATGTCGGGCTGCTCCCTAGGCTATAAATAGCCGCCCCCCTACAACCACTAGCTGGTTGGCTGCTCCGCGAGAAACTGACACTTGTCATTTGAGAACATCCCATCCTCCAAGGACTTTGAGTGAAAATCATCAAGTGAGGAAAACCCAAACCCAAACACCTACAAACCCAAAGTGATTGAGCATCACTGAAGAGATTGATCCTGTGTGGATCCAACGCTTGTTACCTTTGATGACTGTGCATCTTCCAGATGGTTTGGCGTCATGGTCTATAGCATCCAAGAGGAAATTGTGGATCGCCGAGTGACCGATTCTGTGAAGGTTTGGAAGTCACCTGAAGACTTACCATGAGTGATTGGGCGAGGTCTGTGTGACCTTAGCTCAAGGGGAATACGGTGAGGACTGGGTGTCATGAGCTGCGTGTTCAGGACTGGGTGTCCGGGACTGTGTGTCCTCAGGTTTAAATACCTAGCCGCCCTAACCAGACGTACAACTGTCACAACAGTTGGAACTGGTCTACCAAATCATTGTCTTCACCAAGCTACCTGGTTCCATTTCCTCATTTCTGTGTTGTGTACCGGTTCATATCTGTTTGAAGACTTTGACTAAAGACTTTCTCTATTTCCTCGGTTCAATTTCTTCAGTCTGTTTGTCTTATCCTGTGTTATCCTATGTTTACGCTTTCTACACTCTATGCTTGTTTTCATTTCTTCATGAAGACAATGCTCATGCACTGTTATGTTTAGTTCTGAGTACTTATTCCGCTGCAAGTAGTTCTTCACTCTGGAATTTCCTCACCCTGAAATTCCTTAGTGAAGAATTCATAAAAATCACCTATTCACCCCCCTCTAGTCGATATAATGCACTTTCAATTGGTATTAGAGCAAGGTACTCCCTTGTTCTGTGTGATTTTGGTTTAACCACCTAGAGTTTTAGTTATGTCAACCGTAGGTATGATCAAGGTTTCTGCTGGGTGTCCTACCTTCGATGGGACGGACTACCCCTACTGGAAGAATAAGATGTGCATGCATCTTGAGGCAATTGATAACGATCTCTGGTACGTTTTGGAGAATGGGGTTCCCTCTGTCACTCCCACCATCAACGCTGCTGATGTGAAGAGATTCAAGAAACTCGACTCTCAAGTGAAGAATATCATATGTGGCCATCTGAGCAAAGGGCAGTATGGCAAAGTGAGTGCTTTGGAGATAGCTAAGCTTATCTGGGACATGCTGTCCAAGGTCAATGAGGGAGTCTCAACACAGCGTGACTCTCGAGTTGACGTTCTTCGAAATCTCTTCAGCCATTTCAAAAGACTCGACAATGAAAATATTCAGCAAACCTTCGATCGCCTCGCTGACATCTCAAATGAGCTTCAAGCACTTGGTGCCACTGATATCACTGACCATGAGGTGGTGAAGAAATTGCTGAGATCGCTTGATTCCTCATTTGATACCTTGGCATTGATGATACAAGAACGTGGAGACTATAAGTCACTTGATCCCGCTGATATCCTCGAGAGACTAAACACTCATGAGTTCCAGCTTGCTGAGAAGAGAGATCTCTATGGACCAAGCTATGGTAGATCACGGGCTCTGAAGGCCAAGGCAGTGTCTGAATCTGAAGGTGAAGATTCCGACAGCAGCCTCGGTGACCCTGAAGAACCGAGCCAGGAGCTAGCTATGCTCGTGAGGAAGTTCCAAAAGTTCTCAAGACGTGGTCGCTTTGGTAAATCCTCAAGAGGTGGTGACTTGAGAACAGATTCCTCATCCCATGATTACAAGAAGAGACTCTGCCACAAATGCAAGAAGCCTGGACACTACATTCAAGATTGTCCTCAGTGGGAAAAGGGATCAAAGAAGAAGAAGTACAAGGATTACAGTTCTGATGATTCAAAGAAGAAGAAGAAATCTTCAAAGTCCTCGTCATCAAAACCTTCAAGGTCCTCATCTCACAAGAAGAGCAGCTCCAAGAAGGCTCGGGCGTTCATTGGCAAGGAAATGGACTCTGAGGCTGAATCTGAGGAAAATGAGGAAGAGGAGGAATCTGAGGAGTCAGACTCTGGTGTGGCGAGCCTAGCCCTCGCTACCGCGTTCGTCAGCAAGTCCATCTTCCACTCTGAAGAAAAGGACCTCCCCAACACTACTGATGACGGTGATGAGGACTACGCTCCCACCTATTGCTTCATGGCAAAAGGCTCAAAGGTACTCAAATATCCCTCCTCTGAATCTAGTGAGGACGAATCTGATGAAAACCTCAAACCCAGCTATTCTAAACTTGCTAAGATTGCTGTGAAACTACAAAAGGCTCTTGAAAAGGTTCAAAACATGCTAGATAAAAGCGATGATATGTTGGGCGAGGAAATGGATCGCACTAAAATTTTGACTGAAAATCTTCAGAGACTTCAGTCCAAGTTTGACAATCTTCAAGGTCATCATAACACTCTCCTATCTGATCATGAGAAGCTTTCTTATGAATTTCTTCAAAGAAAGCAAGATCTTGAGTAGTTAAGAGTGAGTTATGAAGATCTTCAGAAGGAGCGTGATTCATTACTTGCTCAACAGATCAACGTTACTCAGGATGAATTTATTCCTCCATGTTTGAAGTGCATTGAACGTGAAACTGCTAATTCTTCACTTGAATGCTCAAATGCTTCCATTGTTGCAAATTCTTCAACTGTCTCTGCTATCACTAATTCCTCATCTGAGGACATTGCTAGTATCACTGATGATGCAAGGCTGAAGGAATTGTATATGACAGGCATGTACAAAAGCCTCAAAGTGCATCAGGCTCTTTGTGACGTGCTTAAAAAGAAGATCCTCAAAAGGAACCCTAGGAAAGAGGCTATTGCCTTTGAGAGGAAACTCAATGCTGATGGGACCTACTGGAAACCTGAGCAGTATCTGTTGGGGATATGACTACCAAGTATGACCCGTTGATACGTCCCAACGTATCTATAATTTTTGACTGCTCCATGCTATATTATCTATTGTTTTAGACATCATTGGGCTTTATTTTCCACTTTTATATTATTTTTGGGACTAACCTATTAACCGAAGGCCCAGCCCAGAATTGCTGTTTTTTGCTTGTTTTAGGGTTTCGAAGAAAAGGAATATCAAACGGAGTCCAAACGGAATGAAACCTTCGGAAACGTGATTTTCTCATTAGATAAGATCCAGGAGACTTGGACCCTCCGTCAAGAAAGCCACGAGGTGGTCACGAGGGTAGGGGCGCCCCCCCTAGGGCGTGCCCACCTGCCTCGTGGGCCCCTCGAAGCTCCACCGACGTACTTCTTCCTCCTATATATATCCACGTACCCCCAAACGATCAGGGACGGAGCCAAAAACCTAATTCCACCGCCGCAACTTTCTGTATCCACGAGATCCCATCTTGGGGCCTATTCCGGAGCTCCGCCGGAGGGGGCATCGATCACGGAGGGCTTCTACATCATCATCCAAGCCCCTCTGATGAAGTGTGAGTAGTTTACTTCAGACCTACGGGTCCATAGCTAGTAGCTAGATGGCTTCTTCTCTCTTTTTGGATCTCAATACAATGTTCTCCCCCTCTCTTGTGGAGATCTATTTGTTGTAATCTTCTTTTTGCGGTGTGTTTGTTGAGACCGATGAATTGTGGGTTTATGATCCAGTCTATCTATGAATAATATTTGAATCTTCTCTGAATTCTTTTATGTATGATTGGTTATCTTTGCAAGTCTCTTTGAATTATCAGTTTGGTTTGGCCTACTAGATTGGTTATTCTTGCCATGGGAGAAGTGCTTAGCTTTGGGTTCAATCTTGCGGTGTCCTTTCCTAGTGATAGAAGGGGCAGCAAGGAACCTATTGTATTGTTGCCATCAAGGATAACAAGATGGGGTTTTTATCATATTGCATGAAATTATCCCTCTACATCATGTCATCTTGCTTAAGGCGTTACTCTGTTTTTAACTTAATACTCTAGATGCATGCTGAATAGCGGTCGATGAGTGGAGTAATAGTAGTAGATGCAGAATCGTTTCGGTCTACTTGTCTCGGACGTGATGCCTATATACATGATCATACCTAGATATTGTCATAACTATGCTCAATTCTGTCAATTGCTCAATAGTAATTTGTTCACCCATTGTAGAATACTTATGCTCTTGAGAGAAGCCACTAGTGAAACCTATGGCCCCCAGGTCTCTTTCTCATCATATCAATCTCCATTACTTTATTATTGCTTTGCTTTTACTTTGCTTTTACTTTATTTTACTTTGCATCTTTATACCAAAAATATTATTTATCATCTCTATCAGATCTCACTTTCGTAAGTTACCGTGAAGGGATTGACAACCCCTAAGCGCGTTGGTTGCGTTGAGCTATTGTTTTTGTGTACGTACGAGGGACTCGAGCGTAGCCTCCTACTAGATTGATACCTTGGTTCTCAAAAACTGAGAGAAATACTTACGCTACTTTGCTGCATCATCCCTTCCTCTTCGGGGAAATCCAACGCAGTGCTCAAGAGGTAGCAAGAAGAATTTCTGGCGCTGTTGCCGGGGAGTCTGCGCAAAAGTCAACATACCAAGTACCCATCACAATCCCTATCTCCCGCATTACATTATTTGCCATTTGCCTCTTGTTTTCCTCTCCCCCACTTCACCCTTGCCGTTTTATTCGCCCCCCCTCTCTCTCTATCCTCCCTCTCTTTCTTCGTTTGCCTCTTTTGCCGTTTGCCTTTTGCTTGTGTGTTAGTTTGCTTGCTTGTCATTATGGCTAGTCCCTTATCTTCTCCGTTGACCCCTGAGTTCGAAATCTTTCACTTTAAACAAAGGTTAGGAGAAAACCTAAAAGATGCCTGGTTGAGAATAATGGAATATCATCGTAATTGTACCTCTGAAATAAATCTAAGAATTTTGCTTCGCAATTTTTATGTTGGATTAAATATGTCTCATAGACAACTCTTGGATTGCGTTGCCGAAGGCAATTTTATTGAAATCGATCTCCATATTGCACTTGAAATTATAGAAGGTATAGTGGGAACACTACCTCAACAAAAGGGGCCCATCCTATTCAGGAAGAGACACAAGTTTTTGAAAGAATTTGTGAAGTTACTAAAATCTTGCAGAAATCTCCTGAACCTCTTAAGTACATTAGTGGAAATATTCACCGCATGAATATGTTGATTACCCTTTGTAATAAGTGGTTGGATTCTTTAGATCTAAAAATTCCAGAATATGAAGGGAAACGTAAAGAACCTCCCGGATTTGAGCTTGATTCCGCTAAAAAATGAAAACTAAAGATGGCAATACCTAGATCTATTCTTGCTCGTTGTGCCTAGCTAGGGGCGTTAAACGATAGCGCTTGTTGAGAGGCAACCCAATTTTATTTTTATTCCTTGCTTTTTGCTCCTGTTTAGTAATAAATAAATTATTTAGCCTCTGTTTTGGTTGTGTTTTTTGTTATTAATTAGTGTTTTTGCCAAGTAGAACTGTTGGGAAGACTTGGGGAAAGTCTTGTTGAACTTGCTGTAAAAAACAGAAACTTTAGCGCTCACGAGAACTGCTGTCATTTTTATTTGGAAAGTGCTATTTAGTTAATTCTTTTTGCAGATGATTAATAGATAAATTCCTCACGTCCAGCAATTTATTTTATTTTAGAATTTTTGGTGTTCCATATCTTGCTCTAGCTACATATTACTACAGACTGTACTGTTTTTGACAGATTCTGTTTTTCGTGTGTTGTTTGCTTATTTTGATGAATCTATGGCTAGTAAAATAGTTTATAATCCATAGAGAAGTTGGAATACAGTAGGTATAACACCCATATAAATAAAGAATTAGTTCATTACAGTACCTTGAAGTGGTCTTTTGTTTTCTTTCCCTAACGGAGCTCATGAGTTTTCTACTTTAAGTTTTGTGTTGTGAAGTTTTCAAGTTTTGGGTAAAGATTGATGGATTATGGAACAAGAAGTGGCAAGAACCTAAGCTTGGGGATGCCCATAGCACCCCCAAGATAATCTAAGGACACCTAAAAGCCAAAGCTTGGGGATGCCCTGGAAGGCATCCCCTCTTTCGTCTACTTCTATCGGTAACTTTACTTGCAGCTATATTTTTATTCACCACATGATATGTGTTTTGCTTGGAGCGTCTTTTATGATTTGAGTATTTGATTGTTAGTCTACCACAATCATCCTTGCTGTACACACCTTTTGAGAGAGCCATACATGATTTGGAATTTGATAGTTTTACTCTATGTGCTTCACTTATATCTTTTGAGTTTTATAATTTTGCTCTAGTACTTCACTTATATCTTTTAGAGCACATTGGTGGATTTGTTTTATAGAAACTATTGATCTCTAATGTTTCACTTAGATTATTTTGAGAGTCTTAATAGCATGGTAATTTGCTTAAAATCCTAATATGCTTGGTATGCAAGATTAATAATAAAACCTTCTTATGAGTGTGTTGAATACTAAGAAAAGTTTGATGCTTGATGATTGTTTTGAGATATGGAGGTAATAATATCAAAGCCGTGCTAGTTGAGTAGTTGTGAAATTGAGAAATAGTTGTGTTGAGGTTTGCAAGTCCCGTAGCATGCACGTATGGTAAACGTTATGCAACAAATTTGAAACATGAGGTGTTATTTGATTGTCTTCTTTATGAGTGGCGGTCGGGGACGAGCGATGGTCTTTTCCTACCAATCTATCCCCCTAGGAGCATGCGCGTAGTGCCGAGGTTTTTGATGACTTGTAGATTTTTGCAATAAGTATGTGAGTTCTTTATGACTAATGTTGAGTCCATGGATTATACGCACTCTCACCCTTCCATCCTTGCTAGCCTCTTCGGTACCGTGCATTGCCCTTTCTCACATTGAGAGTTGGTGCAAACTTCACCTGTGCATCCAAACCCCGTGATATGATACGCTCTTTCACACATAAACCTCCTTATATCTTCCTCAAAACAGCCACCATACCTACCTATTATGGCATTTCCATAGCCATTCCGAGATATATTGCCCTGCAACTTTCCATCATTCTGTTCATCATGACACATTCATCATTGTCATATTGCTTAGCATGATCATGTAGTTGACATAGTATTTGTGGCAAAGCCAGCGTTCATAATTCTTTCATACATGTCACTCTTGGTTCATTGCATATCCTGGTACACCGCCGGAGGCATTCACATAGAGTCATCTTTGTTCTAGTATCGAGTTGTAATCATTGAGTTGTAAATACATAGAAGTGTGATGATCATCATTATTAGAGCATTGTCCCAAGTGAGGTATATAAAAAAGAAATACCATAAAAAAAGAGAAGGCACAAAAAAAAGAGAAAGGCCATATAAAAAAAGAGAAGGCCAAAAAAATGAGAGAAAAAGAGAGAAGGGACAATGTTACTATCCTTTTACCACACTTGTGCTTCAAAATAGCACCATGATCTTCATAGTAGAGAGTCTCTCATGCTATCACCTTCATATACTAGTTGGAATTTTTCATTATAGAACTTGGCTTATATATTCCAACAATGGGCCTCCTCAAGTGCCCTAGGTCTTCGTGAGCAAGCAAGTTGGATGCACACCCACTAGTTTCTTTTGTTGAGATTTCATACATTTATAGCTCTAGTGCATCTATTGCATGGAAATCCCTACTCCTTGCATTAACATCAATTGGTGGGCATCTCCATAGCCCATTGATTAGCCTCGTTGATGTGAGACTTTCTCCTTTTTTGTCTTCTCCACATAATCCCCCTCATTATATTCTATTCCACCCATAGTGCTATGTCCATGGCTCATGCTCATATATTGCGTGAAACTTTATAGGTTTGAGATTACTAAAGTATGAAACAATTGCTTGGCTTGTCATCGGGGTTGTGCATGATGATAGCATTCTTGTGTGACAAAAATGAAACATGACTAAAATATATGATTTTGTAGGGATGAACTTTCTTTGGCCATGTTATTTTGAGAAGACATAATTGCTTAGTTAGTATGCTTCAAGTATTATCATTTTTATGTCAATATGAACTTTTTTCTTGAATCTTTCGGATCTGAATATTCATACCACAATTAAGAAGAATTACATTATGCCAAGTAGCACTCCGCATCAAAAATTCTATTTTTATCATTTACCTACTCGAGGACGAGCAGGAATTAAGCTTGGGGATGCTTGATACGTCTCCAATGTATCTATAATTTTTTATTGCTCCATGCTATATTATCTACTGTTTTAGACATATTGGGCTTTATTTTCCACTTTTATATTATTTTTGGGACTAACCTATTAACCGGAGGCCCAACCCAGAATTGTGGTTTTTTTTGCCTATTTTAGGGTTTCAAAGAAAAGGAATATCAAACGGAGTCCAAACGGAATGAAACCTTCGGAAACATGATTTTCTCATCAGATAAGATCCAGGAGACTTGGACCCTCCATCAAGAAAGCCATGAGGTGGTCACGAGGGTAGGGGGTGCCCCCCTAGGGCGCGCCCCCTGCCTCGTGGCCCCCTCGAAGCTCCACCGACGTACTTCTTCCTCCTATATATATCCATGTACCCCCAAACGATCAGGGACGGAGCCAAAAACCTAATTCCACCGCCGCAACTTTCTGTATCCACGAGATCCCATCTTGGGGCCTGTTCCGGAGCTCCGCCGGAGGGGGCATCGATCACGGAGGGCTTCTACATCATCATCCAAGCCCCTCCGATGAAGTGTGAGTAGTTTACTTCAGACCTACGGGTCCATAGCTAGTAGCTAGGTGGCTTCTTCTCTCTTTTTGGATCTCAATACAATGTTCTCCCCCTCTCTTGTGGAGATCTATTCGATGTAATCTTCTTTTTGCGGTGTGTTTGTTGAGACCGATGAATTGTGGGTTTATGATCCAGTCTATCTATGAATAATATTTGAATCTTCTCTGAATTCTTTTATGTATGATTGGTTATCTTTGCAAGTCTCTTCGAATTATTAGTTTGGTTTGGCCTACTAGATTGGTTGTTCTTGCCATGGGAGAAGTGCTTAGATTTGGGTTCAATCTTGCGGTGTCCTTTCCCAGTGACAGAAGGGGCGGCAAGGCACGTATTGTATTGTTGCCATCGAGGATTACAAGATGGGGTTTTTATCATATTTCATGAAATTATCCCTCTACATCATGTCATCTTGCTTAAGGCGTTACTCTGTTTTTTACTTAATACTCTAGATGCATGCTGGATAGCGGTCGATGAGTGGAGTAATAGTAGTAGATGCAGAATCGTTTTGGTCTACTTGTCTCGGACGTGATGCCTATATACATGACCATACCTAGATATTCTCATAACTATGCTCAATTCTATCAATTGCTCAACAGTAATTTGTTCACCCACCATAGAATACTTATGCTCTTGAGAGAAGCCACTATTGAAACCTATGCCCCCGGATCTCTTTCTCATCATATCAACCTCCATTACTTTATTATTGCTTTGCTTTTACTTTACTTTTACTTTATTTTACTTTGCATCTTTATACCAAAAATATTATTTATCATCTCTATCAGATCTCACTTTCGTAAGTGACCGTGAAGGGATTGACAACCCCTAAGCGCGTTGGTTGCGTTGAGCTATTGTTTTTGTGTACGTACGAGGGACTCGAGCGTAGCCTCCTACTGGATTGATACCTTGGTTCTCAAAAACTAAGGGAAATACTTATGCTACTTTGCTGCATCATCCCTTCCTCTTCGGGGAAATCCAACGCAGTGCTCAAGAGGTAGCACCCGCCCAGGAGGGCCCGGGTCAACTACAATGGCGGGTTACTTAAAGGAAGCCTGAAGAGTATACAAGGTGACGGTTTATGATAAGGCTTGTAGTAGGCCCAAGCCCTGAGGCGGCTTAAGGCCCATAAATATAAACTGCCATGTATGAATAAAACTTGTAAAGTAAGGCATGTAGAGATGTCACCGAGCCAGACACGTTATATGAGCCGGCCGGGACTCTATGGGCTGCAGGGCGTCAGTCCGTGTATATAAGGGGATGACCCGGCGGCGACTTAGGGCAAGAAACAAGAGATCGGGAGCCAAGCAAGCGGATTCGCTCCTTGGTCATTGAAACCTAGCAATACCACATCAACTATACTAGGCTTTACCTTCACCGCAAGGGGCCGAACCAGTATAAATTTCTCGTGTCCTTTGTCCCGATTAACCCCTTTAAGCTTCCTAGTTGCGATGGCTCCAAGACTAAGTCCTTTCACTAGGACATCTGCCGTGACAATTCCATGATAGTTGGCGCCCACCGTGGGGCCATCGCATGGTGGATTTGAGTTCTTGAAGGGCATCTTCGAAGGGCTCAAGGGATACGCTGTGGGCCGGATGACCAAGAGACATTGCGGCAAGCTCTACATCGACAATGCAGGCTGGGCCCCCGATGCCGGCTCAATTGAGTATAGGTACCGGGCCCCCTTCGGCGGAATCCACGTCTTCATCGGCCGGATCGGCGAGCCGGGCCCTGAGCCGGACATCTGCACCGACCTCATCGAGACGGCTCAGCGTGCGAGACCCACCCGGACTCAGCCCACCGTGAGGCGTGCCTTTGTGGGTTGCATCCATGGAGGGGAGTTTTCTGAAGGATCGGTGGACAGCGGTGACACAGCCGTCTACTCCGACGGTGAGTCATCCACAGGTGAGACAGATTCATTGTATCAACTAGAAGATGGTGGGCTTGGGGGCTGTTCCGATGGCAGCAGTATTCCGGATCCCTTTGAGCCACCGAACAGAGCGGGGATCTTCATGACTGGTACGCAGCCCGCTCAAAACTCTATGGCTGCGGCAGCGATAACCACCGGGTCGGCAGCGGCCAGGTCAGGAGGCCCCACGCGCCCGCCGGCTTAGGTGTTGATGGATCTCATGGATAGGATGATGACCCTGTTGACTGCTGTGGTCGAACTGGTGGATAAGGCTCAGCATGATGCGGAGGTGGCATGGTTACGCGGGGTGGTAGCACAAGCCAAGGAAAACTTGGCGGCGGAGGACGTCAAGATGGCTACAGAGCGGGCGGCTTTGGATGCTCGGGCTCAGCAACTTCAATCAGAGGCTTTTCGGCTCGCGATGGATCTGAACGCATCAAACGAGGTCATGAGGAGAAGGCCCCAGAAGTCTCAATCACGTCTGCCTCTGACTTACGATCCTAGGAATCTCTTCCACACACCCGGGGCCGGTCCCACTAACCCGCCGGAGGCAAACCGGATTACAACACCCGGGGCTGGGGCGCCGGTTCAGCCGTGGGCTATGGAACCCCCTCGTGTGAATTTTTCTGCTCCGCCTCATTATACACCAACACCACCGGGTCATTTCTCTAACCCTTTGGAGAATCTGATCGCTACATCGGCACGTTTGGCAGCTCTCCCGATGGAAGGCGACTCTTCGACGGCGATCGAAATGCGAAGAGTCAGAGAACTTCTTCAGACGGCTCTGGCACAGCAGGAGTCATACTCTTATAGTCGAGACAGGATTCATTCAACCCCTCGCCCAAGCCAGAGCCCGAGCTATAGCAGGCATATGGATTCAACGACCGTGTCAAGCAACGCCCAGCGCCGTAACCAGCCGTGCATGCATGACTCAGCGCATCATGGAGCTCTTAACTTGGTTGACCAGGATAGGATCCGCCAAGAGGCTAAGCGGGCGGTTCAACAGGCAGATGAGCAGGCGGCTCACCAAGCCGGTTTATCCGAAGACCTCTGTTGAAGCAGGTGTGGCCACAAGAACAGGAGGTGTCCCTTGCTTAGTGCCGGCTCTGCGTAATGAGCATTTGCCAAAGGATTTCAAGGGGCCTCGGAAGGTGCCTAATTACATAGCCGTTACAGCCCGGGGCATGGATTGAGAGTTATGAGATGGCCATGGAATTGCTAGAGGTCAGTGACACAGCAATGGCTAAATACTTTACTATGATGCTGGATGGAATGACCCGCACTTGGCTAAAGGGACTGCCACCTAATTCCATTGGTTCCTGGGCCGAGTTAAAGGCCCGTTTTATTCAGAACTTTAAAGATACATGCAAGCAGCCCATGTCGATTGTGGACTTGACTAATTGCATGCAAGAGGAAGGTGAGTCCATGGCCCATTGGGTGCGCCGGGTAAAGGAAATAATACATTCATCTGATAACATGGATGCCGGCTCTGCGGTCTTAATGTTGGAGAAAAATTGCCGTTTTGAACCTCTGAAACGGAAGCTAGGGCGGCTCAAACGCGATTGTAATGACATGGGCCAGCTGATGGTAGCTCTAGTCAAATATGCCGATTCAGATAGTACCAAATATCCTGCATCTGATGAAGAGAGGACAGGGAAGGGAAAGAAGAACGACAACGCTAAGGGCCTTCAGCATAACCCGGTGAATCAAGGAGGTAATAACAAACATAAGGCTGACAGCAGCTCGGAGTTTGTAGTGAATGCGCAAGGCAACAATCAATGGCGTAAGGGGAGGCCACCTCCTCGGTCAGGCGGGTCAGGTCCCACCCTCGAGCAGTTGCTAAATGAACCCTGTCCAAGACACGACACTCGGGAGAAGCCGGCCACCCATCTATGGAAAGGCTGTATGATCATGAAGGCTTTCAAGAATTCTAACATGTTCGACGATAATCATGGACCTGGCACTGCCTCAGGTGGTGGCGACTTTCATGGCCCGGGCGGCAATTCAGGCGGTGGCAGTTTTCATGGCCAGGGCCCTCAAGGTAATCAAGGTGGTTATAATCAGCAATCTGGCCAAGGAGGTCAGCAGCAACAGCAATCCGGGTTTCAGAGTAACCAAAAGCAGCTAAGTAGTGGGCAGTATCATGTGTTCACCACCATTTTATGCAAAAGGGACCAGAAACTTCATAAGAGAGTGGTCAACACTGTTGAGCCGGTGGTTCCTTGTTATTTGAGATGGTATGAGCAGCCTATTCTGGGGCATAGGGAGGATCACCCTCCCCGGGTTGACAACCCGGGTCATCTGGCTTTGGTGGTGGCGCCTCAGGGTTGGTGGATATAAATTCACTAAAGTACTCATGGACGGAGGAAGTAGCATCAACATCCTCTATTATGAGACATTTCGTCGCATGGGGTTGACTGACAAAAGTCTTAAGATGTCCAACACTGTTTTTCATGGAGTGGTGCCTGGTAAGTCGGCATATCCAGTGGGTAAGATTGAGCTGGAGGTAGCTTTTGGAGACGAGCATGATTCCAGGGCTGAGAAATTAACCTTTGAGGTGGTCAAAATCAAGAGCCCGTATCACGCCCTGTTTGGATGACCGGCTTATGCAAAGTTCATGGCACGACCGTGTTATGTTTATCTGCAGCTCAAGATGCCGGGTTATAAAGGTACTATCACAGTACATGGAAGTCAGAAGATAGCCTTAGAGTGTGAGGAAGGCGATGCTGCTTACGTAGAATTTGTTTGCATGACGGAGGAGTTAAAGTTCTACGAAGTCCATGTTGACCCGACAGACATGACATCTTTGAAGAAGCCAACACGGAGCATGAGCCGATGCTGAAGTTTAAGTCAACTGACAATACTAAGATGATTGATTTTGTGCCTGGAGACTCATCGAAACAATTTATTATCAGTGCTAATTTGGATCCCAAATAGGAAGGCACGCTCATCGAGTTCATCCGTGAGAACCGGGACATCTTTGCATGGAAGCCTTCTGACATGTCGGGTGTACCAAGAGAACTCGCTGAGCACACTCTCAATATTGATCCAAAGTTTAAGCCGGTCTGGCAATTTCTTCGGCGGTTCAATGAGGAAAGGCGCAAGGCTATTGGAGAAGAGGTAGCCCGGCTTTTGGCAGCCGGGTTCATTATTGAAGTCTTTCATCCAGAGTGGTTGGCTAACCCGGTGCTCGTGCTTAAAAAGAATGGCACCTGGCGTATGTGCGTGGATTACATGGACTTAAACAAAGCTTGTCCGGCTGATCCTTTTGCTCTCCCTCGTATTGATCAAATCATTGATGTTGTGATAGGTTGTGAGCGTTTGAGCTTTTT
The DNA here is from genome assembly GCF_002162155.2 of Triticum dicoccoides. NCBI lineage: Eukaryota > Viridiplantae > Streptophyta > Magnoliopsida > Poales > Poaceae > Triticum > Triticum dicoccoides. The sequence goes on along the minus strand of NC_041386.1, from coordinate 531,296,660 downwards.
GGGTGCTTATTCTGGTTACCATTAGATCAAGATGGTGGTTAAGGACCAGGAGAAGACAGCTTTCATTACTCCATTTGGAGCCTTTTGCTATGTGTCCATGCCCTTTGGGCTTAAGAGTGCCCAGGCAACTTATCAGTGGTGTGTGTAGAACTCTCTTCATAATCAGATTGGCAGTAATGTTCATGCTTATGTGGACGATATAGTGGTGAAATCTAGAGAGAAGGAAACCTTGGTAGATGATCTGAAGGAAACCTTTGATAACCTCCGGGTCTACAAGATGATGCTTAACCCAGCCAAGTGCGTTTTTGGAGTATCGGCGGGCAAGCTTTTGGGTTTTTTGGTGTCTAACAGAGGCATTGAGGCTAACCCGGAGAAAATCAAGGCGATTATGTCTTTGGCTAAGCCGGCGTGCATTAATGACGTTCAGCGACTGGCGGGTCGTGTCGTAGCTTTAAGCCGGTTCATAAGCCGGTTAGGTGAGAAGGCTATGCCGTTATATCAAATGATGAAGAAGACGGATGATTTTGTCTGGAGTGATGCTGCTAACTCTGCCTTTGAAGATCTGAAAAGATAGCTTGCTGAGCTGTCGGTTCTTGCTGCTCTCGTTGATAAGGAGCCATTGTTGTTATATGTGGCTGCTAACACACGTGCTATCAGTGTGTCCATTGTTGTAGAGCGCAAAGAGGCTGGCAAGGAATATCCGGTTCAACGGCCGGTTTACTACATCAGTGAGGTGCTCATTGAGTCCAAACAAAGATATCCACATTGGCAGAAACTTGTTTATGGGGTGTTCATGGCGAGGCGGATGCTTAAGCATTACTTTCAGGGTCATCCTATCACTGTGGTTAGCTATGCTCCTTTAGGAGATATTATTCAAAACAGAGAAGCCACGGGACGAGTCACCAAGTGGGCCATTGAACTTGGGTCTCATGGTTTAAAGTATGTGCCACGTATTGCCATCAAATCTCAAGCACTGGTGGACTTCATTAACGATTGGACGGAGTTGCAGATACCTGAAGAGAATCCAGACAACACATATTGGACGATTCATTTTGATGGGTCCAGACAATTGGAAGGCTTGGGGGCTGGAGTTGTTTTAACTTCTCCTCGAGGTGACAAATTTTGTTATGTGTTGCGGTTGATGTTTCCTTGTACTAACAACGCAGCTGAGTATGAGGCCTTACTCCATGGTCTTCGAATGGCTAAAGAAATGAGTTTAAGCCAGGTACGGTGCCTTGGTGACTCAGATTTGGTGGCTTAGCAAGTATCAGGCAAGTGGGATTCCAAGGATCCTCTCATGGCGGCTTATCACCGTGAGGTTGGCGTTGTTGCTAGACACTTCAAGGGTTATCAAGTGGAGCACATTGACCGCAGAAAGAACGAAGCAACCGATGCTTTAAGCCGGTTGGGATCTCAGTGTAAGCCGGTGCCGCCTAACACTTTTTTAGATGTTCTGCATAACCCTTCTATCAAGTTGCCTACAGAGGAAGACTTGGCTGTTCCAGACCCGGAAGCACAATTGGTGGCGGCCGGCTCTTCATGTCATTCCAGATTGGACAGTGCCGTATTTGGCTTATATGACCCGGGGCGAGTTGCCGGAGGATGAGACCTTGGCTAGACAGATAACCCGACGGTCTAAGTCAATGACAATTTCCAATGGTGAGTTGTATCATCGCAGTGTCACCGGAGCGTTTCAACGTTGTGTCTCTCCTGAAGAAGGTCAAGAAATTCTTCATGAGATCCATGAAGGAGATTATGGCCATCATGCCGGTTCAAAGTCTCTTGTGGCCAAATCTTTCCGTCATGGGTTTTACTGGCTAACGGCTCACGCCAATGCGGAGGATCTGGTCAGTAGGTGCGATGGGTGTCAAAAGTTGACATGATGGGCGCACGTGCCGGCTCAGCAATTGCAGATGATTCCAATTACTTGGCCGTTTGCATTCTGGGGGCTTGACATGGTTGGACCTTTCAAAAGATCCAAAGATAAAAAGATGCACCTTTTGGTGGCAGTGGACAAGTTCACAAAGTGGGTTGAGGTAGAGCCGGTCAGTAAGTGTGATGCGGCCATGACGGTTCAATTCATGAAGAAAGTGATCTTTCGTTTTGGTTTTCCGCACAACATTATTACTGACAATGGCACCAACCTGTCCCAAGGAGCTATGGAAGAATTCTGTCAACGGGAACATATTCGGCTTGATGTTTCATCAGTAGCTCACCCCCAATCCAATGGTCAAGCTGAAAGAGCCAATCAGGAAATCTTGAAAGGTCTAAAACCCCGGCTTATGGTCCCTTTACAATGGACACCGGGTTGTTGGGTGGAAGATTTACCCTCTGTGATATGGAGCATCAATACTACCCCTAACAGGTCTACGGGTTATACGCCTTTCTTCATGGTTTATGGAGCAGAGGCAGTCTTGCCCAGTGACATCCATCATGACTCGCCCCGAGTAGCGGCTTACATTGAGGCTGATAATGAACAAGCCCGTCAGGATGCGCTTGACCTATTAGATGAAGAGCGTGACTTAGCAGCAGCCCGCTCAGCGATTTACCAACAGGACCTACGCTGTTATCATAGCCGCCGGGTTAAGTCAAGAACCTTTCAAGAAGGTGATTTGGTGCTCCGGCTCATCCAGGATCAATCTGATGCGCACAAGCTATCCCCACCTTGGGAAGGACCCTTTGTGGTCAGCAAGAACTTGAATAATGGGTCATACTACCTTATCGATGTTCGAGAGCACAAAGACTCACGTAAGTCGGAGGAGGAGACCCACCGGCTGTGGAATATTGCTCATCTTTGGCCTTACTACACTTGAGCCACCGGCTCTCATAATGTACATACTTTGACGTTGTATATATTTTGATAAGTAATAAAGCAGGACCTCTGTCCTTTTTCCTTAATAATCACATGTATTTGTTATCTTAAGTATAAGACGACCAATTGGAGGCTAATCGTATTCGAATCTAGCTTAACCCTCTTGGTCCGGCTCATGATCGTATTCGAATCTAGCCGTTAAAACCTCATGGTCACTAGAGGGCTTCCTGTTCAAACATAGGTCGTATTCGAACCAAAGAGAACATAGCTGTCGTTACCCTCTTGATCGGCGCAAAGCCAAACTCACTAGGGGGCTTCTTGATCATATCCGAATCATAGCTTAACCCCTTTTGAGTCCGACTTGGATCGTATTTGAATCAGGGTCGTTAAAAACCTCTCAAGGTCATTTGGGGGCTTCCTGTTCAAACATAGGTCGTATTCGAACCAAAGAGAACATAGCTGTCGGTACCCTCTTGATCGCCGCAACGCCAAAGCCACTGGGGGCTACATGATCGTATTCGAATCCTAGCTTAACCCCTTTGGTCTGGTTTACTGATCATATTCAAATCAGAAGCCTCCAAATTTTTCTTGATGCTTGATTTACATTGTTTGAAAGATACTCTTTTGTTTTACTGGTTTTTGTTGTCTAGAATCTAACTGTAAGTATGGTTTCAATTTAAACCGGCTTGGTTCTTTGACAATGAGTTGCCAATGTATAACAGTAATCATGCATATGGAAGTATTGACTTCTAAAAAGATTGGGTTGTCACCCTTACTGTACGGGTCACATAAGCCGGCAGTCCAGATTCAAAGAACACAGGTATGATATTGTCGTTTAAAATTCATAAACAGACTGATCTGTGTTTTTCTTTAATCAAAGGCTTTCCAGGCTTATTTATCTTTACATCTAACCTTGATTATTCCGTTATGGTAACTTCATAGTTATGTATTGGGTGTTTTGACCCGTCCAGCGACAAACCGCTAGGACAGTTTCTCATCTTTTACATACAGGAACAGATTTAAACACTACAAATGTGATCAAGGATATAAAGCATATATTGACATGACGGATAAAAATGTCGTACGCAGTATGATATGCACGATGGCATAGGCAGAACATGCAGTTTTAAGATAGCCTATTACAAGGCGTTGGGAGCCCAAAAGGTTAAAACTGTTTTTTCTCCTAAGAAGATGTTAAGCTAAGGCCGGTTCATTAAATCTTAGCCGGATTATTTGGATGGTTACGACTCCTCCCTCGCCGGTTCATCTTACTCCACTATTTGGAAACTGGGCTTGGACCAATCAAAGCCATGAAGAGCAACGAACTCAGCTTCATCATCAATTAGACCAGACGGGTCAATTTCTGGGGCAAAGGTGTGTTGGCGAACCGACGGGATTAGATCTGTCACTTTATACGAAGGAGTTGCCATCTTTTTTATTTTCAACGTCAAAACCCGGCTGATACTTATCAATATTGGTCTCGTCGCCAAGGATGGTAGCATGAGGACGAACTCCCCTCATACAAGCAGCAAAATCTTCTTGATCAAACGGAGTCTCGTCTTCCTTAAAGCTGGGATACCCCTTGGCTACATCTGCTGGGTCTAGCTCCGGCACCCAGGCTTTGGAGCGGCTTAGAGAAGTTAGGGCTCCGGCTCTTGCACAAGATCGCTTGACTTCTTGGAATCTGGCGGGTAAGATAGATAACTTCTTCAAGACATCACTCAAGAGGTTTGGTCCTTGGTTGGCTGGGGAAATAATGGCAAGCGCCCGTTGAGCTCTAGTGTACAGTTGCTCCACCAGGGTGTAAACCGCCTTGAGTTTTATAAAGCTGTTTTGGCTCAGATTGCTACTCCGTGGACCCATGAGTATTTTAAAAGGTTAAGCAGGTGGCTTATATTTATGGCAAAAATAGAGTTTAAGTAAATAATACAATGACTCACCGAAGATTGCCGAGACCATCTGAGACACACGGTTCTTTAAACCGGTGAGTTCCGTGGTAACCTCCTTGAGAGCCGCCTCGGCTATCTCAGCACACTGTATCAGCAAGGTTTTTTCATCGGCCCAGGATTTTTTCTCTACATCAAAACTGGTCTTCAGTTTCACTGCTTCAGATAGGCTCAACTGGAGTCTGGAGTCAGCATTCTTTATCTCAGTCTCTTGAACCGCCAACCGGGTTTTCGCATCAGTCAGTTGAGAATCCAAGTCAGTTATGGCGGTCTACAGACATGCACAGGTGTGTCAAAATTTATTCCAATAAAGGTCATAATGATTAAAGTCCCAAGTGCTTTGCAATGCAACACCACTTGGCACTTGGGGGCTAATGTCTGCCAAAGCAATTTTTAAATGCAAAAATGACTCTTCTATGATTAAAGTCCCAAGTGTTTTACAAGTAACAACGCTTGGCACTTGGGGGCTAATGCATGATATCGAGAAAGGTTTTTCTTTTGAGCCGGATAACAATATTAGTTTGGACTGATTCAAGATAGCTATGAAGTTAAGTACCGGCCCATTCATGATGAAGTGAGCCGGCCCTTGGGGACTACAGGTCAAATTATGCTAATCAAATAACCCCGGTTAAACATTTTAAACCGGACTTGGAGAAATCTAGGTCAGAACGTCAACATATATCACAAGTCTACAGATCATGCAAGTTTATCATAATCAGGAGACTTGGGGGGCTGGCACAGCATATAAGTTAATGAAAGCTGGAGATCATACCTCATATTTCAATTGCAGCTGTTTGACCATCTCAATTTCAGAGTCACGGCTAGAATGCATGCGACTAAGGTGGCCAGATAGCACATCAGTAATGGTTAGGTGAGCATAGTGAGAGATGTCAAAGCGAACTTTCTGCTTTTCCAAAGCCTCTTGCTTGGCGGAGTGTCTGGCCAGTACTGTTGGATTTCCCGGTTCAACAAATCTACTACCAGTGATTAAAACGTCATTGTCGTAAGTTGCCGGCGGGTTAGCTGAGCTTGACGGTTCAACAGTAGATGGGTTCAGAACATTTTCGTCAACAGACGGCTCAGGAGGATCTATTCAAACATTGACAGCAGGGTCTTCTGGTGCTTCAGGTTGTCCCGAGGCAGGAGTTGGCAGTGCCGGTTCAGCGGCGTCCGGGTTTTCAGTCGGCTTAATCACCCTGGCTTTCTTGGGTTTTGCTTCACCGCTAAGAGGAATTTGATGAGTCAGTATGATGATACTGACATAAAGATACATAAGAAGGATAATTATCTTTACCCAGGGGCAGTCTTAAAAGCCGAAAGTTGGGTTTGTGAGGAATCACCAGAAGAACGAGAGACCTCCTGCAAAAGTGAAATCACAATTTAAAAGAGCAAGTAAGTAGATTCATTGATAAAAGCAAAAGTCAAAGGTGAAAGAAACCTCATTCTGGCGTTTCCGAGGAGTTTTCGGTAAGCTAGAGGGCAGTTCATTGTCGTCACTGGTCCGGGTCTAACGGCGGCTCTCATGTTGCAGTTTTTTCAAAAGAAAATGAGGATCCCGATAAGCCAAAGGGTGTGAAAACCTTACTTTCCGGGTTACCAGTCGAGGTTTTTGTCTTGGTAAAGGTTCTAAGTCGGAGGAAATAGTTACCTCTTCTTCTACTACCTGGCTGGCTCCTGTGTCATCCTGGCAATGATCAGTGTCAATAAGGTTGTTAAAAAGCAGGCCAAGAGAGTCAAGGGCTACCTCTGACTCAGAAACATCATCCAGCTTGAACATATCAGAAGCAGTTTGTTTCTTCTTAGATTTTCAGGTTGTCTTCTTGGTGGCTATGGCGGCGTCTCTAGCCTCCTTGGCGGCTTCATGATCATATTTTGCCTCCCAAAAGTCAGATTTGGCCAGTAGGCAAATAACAGGTTGAAACATCATGCAAGTGCTTAACTATTAAAGGAAAAAGGAATCAAGGGGATTTACCTCTGGTGCCGGGTTAAGTTTGCAGAAAGGATTCAATCCTACTTTACTGCAGTCTTCATATTTGATGTTTACAAGGGTAGTTGACATTTCAACGATAGCTTCTTCAGTCAGACATAGAGAGCTATAACGCAACGGATCGTCTGCTCCTCAGGTGTAATTGTACATTAAGTCAGACCAGCGGCTCAGAGGGATGATCCGCCATGCGATCCAACAGCGGATCTAGTCAACACCAGTTAAGTCGTTTCCCAGCAAGGCTTGAACCCTTTTGATGGTTGGGATGAGCTTCTTATGTTCAACGGCAAAAAGCTTGTCAGGGAGTGAAAACGTAGCGTCAAGGCACTCCGCGCGATAACCCGGCATTGGTTTTTCGTCAGCTGGCGACGTATCTTTTCAGTAAAACCAAGTTTGGTTCCAATCCTTGGGATGGCTTGGCAAGACTACTAAAGGAAAGATAGCATCCCGTCGGCGTTGAATCGAAATACGACCAAGTTCTAAGCTGGGGCCGTTGGTGTATTCATTCTGGCGGTTCAAATAGAAATACTCTCTGAAGAGTTCAACAGTAGGTTCTTCTTGAAGATAAACCTCGCAGAGAACCTGGAAATTGCAGATATTTGATATGGAATTGGGTCCAAGATCTTGTGGATGAAGCTTGAAAAAGTGCAGAACATCTCTGAAGAATTTTGAGCCGGGCGGTGAAAAACCCCGGTTCATATGATCAGTAAAGACGATGACTTCACCATCCTTGGGCTGAGGTTTTTCTTTGGCCAGGTCAGGGGCGCGATAAGACATAATGCTCTTCTCCGGTAAAAAACCCAATGTTAACAAAATCCTTTAGAGTGGCGTCAGTGAATGTGGAAGGGACCCAGTTTCAAACTGTCGTCGTCTTTGGCGGCATGGTGAGAGGACAAGCTAAAAAGGAAGTAATTTGCCGGTTTAAGTTAAATGGTGGAATCACAGGTTAATGTCTGCAATACAGATGTGTAATGGCGGGTTAAGTAAGGGCTAATGATATATGAAGGAAAAATGAGCCGCCATGATAAGCCGCCATGACTAAAGGTATTCAAAAGTTGCCAACAACAAAAAAATTGGCTAAGTACTGAGATAAACAAGTTTCATAGGCTATTGCTATTATTTTGGATCATGATTGTTCAAAAAAGGAAAATAAATATAGACCTAATAAACGAGTGCAGAGGAGTTTCATCAGTTCTAAGGAGGCCTTTGTGCAAGAAAAGGGGATCTACTAGCATCTAAAATGGATGCGAAACAACTACCGCATGAGTTTTATACTTCTTTTAGATCAAAAGAGGATGTGGTGGAGAAACTATGAAGAATCTATGATGAACAACGAAGAATACATAAGAACTTGCAAACCCTAATGCGGATCTAAGGTGCGGAAAAGCAAGAACTTACGGACGTAGTTCTACTATGGAGGATCGCCGCCGTTCTCGGGACAAGCTCAGGTTGATGCAGCGGCCAAGGTTGAGGACGACAGTGAGTGCTGCGGCGGCGGTGGAGTTCGAGCGACAGAGGGGTTGCGAGAGAAGGAAGAAGAAGAATGAGGAAGACCAGCCGTGCCTATTTATAAGGAGATAGGTGAACACGCAGGCGCAAAAAACGAGGAAGGCCGAAATAATGATTATCCAGCTAAATAGACGCCTTGATTTTTGGAAGGCATTTAAGATAAGGATCCGTTAAGATGACGTCGTGGTGCGTTTCCAATTTTTTTGAAGGTGACGTCATGGCGGGTTCCAGAGCTTTTACAAGAAGTGGAAAATGGATTTCTTCTAAGTGTTGAAGATTGACATGAACAAAGTTCAAGTCAACCTGGGGCCTAATGTTGGGGATATGACTACCAGGTATGACCCGCCCAGGAGGGGCCGGGTCAACTACAATGGCGGGTTACTTAAAGGAAGCCCGAAGATTATACAAGGTGATGGTTTACGATAAGGCTTGTAGTAGGCCCAAGCCCAGAGGCGGCTTAAGGCCCATAAATATAAACCGCCATGTATGAATAAAACTTGTAAAGTAAGGCATGTAGAGATGTCACCGAGCCATACATGTTATATGAGCCGGCCGGGACTCTGTAGGCCGCAGGGCGTCAGCCCGTGTATATAAGGGGACGACCCGGCGGCGACTTAGGGCAAGAAACAAGAGATCGAGAGCCAAGCAAGCAGATTCGCTCCTTGGTCATCGAAACCTAGCAATACCACATCAACTGGACTAGGCTTTACCTTCATCACAAGGGGCCGAATCAGTATAAACTTCCCGTGTCCTTTGTCCCGATTAACCCCTTTAAGCTTCCTAGTTGTGATGGCTCCACGACTAAGTCCTTCCACTAGGACATATACCGTGACAATTCCACGACAGTATCCCAAAACCTCATGGGTTGCTGCAATGGGACCTTCAGTGGATCCAACTACTTTATCTGGCTTTACATGTGAATCTTCATATTATTCTGATTAGTCAATTGACTCCAACTATAAACTGTTCAAAAATCATAATGGTGAAGTATTTGCTAGATATGTTGGCACTAACTGCAGGAATGGTCCTCCTATGAAGAAAATATGGGTTCCCAAAAGGTGCCTTGAAAATCTTCAGGTGAATGTCATCATTACACCACCTATGAAGAATAGGAACCCCAGATCAAATTCTTCATATGGACCAATTCTTCATATAGATCCAAGTCCTCATACGGACCAAACTCCTCACATGGATCAAATTCCTCAAAAGGATCAAAGTCCTCATATGAACATCATCGTGCTAACCCGTCTGTTTCGCAGGGAAGATCTAAGGATTATGGATATGTGCATTTTTCTTCTAATCATTATGTTCATAAGTCCTCGAAGAATTTCTCTGCTTACTCTTATGCTTACCCTAACCCCTCTTATGTGAAATGAAGTGGATTGGCATCTATGCCACCTTTCTCTTATGGAGCTCGCAGAATGATGAACTCTTTGCCACCCCTTCATATGTGGGTGGTGAAGAAAAAGAACTAATCTCTTATGCAGGATCGGGTCTCCAGACAAACTTAATCGTCTGAAGAATTTGCTGGAGACCTGAATGTGCTTGAAAGGATGCAAGCTAATCATGAAGAAATGAATTTTCATTTCTCATGTCCTCATACTGCTTTATCTGTTTTATTGCTTGATGAAATTGATCTGATGAAATTAATACCATATTCTTCACTGATGAAGTATATGAGTTTGTAAGCTGCACTAATTCATCTGCAGGATGATCAAACCAAAGCCACTGAGTCGGTCCTCGATAGTGGATGTACAAATCACATGACTAGTGACAGGAGTGTATTGATGGACACTGCTTTATCTCGATCACATCTAAAGCATATCACCTACGCTGACAAAGGCAAAAGCAAGGTATTGGGTCTAGGTAAGGTTGCAATCTCAAATGATCGACAAATGGACAAAGTCATGCTTGTCGAGTCCTTAGGGTTCAACCTCATGTCTGTCTCAATGCTTTGTGATCTTGATATGGTTGTTGTCTTTGGCAAGTATCGTTGTGTTGTGATCATGGAAGCTGACAATTCCAAAGTCTTCGAAGGCTTTAGGAGAGGAGATTTGTATATTGTTGATTTCTCTACAGGACCACAACCTGCTACATGTCTACTTGCAAAAGCTTCAGAAGGCTGGCTATGGCATCGACGACTTGGTCATGCTGGCATGAGGAATTTGCACACGCTCCTGAAGAAGAAGCATGTCATTGGCATTGAAAATTTCAAATTCCTCAAGGATCACTTATGCGGAGCCTGTGAAGCTGGAAGAATGACCAAGGCCAAGCATCCAGCGAAGACTATCATGACTACTACTCGACCATTTGAATTACTTCACATGTATCTCTTTTTCCCTACTCACTATGCCACATTTACTAATGTTGCATCCTTATATGGCTTTGTCATTGTTGATTATTATTCTCGATATACATGGGTCCATATCATCACTTACAAAACCAAAGTGCAAGAAGTCTTCAAACGATTTTCATCGAGGGCTTCAACCAACTTTAGTGTGAAGATCAAGCACATCAGAAGTGATAATGGAACTGAGTTCAAGACCACTGGCTTGATGACTATCTTGATGAACTTGGTATTACTCATGAGTTATCTGCTCCTTATACTCCTCGGCAAAATAACGTCGTAGAGCGCAAGAATAGGACTCTTGTTGAGATGGCCCGCACTATGCTTGATGAGTACAAGATGCCTCCTCGCTTTTGGCCTGAGGCAATTGATACTGCATGCCACATCGTCAACAAGGTATATCTTCACAAATTCTTCAAGAAGACTGCATATGAACTCCTCACTGACAAGAAACCCAATGTGAGTTATTTCAAAGTCTTCGGTGCTAAATGTTGGATTAGAGATCCTCATCACAGTTCTAAATTTGCACCGAAAGCACATGAAGGTTTTATGCTCGGTTATGGTAAGGACTCGCACACCTACAGAGTCTTCAACACCTGTAATCACAAGGTTGTTGAAACTGTAGATGTGCGGTTCGATGAAACTAATGGCCCGCAAAGAGAGCACCTACCTCCTGTGACAGATGAAATACCTCCTAAGGAATCTATTAAGTTCAAGGCTACTGAGGATGTCATTCCTACTGAAGAATCTGCTGAAGAAGTCATTCCAGAACATGAAGAACGTCATGCTGATGCACCTGAGGAAAATGGTGTCAAAGAAAATGCTAATCAAATTCCTCAACGACAATCCGCTCATCCTCACGTTGCAAATGAAGTGCAAATTGAGAAAATCATCAGCGACATCAACATTCCAGGTCCTCTGACACGCTCAAGAGCTTGACATTTATCTAACTTTTGTGGGCACTTTGCTTTCGTCTCCATCACAGAGCCCACTAAGGTAGATGAAGCATTTCTAGAGCCTGAGTGGATTCAAGCTATGCAAGAGGAATTACATCAATTCGAGCTCAAAAACGTCTGGGAACTGGTCAAACGTCCAGATCCTCGCAAGCACAATATCATCGGCACAAAGTGGATCTACCGCAACAAGCAAGATGAAAATGGCCTTGTGGTGAGGAATAAGGCACAACTTGTAGCTCAAGGCTACACACATGTTGAAGGAATTGATTTCGATGAAACTTTTGCACCTGTTGCTAGACTTGAAGCTATTCGCATATTACTTACTTATGCTAACCATCATGATATCATCTTATATCAAATGGATGTGAAAAGTGCATTCCTCAATGGTAAGCTTGAGGAAGAAGTATATGTTGCTCAACCCCTAGGTTTTGAAGATCCAAAGCATCCTGACAAAGTCTTCAGACTCAATAAGGCCCTCTATGGCCTCAACCAGGCCCCACGGGCATGGTATGATACTTTGAAGGAATTCCTCATGAAGAAAGGCTTCAAACCCGGTTCACTTGACCCAACTCTTTTCACTAAATATTATGATGGTGAATTGTTTGTGTGCCAAATTTATGTTGATGATATCATTTTCAGTTGTACTGACCAACGTTATAGTGATGAATTTGCCTATATGATGAGTGAAGAATATCAAATGTCTATGATGGGAGAATTGAAATTCTTCTTAGGTCTTCAGATTCGTCAATAGTGCATTGGTATATTCATATCTCAGGAGAAATACCTCAAGGATGTACTAAGGAAATTCGGCATGCAAGATTGCAAAGGAGTCAAAATGCCTATGCCCACAAATGGTCATCTATGCACTGATGAAAATGGTATTGACTTCGATCAGAAGGTATACCGCTCCATGATTGGTTCTTTATTGTACTTATGTGCATCTAGGCCAGGTATTATGCTTAGTGTTTGCATGTGTGCCCGATTTCAACCTACACCGAAGGAATCACACCATAAGGTTGTGAAGCATATTCTTCGATATCTACCTCACACACTGTCGGTGTCAAAACCGGCGGATCTCGGGTAGGGGGTCCCGAACTGTGCGTCTAAGGCGGATGGTAACAGGAGGCAGGGGACACGATGTTTTACCCAGGTTCGGGCCCTCTTGATGGAGGTAAAACCCTACATCCTGCTTGATTTATTCTTGATGATATGGGTATTACAAGAGTTGATCTACCACGAGATCGGAGAGGCTAAACCCTAGAAGCTAGCCTATGGTATGATTGTATGTTGTCCTACGGACTAAAACCCTCCGGTTTATATAGACACCGGAGGGGGCTAGGGTTACACAAGGTCGGTTACAAAGGAGGAGATATACATATCCGTATTGCCTAGCTTGCCTTCCACGCCAAGTAGAGTCCCATCCGGACACGAGACGAAGTCTTCAATCTTGTATCTTCATAGTCTAATAGTCCGGCTAAAGGATATAGTCCGGCTGTCCGGAGACCCCCTAATCCAGGACTCCCTTAGTAGCCCCTGAACCAGGCTTCAATGACGATGAGTCCGGCGCGCAGTATTGTCTTCGGCATTGCTAGGCGGGTTCCTCCTCTGAATACACCACGGAAAAATTTGAATACAAGGATAGTGTCCGACCCTGCAAAATAAGTTCCACATTCCACCGTAGAGAGAATAATATTTCCACAAATCTAATCTGCTGACTTGTTTCGGCAACATGATGTTACGCCATGGCCCGGTGATTATTCGAACTGTTTCCTTTAACTAGCCCCGCACATAACGTGAGGCAGTTTTTTGACACGTCTTGTCAAAGCAGAGATCGTGTTCCCCTAATTACGGGATTCTCATCAATACGGGCATGGGTAACCCAACCGCGCCATCGATTACGGTGCTTGAGGGATAAGAGCGTTTTACCAAGCTAGTGGGGGTGCATAGTTTCGGCCGCCCATATAAAGGGATAAGGTTTAACCTTTCTCTACCCATGCCTTCTTCCTCCTTGCTCATCCGTTCTTGCGCACTCGAGCTCCAATGCCCAAGTCCGCCTCCTCCCCCTCAATCTTCTCCAAACATGTACGGAGCAGGGGGCAAATGGATGGCTTCCTCCGTTACGGAGGAACATATCAAAAAGCTGCGCGGAGTCGGATACTTAGCCGCGAATATCGCGCATCGGCTGCCCGCTGAGGGGCAGATCGTCCCTACCCCGGAACCTCATGAGAGGGTAGTTTTCCATCACCACTTCCTCCGCGGACTGGGGTTTCTCCTTCATCCATTCGTCTGTGGTCTCATGTTCTACTACGGGCTGGACTTTCATGATCTGGCCCCGAACTTCATCCTCGACATTTCGGTGTTCATCGTCGTCTGTGAGGCTTTCCTCCGCATCCGGCCTCACTTCGGCCTGTGGCTGAAGACCTTCAATATCAAGCCGAAAGTGGTGGGAGGCCAACAAGTGGAATGCGGCGGAGCCATGTTGGGCAAGATGCCCAATGTTATATGGCTTGAGGGCTCCTTCGTGGAGACCATAAAGGGGTGGCAATCGGCGTGGTTCTACATCACCGAGTCGCGTGACACCAACTGGGTGGCTGCCCCCGAATTCCGATCCGGATTCCCTACACGGCTCACTTCCTGGAGAGAGAAGGGCTTGTCGTGGGGTTCATCAGTGGAGCTGGAAGGACTCCAGAAATGTATCCTGAACATGGCAAGCAAGAAACTTAAGCTTGTCAACATAGTCCAGGTCATGCTCATCCGCCGGATCCTCCCGTGTCAACAACGGGATTTAAACTTGTGGGAGTTCGACCCGACCCGGCACCAAACTCTGAGCGAGCTCTTCGACACGACGCACAAGGATGTCTGGAGGGTGCTGTTCAAGGGCGCCGAGGTCCCTCCCTCTCTTACAGAGGACCGCGGGCTAAGAGCAAAGCGCCGAGCGCATTCGATGAGTTATATACATCCGGTATTATCTTTACTTCCCTTTGCTTAACCATGTGCGGGATCTGAGTCTCCACGCCTTTGACAAGACTGGGTGGAGACGTCGGGGCAGATTAACTGTCCGGCCCCTTTGCCCGAAGACACTGCGGATGCTCTCCTGACAGAGATGCTGACTCTGGCTCCTTATAAGGTGCCGGAGAAGAGCAAAAAGGCCAAGGGAACCCGGAAGAGTTCCCGACGCCAGGTGATATCGGACTCATCGTCTGATAACTTCGCGACGCACTCCTGCCCCAAGGATGAGGAGGAAGATGAAGATGCTCCCCCTCCAGTCGGGGGAGACAAGAAAAGGAAGGCCGCCCCAATTGGGGAGGCCGAAGGGTCCAAGAAGGGAGGGACTCTCCTTTCGGACTACTCCACCACCGCTGCCGAAGGCGAAGACGAGTGGCTGCTCACGGCCAAGCCCCTAGCGAAGTCGTAAGTATTCGGATACCAGAGTAACTCATAGCATACCTTTGTCGCACTGCCTCTCCTAATGCCGAATTATGACAATGCAGACCACCACGAGCCCGTATCGACGTATCGTCGGACGGCTCCCTGGGCTCGTCGGATATGGATAGCGATCCACTTCCGACCGCCACCTCCCCTTGCCCTACGGACACCACCGAGGTATTGTCTCAAGAGGCACCGGGTCGAGGGGAGACAGTCCCGGAGGCGCCTCAAGGCGACCTTCCGGACTCCGGGAGCAGAGGGAGCAAGGCTCCCGAGGGCTCTGAGTTTGGCCCTTAGCCGAACACTGCGTCGGAACCTCCAGTGGTTCCGGACTCGGGCAGGCGGCCTCCTTCCAAGAGGGACAAGACGCCTGTGCCGGTGACCTCTGTCCATCCAGAGGCGCCGGACAATCTGCTGGGAGCGCTTCGCAGCGCTTCCATCGACGAGGAGCACCGCACTATTACGAGTGCGGTGATCAAGAAGGTTCAGTCTGCCAAGAGCGGACTGACTGAAGCCTGTGCCAGCCTTCTAATAGGCTTTGAGGTAAGTATTTAAAATATACGAAAAATATTACCGCATAGACAGTAGCCCCTGATGCTCTGTTCGGTGTTCACAAAGAAAAGCCGAACAGAGGATCAAACAATATCGCAGGAGTCTAACATAAGTATGTCTATATGCGTATGCAGGCTTCGCTGCTGGCCTTTGCCGCACTGACTGTGGAGGTTGCCGTACTGAAGCAGGACCTCAAAGGGTCCAAGGAAGAGCTCGGCCTTGCCAAGAGGCAGCTCAAAGAGAACAAAGGTAAGTAATACCTAGTCTATAGATGTCTATATATAAAAAAGATGCGATTGCAAAATGACAGGACCATCATAAATTTGCCAGGGGCCGCTACCGAAGTGGCGACCCTGAAACAAGCGCTATCCGAGGCCGAAAACAAACCGGCCAAGGAGCGCATTGAGCGAGAAAAGCAGGAGGCGCGGGTGGGCGAGGTGCAGCAAGATCTCCAAGCTCTCGTGACGAAGCACGAGGCGTTGGAGCTTGACTCGAAGACGCGAGAGTCTGAGCTTGCCGTGGCCCTTGAGAGCACGAAGAATGCCAAGGCCGAAGCCCAAAAGGCCCTCCAGGAGATTGATGCGGTGAAGAAGATAGCAACGGGTAAGGCATTCTATATGCAAAGCAAGCATGTGAAAGTAAATTATCTATTACTTACCCGAATCCGGAGCTCTCCAGGAGCGTTCGCAGATTTGCCCCGCAGCGTGTCGGATGCCGCACAGTTTTACCAGGACGAGGAGGGAAGCTCAACGGAGAAGTTGTTCTGGGCCCAATATACTGGGACCGAACACCTGGTGCCTCTGAGCGACCAGCTGAAGCAGCTAGTCGAGCTACATAAGGCGGCCGAACAGGCCATGAAGGGCTTTATAGTCCGGCTGTGGCCTGGCGACGCCCTTCCGAACATCTACTTTGGCCTGTTGAGGCGGCTTGTGGATGCCTGCCCACAGCTGGAAATCGTCAAGCGATCCGTCTGCATCGAAGGTGCACGCCGGGCTTTCGCCCATGTGAAGTTGCAATGGGTCAAGCTAGACACCATGAAGCTGATCTAGGAAGGGCCGCTGGAGGGCAAGGAGCATCGCCACCCCAATATGTACTACGAGGGTGTCCTGAAGGGTGCTCGTCTCATAGCGGACGAGTGCACGAAAGATGTAATATTTGAGTGAACTTGCTCGTGTGATCCTGTGGTATGAAAACTTGTTCATATGCGTTATGCAACACTTGTTTGAATTTAAAATATTACCTTCTGTTTGGTTGTTTATCAAATCTGAGAGATTGCTAGTCGTCGGCTTCTGCCCCCGTGCCACGAGTGCTGGGGTGTTCGGGATAAACCTGAGCACTCTTGTTCCCATTTTTGGGTCCTTCGAGGGAGGTGCTCAGCACAACGAACAAGGCAATCGGACTATAATGCGTTATCACTCTCACTTAGGCATAGAATTCTATTATTTTAAATTTCGGCGAAGCCCCTAGTATTCAGAAGGCTGAATCTGGGGCGCAATACACGCCTTAAGCCGGACAGAGCCGACTCCTCTCTCTAAGCGGCATAACTCTTTAAGGACTCGAAAACCTCTTGAACAGCGACCAGTCTCTCGCCTTATCATGACAGTCAATTTTAGCTTTCTCTACTAAGGTGCTTAACCTAGCAGAACCGGGGCACAATCACAGTAGTTCTCCTAGTGCTACCTTAGCCGATATAGCGGAACGTAAGGTACCAAAACATGGGAGCCGGGCAAACCCAACTATTGACCCAAAACATGATTCAGAGCTGATGCATATAATGCTATAAGTTCGGGGTGCCGCACTTGTGAAAGTGTTCGGAGTTCTCACACCATATTGTGGGGTACTTAAGCCCCTGGTGTATTGGTCGTACCAAAGTGTACGGTTGCAAGGTGTCGTTAATGAACACATATATATAAAAGAAAAATGCAATAATAGTCTTAATGCTATGCATTGTTAATTCAAAAAGGAGCGATAAAGCAGAATGATACAAGTAGTGCGATAAGCAAAAAGTAGTACTATGTCCCCTCCAAGGGGAAGCTGAGGAATAATATTAAAGCAAATATTTCACTCGTTATCGTAATCCACCTGGGAGTTCCATGGTGTGACGTTGCTTTCTGCCTCCTTGGTTGCTGCATCATGTGTTCAGCGATCATACTGCCGGACGGAGTTTCCAGAGATTAAAGTCCTCAAAGAGAAAAATAACAAAGCGGGAAGCCCCTGGTGCGGTTTAAGCCGCGTCTTGGAGCATGCCGCAGCCGTGCCCCCCTCCCCTCCAGTGCCCATGGTATTTTTAATGCGTAATTATGTACGCGTGGCACGAGTTTCACTGTTTGGCTTGGGCCGGGGTGGGGGTCACATTGCTATGCGAGCTCGGAACGTGCCAGGTGGTCCTGTTGCCGATTATTCCGGGCGCTCTTGAAGGTGTTCGGGTCCTGAAACACCGAACTAATGGATTGCCTTAAGAGGTTGCTTTGTGCTTCTGCTGCGAGGGCCGCAGTGCGCTCCTTTGTGCAGAGAGTGCGCTCTATGTTTCCATTGACTGTGATGACCCCCCGAGGTCCTGGCATCTTGAGCTTGAGATATGCATAATGCGGTACCGCATTGAATCTTGCAAATGCGGTTCGCCCGAGCAGTGCATGATAGCCACTGCGGAACGGGACTATATCGAAGATTAATTCTTCGCTTTGGAAGTTATCCGGGGATCCAAAGACCACTTCCAATGTGACTCAGCCTGTGCAATGGGCCTCTACACCTGGTATGACGCCTTTAAAGGTCGTTTTTGTGGGTTTGATCCTTGAGGGGTCTATACCCATTTTGTGCACCGTGTCCTGGTAAAGCAGGTTTAGGCTGCTGCCGCCATCCATAAGGACTCGAGTGAGGTGAAATCCGTCAATAATTGGGTCTAAGACCAGTGCGGCGAATCCGCCATGACGGGTACTAGTGGGGTGGTCCCTGCGATCGAAGGTGATCGGACAGGAGGACCATGGGTTGAAATTTGGGGCGACTGGCTCCAACACACATATGTCCCTGAGCGCACGCTTCCTTTCCCTCTTGGGGATGTGGGTTGTGTATATAATGTTCACCGTCCGCACTTGTGGGGGAAACCTCTTCTATCCTTCGGTGTTCAGCTACCGGGGCTCCTCTTAGTCATCGCTATGTGACCCCTTATCTCCGTCTTCGGCAATTAACTTGCCGACCTGCTTGAACACCCAACATTCCCTGTTGGTGTGGTTGGATGGCTTATCGGGGGTGCCATGTATCTGACACGAGCGATCGAGTATACGGTCCAAACTGGACGGGCCTGGAGTGCTTCTTTTGAATGGCTTTTTCCGCTGACCGGGTTTAGAGCCTTTGAATCAGGCATTGACTGTCGTATCCTCAGTATTGTCATTATTAATGCGGCGCTTATGTTTGTTGCGACGTGACCTGCTATTGCCATCCTTGGTATCCGAAGTACCATGGTTCTTTGATATGTTATTACTGCGAGCTAGCCAACTGTCTTCTCCCGCACAAAAGTGAGTTATGAGTGTCGTGAGGGCTGCCATAGATTTCGGCTTTTCCTGACCAAGGTGCCGGGCTAGCCACTCGTCGCGGATGTTGTGTTTGAAAGCTGCTAGGGCTTCTGCACCCGGACAGTCGACGATTTGATTTTTCTTTGTTAGGAACCATGTCCAAAATTACCTGGCCAATTCTTCTGGCTGCTGAATTATGTGGCTCAAGTCATCGGCATCTGGTGGTCGCACATAAGTGCCCTGAAAGTTGTCGAGGAATGCGGCTTCCAGATCTTCCCAACAACCAATGGACTCTGCTGGCAAGCTATTGAGCCAATGTCGAGCTGGTCCTTTGAGTTTGGGTGGGAGGTACTTAATGGCGTGTAGATCATCACCGCGTGCCATGTGGATATGTAGGAGGAAATCCTCGATCCATACCGCAGGATCTGTTGTGCCGTCGTATGATTCTATATTTATGGGTTTGAAACCCACTAGGATTTGATGATCCATTACTTCATCTATGAAGCATAAGGGGTGTGCGGCACCTCTGTACTGGGCTATATCGCGACGCAGTTCCAAAGAGTTTTGTCTATTATGTTCGGCCCGGATGGATTTACTTTTACTGTATCCGGTGTGACAGATATCATCTCGCGTAGTGGCGCGCCCCCGTGTTCCGTAGATCGATCTTGCGTGTTTTGCTTTGTCCTCCAATACGTCTCGCAGGTCTAGCGTATTTCCCCATGCCTTTTTATTTGAATGGTGTCAGGGTGCAGGCTGAGCTTTTGGCTGGAATGCCTCTCTATCGCGGCCACGAGGTGGCCGATCAGCCGCATAATACGCTTCTTCCTCCAGTCGGGGTAACAACCTGCATTTTGGGTAACTCTTGGAGGGGCGTTCGAGTTTATATTCCTCGGCCGCCAGGACTTCAGTCCATCTGTCAGCTAGCAGATCTTGATAAGCTTGAAGCTGATGCTTCTTATTCTTAAGGCTATTTGCCGTGGCTATAAGCCGGCGCTTGAAGCGCTCTTGTTCGATGGGATCCTCTGGCACGACGAATTCATCATCGTCGAGGCTTGCCTCGTCTTTGGAGGGAAGCATGTAATTATCATCCTCCTCATCTGCCACTCTCTCAGGAGGGCTGGCCTCTCCATTCTCCTGCCCTAAATCATGCTGCAGGGGATTATTTCCATCTTCGGCACTATCTGGAGTGTTATTATCTCCTGTGCTGGTATCACCAGTTTTGCTTTGGCCGGTGAGGGAGTCCTGGATTAGGGGGTGTTCGGGTAGCCGGACTATATACCTTCAGCCGGACTCCTGGACTATGAAGATACAAGATTGAATACTTCGTCCCATGTCCGGATGGGACTTTACTTGGCGTGGAAGGCAAGCTTGGCGATGCGGATATTCAAGATCTCCTACCATTGTAACCGACTTTATGTAACCCTAACCCTATCCAGTGTCTATATAAACCGGAGGGTTTAGTCCGTAGGCAATCATCTCCATACACAACAATCATACCAATAGGCTAGCTTCTAGGGTTTAGCCTCCTTGATCTCGTGGTAGATCTACTCTTGTACTACCCATATCATCAATATTAATCAAGCAGGAGTAGGGTATTACCTCCATCGAGAGGGCCCAAACCTGGGTAAAAAACATCGTGTCCCTTGTCTCCTATTACCATCCGGCCTTGACGCACAGTTCGGGACCCCCTACCCGAGATCCGCCGGTTTTGACACCGACATTGGTGCTTTCATTGAGAGTTCCTCTGTGTCGTCGCCTTTAGGCCCGATGGATCCTTTGATCATCAACGACGATACGGTCCAGGGTGAAACTTTTCTCCCCGGACAGATCTTCGTCTTCGGCGGCTTCGCTCTACGGGACAATTCACTCAGCCACCTGGAGCAGATCGAAAGCTACGCCCCTGGCCATCAGGTCAGGTTTGGAAGCCTAAACTACACGGCTGACATCCACGGGGACTTGATCTTCGACGGATTCGAGCCACAGCCAAGCGCGCCGCACTGTCCCGATGGGCATGATATAGCTCTGCCGCCGAACAGCGCCTTGGAGGCCGCATACGCATCGGTTTCGACCATTGATTCAGAGCATACTGCGCCGATCGAGGATCAGCGGTTAGACACTGCCTCAGGGGCTGCAATCTCAGAGCCGATCGAGCCGAACTCCAGCCCCGCACTCCGCACGGCCCGTGACTCCGAGGATCCGGACTCCTCCCCGGACTCCGAACCCCCCGCGCCCCTGCCAATCGAATCTGATTGGGCGCTGATAATGGAGTTCACCGCCGCAGACATCTTTCAGCATTCGCCTTTTGGCAACATCCTGAACTCTCTTAAGTCTCTCTCTTTATCAGGAGAGCCCTGGCCGGACTACGGGCAGCGAGGGTGGGATACGGACGAATACGGACGATAAGGAAATTCAAAGCCCACCCACCACCCACTTTGTAGCCACTGTCGACGATCTAACCGACATGCTTGACATCAGCTCCGAAGACATCGACGGCATGGACGACGATGTAGGAGACGAACAGGAACCAGCACCTGTAGGGCGCTGGAAGGCCACCTCGTCATATGACATATATATGGTGGATACTCCAAAAGATGGAGATGGCGATGGAACAATGGGGGATGACGCCCCCAAGAAACAGCTGAAGCGCCGGCGTCAGCGGCGCCACTCTAAATCCCGCCAAAGCAAAAACGGTGATTCCGGCACGGGAGATAATACTACCCCGGATAACGCCGAAGAACACCCACCTCAGCAAGATTCGGCACAGGAAGATGGAGAAGCCAGCCCTCATGAGAGAGCGGCAGACCGAGAGGTCGAGGATGATAACTATACACCTCCCTCCGAAGACGAGGCAAGCCTCGATGACGACGAATTCGTCATACCATCAGACCCCGCCGAACAAGAGCGTTTTAAACGCAGGCTTTTAGCCACGGCAAGCAGCCTCAAGAAAAAGCAGCAACAACTTAAAGCTGCCCAAGATTTGCTAGCTGACAGATGGACTGAAGTCCTTACGGCCGAAGAGTATGAACTCGAATGCCCCTCCAAGAGTTACCCGAAGCGCAGGCCGCTACCCCAATCAGAGGAGGAAGCACCTACATCACCAGTGCATGACATGGCAGACCGGCCACCTCGCGGCCGCGACAGAGAGGCCCCTCGGCCCTCCACCCAAGGCATGCCCCGACGGCGCTCAACTAAGGCACGGGAAAATGTGCCCGACCTGCGAGAAATACTGGAGGATAAGGCAAGACAAACAAGATCGATCTACGGATCGCGCAGGCGCCCTACGGCATGTGACAATGATCTTCACTCCGGATACAACAAATCCGGCCGGGCCGAACACAACAGACATAGCGCTTCCGAGCTACGTCATGATATAGCCCAGTACAGAGGCGCCGCACACCCGCTATGCTTCATGAATGAAGTAATGGATCATAAAATCCCAGAGGGTTTCAAACCCGTAAACATCGAATCATACGATGGCACAACAGACCCGGCGGTATGGATCGAGGATTATCTCCTTCACATCCACATGGCACGCGGCAATGATCTACACGCCATCAAATACCTCCCGCTCAAACTTAAAGGACCGGCCCGACATTGGCTTAACAGCTTGCCAGCAGACTCAATCGGTTCTTGGGAGGACCTGGAAGCCGCATTCCTCGACAACTTCCAGGGCACTTATGTGCGACCACCGAATGCCGACGACTTAAGCCACATAATTCAGCAGCCAGAGGAATCGGCCAGACAATTCTGGACACGGTTCCTAACAAAGAAAAACCAAATAGTCGACTGTCCGGACACAGAGGCCCTAGCAGCCTTCAAGCATAACATCCGCGACGAGTGGCTTGCCCGGCACCTGGGACAGGAAAAGCCGAAATCCATGGCAGCCCTCACGACACTCATGACCCGCTTTTGCGCGGGAGAAGACAGCTGGCTAGCTCGCAGTAACAACTTATCAAAGAACCCTGGTAATTCGGATACCAAGGACAAAAGTGGTAGGACACGTTGGAATAAGCAAAAACGCCGCGTTAACAGCAACAGCAATGAAGACACGGCAGTCAATGCCGGATTCAAAGGCTATAAATCCGGTGAGCGGAAAACGCCATTCAAAAAGAATACTCAGGGCCCGTCCAGTTTGGACCGAATACTCGATCGCTTGTGCCAGATACATGGCACCCCCGAAAGGCCAGCCAATCACACTAACAGGGATTGTTGGGTGTTCAAGCAGGCAGGCAAGTTAAGGGCCGAAAACAGAGACAAGGGGCTGCACAACGACGACGAGGAGCCCAAGCCGCCAAACAACAATGGACAGAAGGGCTTTCCCCCACAAGTGCGGACGGTGAACATGATATACACAACCCACATTCCCAAGCGGGAGCGGAAGCGTGCGCTATGGGACGTATACGCGATAGAGCCAGTCGCCCCAAAGTTCAACCCATGGTCCTCCTGCCCACTCACTTTTGATCGAAGGGACCATCCCACTAGCATCCGTCATGGCGGCTTCGCCGCATTGGTTCTCGACCCAATCATCGACGGATTTCATCTCACAAGAGTCCTCATGGACGGCGGCAGTAGCCTGGACCTACTTTATCAGGATACAGTGCGGAAAATGGGCATAGATCCCTCAAGGATTAAGCCCATAAAAACGACCTTTAAAGGCGTTATACCAGGTGTAGAAGCCAACTGTACAGGCTCAGTAACACTTGACGTGGTCTTCGGATCCCCGGACAATTTCCGAAGCGAAGAGTTAATCTTCGATATAGTCCCCTTTCGCAGTGGCTATCACGCCCTGCTCGGACGAACCGCATTTGCAAAGTTCAATGCGGTGCTGCACTACGCATATGTCAAGCTCAAGATGCCAGGCCCTCGAGGAGTAATTACGGTCAACGGAAACACCGAACGCTCCCTTCGTATGGAGGAGCATACGGTGGCTCTCGCAGTGGAGGTATGAAGTAGCCTTCTCAGGCAATTCTCTAGTCCGGCCATTAAAAAGCCAGACACTGCCAAGCACGCCCAGAGTAACCCACAGCAGGACCTCCTGGCACACTCTTAGCAAGCGTAGCAATGCGGCCCCAACCCCAGCTATCGCGACATAGCGAAACCAGTACCTCGCGTACATAACTATGCCCTTGAAATACCATGGGCACAGGGGAAGGGGCACAATAACGGCACGCCCAGAATATGGCTTAAAACATACTAGGGGCTATCGGATTCTCTTTTTAATTTTTTCTTACCTTCAGGACTCCATACTTCGGACGACCTGTTCGGCAATTTGACTGCCGCACAAACGATGCAAGATCCAGGGAGGCAGACAAGCCATGCCACACTATGGAACTCCCAGGTGGTCTCTGTTACGAGCGATATACCTGTTTTAAATACAATTCCGCGGCCTGCCCCCGGTTAGGACATACTGAATAGTCCAATATCTTTTGCTTACCGCACTATTTGTATTGTTCGGCTTTGATAAATAGCCTTTATATAAACAATGCATAGCTTTTGTCTATTTTCTGCATTACTCTCTTTTATATATGTTCATTAATGACATGTTGCACCCGTACGCTATGGTACGGCAAGTACGCCAGGGGCTTCAGTACCCTTTAATATGGTGTGAGAAGTCCGTACACTTTCACAAGTGCGGCGCCCCGAACTTATAGCACTATATGCATCGGCTCCGAATCATGATTTGGGTCAATAGTTGGGTTTGCCCGGCTCCTATGTTTTGGTGCCTTACGTTCCGCTATATCGGCTAAGGTAGCACTAGGAGAACCACTGCGATTGTGCCCCGGTTGAGCTGGGTTAAGCACCTCAGTGGAGAAAGCTAAAACTGACTGTCATGATGAGGCGAGAGACCGGTCGCTGTTCGAGAGGTTTTTTCGAGTCCCTAAAGACTTATGCCGCTTCGAGCGAGGAGCCGGATTTGTCCGGCCAAGGCGTGGATAGCGCCCCGAACTTGGTCTTCCGAACTAGGGGCTTCGCCAAAATTTAAAATTATAAAGTTCTATGGCTAAGTGAGAGTGTTCAAGCATTATAGTCCGATTTCTTGGTTCGTTGTGCTGAGCGCCTCCCTCGAAGGACCCAACTATGGGAAAAAGAGCGCTCAGGTTTATCCCGAACACCCCAGCACTAGTGGCATGGGGGCAGAAGCCGACGACTGGCCATCTCTCAATTTTTTGATAAACGGCCGCACAGAAAATAATATTTTAAATTCAACAAGCATTGCTTAAGCGCCTATGAACAAGTTTTCAGCGCACAGGATAAAAACGAGCGAGTTTATTCAAAAATTACATCCTTGGTACATTGATCCGCCACAAGGCGGGCACCCGCAAGAACATCCTTGTAATAGTTCTCGGGCTTGCGATGCTCCTTCCCCGGCGGCGGCCGTCCTTCACAAGCTTCTCACCGTCCAGCTTACCCCAGTGCACCTTTGCACGGGCAAGGGCCCGACGGGCACCTTCGATGCAGACGGAGCGCTTGATGACCTCGAGCCTTGGACAGGCCTCCACCAACCGCCGCACCAGCCCGAAGTAGCTCCCAAGCAGGGCCTCTCCGGGCCACAGCCGAACTATGAAGCCCTTCATGGCCTGTTCGGCCGCCTTGTGGAGCTCGACCAGCTGCTTCAGCTGGTCGCTCAAGGGCACAGGGTGTCCGGCCTCAGCATACTGAGACCAGAACACCTTCTCTGTCGAGCTTCCCTCTTCAGCTTGGTAGAATGCGGCAGTGTCGGATACACTGCGGGGAAGATCTGCGAATGCCCCTGGAGAACTCTGAATTCGGGTAAGTAACAAGTAGTTTACCTCTATATTTCTGCTTTGCATAAAGAATGCCTTACCCGCTGCTATCTTCTTAATCCCCTCCAACTCTTGGAGGGCCCTTTGGGCTTCGGCCTTGGCAGACTTGGCAGTCTCAAGGGCCGCCGCGAGCTCGGACGCTTGGGTCTTTGACTCAAGCTCCAAACTCTCATGTTTTTTCATGAGAGCCTGAAGCTCTTGCTGCACCTCGCCGACTTGAGCCCCAAGTTTCTCTCGCTCGGTGCGCTCCGCGGCCGTTTTCTTTTCGGCCTTGGACAGCGCCTGCTTGAGGGTCGCCACCTCAGTCGTGGCCCCTATAATAAGCAGTGCAATCCTGTTATTTTTTGCAATCACGCCTCTCTATAGGCACTTTTTCTGTAAGGTATTTCCTACCTTCTTTTTCCTCGAGCTGCCGCTTGGCAAGGCCGAGCTCTTGCTCGGTCCGCTTGAGGTCCTGTTTCAGGACACCCACCTCCGCAGTCAGTGCAGCGGTGGATAGCAGCGAAGCCTGCACACACATATTGACTCTTTATTGTTAGACTCCTGCGAAATTTACTAGATCCTCTATTCGGCTTTTCTTTCCGAACGCCAAAAAGAGCATCAGGGGCTACTGTCTATGCGGTTATATTTTTACATATTTTTACTTACCTCGAATCCCGTTAGGAGGCTAGCGCAAGCTTCACTCAGTCCGCTCTTGGCGGACTGAACCTTCTGGATCACCGTACTCATAATAGTACGGTACTCCTCGTCGATGGAGGCGCCGTCAAGCACCTCGAGCAGATTGTCCGGCACCTCCGGTTGCACGGAGGTTGCCGACTCAGAAGGCTTGCTCCTCTTGGAAGGAGTTCGCCTACCGCAGTCCGGAACTGTTGAAGATTCCGGCGCGGTGTCCGGCACAAAGCCAGAGTTGGAGCCCTGGGGGGTCTTGTCCCCTTTACTCCTGGGGTCCGGGAGGTCGCCCTGCGGCTCCTCTAGGACCACCTCCTCCTGCCCCGGAGCTCATTGCGACGCCACTTCGGCGTCGTCCGCAGTGTGGGGGGAGACAGCGGGCGGAACTGAGTTCACGTCTGATGAATCTAGGGAGCTGCTCGACGACTCGTTGAGTTCGGCCCGGGGCGGGCTGCATAATTATGTTCGACATTAGGGGAAGCTGTGCAACGAAGGAACATCATGAGTTATTCTGATATCCGAACTTATGATTTCGCCGGACGCATGGCCCTGTTTGGCCACTCCTCTTTGCCCTCTTCGGAGTTGGGGGCGTAGTCCGGCGGAGGGGTCTTCCTTTTCCTAGACCCCTCGGCCTCCCCCGTTGGGGCGACCTTCCTCTTCTCTCCTCCCCCCACTGGGGGGGAGAGGTTTCTTCTTCCTCCTCCTCGTCTTCATGGGGGGAGTGCGTCTTGGACTCGTCGGACGACGAGTCCGACACCACCATATGCCGGGAACTCTTTCGAGTCCTCGTGGCCTTCTTCTCCGGCACCACATAAGGTGCCGGAACCAGCAGCTTCGCTAGTAGAGCGGGGGCTGGGTCTTCAGGCAAGGGAGCCAGACAGTTAATCAATCCGGACTTCGCCCGCCAAGCCTGTCAAAGGTAAGGGAGCTTAGATCCCGCATAGAGTCAAACTATGAAAAAACTTAACATCCTGTATAAGGAGAAAATAGCTTACCTCGCTAGCGTGACGCTGCGAGCTGTATCCGCGGTCCTCGGAAGCGGATGTGGGAGCCTCGGCGCCTTTGGTTAGCACCTTCCAGACATCTTCATACGTCGTGTCGAAGAGCCTGTTAAGGGTTTGGTGCTGCGCCGGGTTGAACTCCCACAGATTAAATCCCCGTTGTTGACACGGGAGGATCCGGCGGACGAGCATAACCTGGACTACATTGACGAGCCGGATCGGCTTGTTCACCGGGGACTGGATGCATGTCTGCAGTCCGGTCACCTCTTTTTCGTCGCCCCACGACAGGCCCGTCTCTTTCCAGGACATAAGCCGCGTGGGGGGTCCGGATCGGAACTCGGGGGTTGCGATCCATTTCGGATCGCGCGGCTCGGTGATGTAAAACCACCACGATTGCCACCCCTTCAGGGTCTCCACGAAGGAGCCCTCGAGCCATAGGACGTTGGCCATCTTGCCTGCCATGGCGCCTCCGCATTCCGCCTGGCGGCCGCGCACCACCTTGGGCTTGACGTTGAAGGTCTTGAGCCAGAGGCCGAAATGGGGGCGGATGCGGAGGAAGGCCTCGCACACGACGATAAACGCCAAGATGTTGAGGACGAAGTTCGGGGCCAGATCGTGGAAATCCAGGCCATAGTAAAAAATGAGCCCCTGGACAAATGGGTGGAGTGGAAAACCCAGTCCGCAGAGGAAGTGGGGAAGGAATACTACCCTCTCATGGGGCCTTGGGGTGGGGAGAAGCTGCCCCTCCTCGGGAAGCCGGTGCGCGATGTCTTTGGACAAGTATCCGGCCTTCCTTAGCTTTTTGACATGGCCCTCCGTGATGGAGGAGACCATCCACTTGCCTCCCGCTCCGGACATTGCTGGAGAAGGTTGAGGTGGGAAGTGCGGGCTTGGGCGCTGGAGCTCGAGTGCGCAGGAGATGGATAGGCAAAAGAGGAAGAAGGCGTAGGTAAAATGGTGGATCCTTATCCCCTTATATGGGCGGATGCGGTTGTGCGTCCCCACCAGCCTAGTAAAACTCGCTTGCCTCCCAAGCGCCGTGATAAATGGCGCTGTTGGGTTACCCACGTCCGTATTGATGAGAATCCCGTAAAGGGGGTACACGATCTCTGCTTTGACAAGACGTGCCAAAGAAACCGCCTCGCAAAACATGCTGAGGTGGAAAAGTAAAAATGATTCGAGTAAAGGACTTGGCCATAGTGTGATGACGCACTGCGGAATACGTCGGCAGATTTGATTTGTGTCAATATTATTCTCTCTATGGCAATATGTGGAAACTTATTTTGCAGAGCCGGACACTACTCTTGGTGTTTACAATCTTCTACGAAGGACTTGGAGGAGGAACCCGCCTTGCAATGCCGAAGACAATTTGTGCGCCGGACTCGTCGTCATTGAAGCCTGGTTCAGGGGCTACTGAGGGAGTCCTGGATTAGGGGGTGTTCGGGTAGCCGGACTATACCTTCAGCCGGACTCCTGGACTATGAAGATACAAGATTGAAGACTTCATCCCGTGTCCGGATGGGACTTTCCTTGGCGTGGAAGGCAAGCTTGGCGATGCGGATATTCAAGATCTCCTACCATTGTAACCGACTTTATGTAACCCTAACCCTATCCAGTGTCTATATAAACCGAGGGTTGTAGTCCGTCGGCAATCAACTCCATACACAACAATCATACCAATAGGCTAGCTTCTAGGGTTTAGCCTCCTTGATCTCGTGGTAGATCTCCTCTTGTACTACCCATATCATCAATATTAATCAAGCAGGAGTAGGGTATTACCTCCATCGAGAGGGCCCGAACCTGGGTAAAAAACATCGTGTCCCTTGTCTCCTGTTACCATCTGGCCTTGACGCACAGTTCGGGACCCCCTACCCGAGATCCGCTGGTTTTGACACCGACAACGGGACTTAGAGTGGCGCCGCTGACGTTGGCGCTTGGGTTACTTCTTGGAGGGGTCATCCTCTGCTATCTCGTCGCCATTGCCTTCTTTGGGTGTGTCCACCATGTATATATCGTATGATGAGGTGGCTGTCCATTGCCCTGTGGGCAGTGGTTCCTCTTCGTCTCCCGCATCATCGTCCATACCGTCGATATCTTCGGAGTCGAAGTCGAGCATGTCGGTTAAGTCGTCGATAGTGGCTACTAAGTGGGTGGTGGGTGGGCAGCGAATTTCTTCGTCGTCCGCATCCCAATCCTGCCGGACATAGTTCGGCCAGGATCCTCCTGACAAGGAGAGAGACCTTTATGAGTTCAGTATGTCACCAAAAGGCGAGTGCTGAAAATATCCGCTGAGGTAAACTCCATGATCTCCGCCCAATTGGATTCGTTAGAAACAAGCGCAAGCGGTTCAGAGTCCGTGGTCAGAGAAGGATCCAACAGTTTTACAACACGACTCTCGTGAAGGGTAAGGTCGATGTTCGGCTCGATCGCTGCTGAGGATAAGGCCTCCGTGGCGGGGTCCATCCACCCGTCCATGGACGACGCATCTGGCTCCGAATTGAGGGTCGGAGCGGCTGCTGGTGGGATCCCCTGGACACTGTCCGATGGTAGAGCTAAATCGTACTCACCATGACCGTGAGACGCACAAGGCAGGGGCTCGAATTCGTCGAAGATCAAGTCTCCGCGGATATCGGCCGTGTAGTTTAAGCTTCCAAATCTGACCTGGTGGCCAGGGGCTTAACTTTTGATCTGCTCCAGAAGGCCAAGCAAGTTGGCCCGCAGTGCGAAGCTGCCGAACACAAAGATCTGTCCGGGGAGAAAAGTCTCACCCTGGACTGCATCGCTATCGATGATCGTAGGAGCCATCAAGCCTAATGGCGACGACACAGAGGAGCTCTCAATGAAAGCACCAATGTCGGTGTCAAAACCGGCAGATCTCGGGTAGGGGGTCCCGAACTGTGCGTATAACGCGGATGGTAACAGGAGGCAGGGGACACGATGTTTTACCCAGGTTCAGGCCCTCTTGATGGAGGTAAAACCCTATGTCCTGCTTGATTTATTCTTGATGATATGGGTATTACAAGAGTTGATCTACCACGAGATCGGAGAGGCTAAACCTTAGAAGCTAGCCTATGGTATGATTGTATGTTGTCCTACGGACTAAAACCCTCCGGTTTATATAGACAGCGGAGGGGGCTAGGGTTACACAAGGTCGGTTACAAAGGAGGAGATATACATATCCGTATTGCCTAGCTTGCCTTCCACGCCAAGTAGAGTCCCATTCGGACACGAGATGAAGTCTTCAATCTTGTATCTTCATAGTCTAACAGTCCGGCTAAAGGATATAGTCCAGCTGTCCGGAGACCCCCTAATCTAGGACTCCCTCACACACCAACACTTGGATTATGGTACCCCAAGGGCTCGGCTTTTGATCTCATTGGATATTCAGACTCTGACTATGCTGGTGATCGTGTGGACCGCAAGTCAACATCTGGCACATGCCATTTCCCCGGACGATCTTTGGTCTGTTGGTCCTCAAAGAAACAGAACTGCGTATCACTGTCTACTGCTGAAGCTGAGTACATTGCTGCTAGTTCTTGCTGTGCTCAACTACTATGGATGAAGCAAACACTCAAGGACTACGGCGTCAACGTTAAGAATGTGCCACTCTACTGTGACAATGAGAGTGCCATCAAGATTGCTCATAACCCAGTTCAGCACTCGAAGACAGAGCACATTCATATTTGTCATCATTTTCTTCATGATCATGTGTTGAAGGGCGACATCTCTATTGAGCATGTGAAGACTGAAGAACAACTAGCCGATATCTTCACTAAGCCCTTGGATGAGAAGAGATTTAGCAAGTTGCGGTGTGAGCTAAATATCCTAGAATCTTCGAATGTTCTTTGAAAAGGACACTCATCCTAACACTTATGCAAAATTGATGACTTAGATGTGCAACACATGAAGAAACGTTTTTCTTCAATCAGTGAAGAATAACACTCTAAGTGTGAAGAAATTAATGAAGAATTTGATTCTCAGAACCCTACGGCAATTGTACGCGGTGTCTGAAATCATCATTCTTATACGGTGGCTCATGCCACCACCATATGTTGAAAATCTTCAATTAAGTTTTTCTTAGTTCTTTGAAATTCCTCAGTTGTTTTTCAACTTGCATTGTCTTCACTATTCCCGTCGTTTTTTCTTTGACCATATATATGAGTTTATGTCCTCTACAACATTCACTTATTGATATTTCTTCTAGTTGCTTTTTCTGCTAAGTAAATGTGATCGGACCATTCCCCCTCTATGCTAAACTCAACCCAGTCTATTCACAAATTCTTCATGTTTGTTCTATTTGAATCTCGTTCAAAATCTTCACTGTGTCCTTGTCAGTTGAAGAAATTGCGAACGGAACTTTAAAACCCATCTTATGTAAAATTTTGGCTTTGCTGCTCAAACCATTCCGCATTCTATGCGATGTTTATCTATTCACCACGATCTCGCACAATCACCACCTCTCTATACGTGGGTGACACATGTCAAGCGAATGAGAAAGGTCAGGGGCACGTTCGTCCTATTTCCTCGGGCAAGCGGTTTTTCACTTCAGCTATAAATACCCCTCTACCTTCCTCACTTCACTTTTACTCCGCTCAACCTCACTCCCTCGCTCGAGCTCCCCAACCCTAGCACCGCTGAGGGAGTCCTGGATTAGGGGGTCTCCGGACAGCCGGACTATATCCTTTGGCCGGACTGTTGGACTATGAAGATAAAAGATTGAAGACTTCATCCCGTGTCTTGATGGGACTCTCCTTGGCGTGGAAGGCAAGCTTGGCAAGACGGATATGTAGATCTTCTTCCTTGTAACCGACTCTATGTAACCCTAGCCCCCTCCGGTGTCTAAATAAACTGGAGGGTTTAGTCTGCAGGACAACAACAATCATACCATAGGCTAGCTTCTAGGGTTTAGCCTCTACGATCTCGTGGTAGATCAACTCTTGTAATACTCATATCATGAAGATGAATCAAGCAGGACGTAGGGTATTACCTCCACCAAGAGGGCCTGAACCTGGGTAAACATCGTGTCCCCCGCCTCCTGTTACCATCCGCCTTAGACGCACAGTTTGGGACCCCCTACCCGAGATCCGCCGGTTTTGACACCGACATTGGTGCTTTCATTGAGAGTTCCACTGTACCGTCACCGTAAGGCTTGATGGCTCCTTCGATCATCGGTAATGATGCGGTCCAGGGTGAGGTTTTCCTCCCCGGACAAATCTTCATATTCGGCGGCTTCGCACTGCGGGCCAACTCGCTTGGCCATTTGGAGCAGATCAAGAGCTATGCCCCTGGCCATCAGGTCAGGTTCGGAAACTCAACCTACACCGCCGACATCCGCGGAGACTTGATCTTCAACGGATTCGAGCCTATACCAGGTGCGCCGCATGATAACAACGAGCATGATTTAGCTCTGTCGTTGGACAGTGTTCGGGAGATCACACCTGCAACTACACCGGCCTTCAATCCGGAGCAAATTGCGCCATCCGAGGATGGGTGGATAGACCCCGCCATGGAGGCCGCACTCTCAGTGGTGATAGAGCCGGATACTGACTTCACCCCTTACGAGAGCCGTGTTGCCGAACCACTGGATTCGTCTCCGTCCACGGACTCCGAGCCGCCTACATCCATGCCTATCAAATCCGATTGGGTGCTGATCATGGAGTTCACCTCCACAGATAACTTTCAGCACTCACCTTTCGGCGACGTGCTAAATTCATTAAGGTCTCTCTCCTTGTGAGGAGAACCATGGCCGAACTATGTCCGACTAGAATGGGATGCGAACGACGAAGAAATTCGCTCCCCACCCACCACCCACTTAGTAGCCACTGTCGAGGATTTAACCGACATGCTCGACTTTGACTCCAAAGACATCGACGGTATGGACGATGATGCAGGAGACGAACAGGAACCACCGCCCACAGGGAGCTGGACCGCCACCTCATCATATGATATATACATGGTGGACACACCCAACGAAGGCAATGGCGACGAGACAGCGGGGGATGACCCCTCCAAGAAGCAACTCAAGCGCCAACATCAGCGGCGCCGCTCTAAGTCTCGCCATAGGAAAAATAGTGATACCGGCACAAGAGACAATAACACTCCGGATAGTGCCGAAGACGACAACAATCCCCTCCAGCACGATTTAGAGCGGGAGGGTGAACAAGCTAGCCCTCCAGAGCGGGCAGCAGATAGAGAATCGGAGGAGGACAATTACATGCCTCTCTTCGAAGACGAGGTGAGCCTTGGCGATGAAGAATTTATCGTGCCTGAGGATCCCGTCGAGCAGGAGCGCTTCAAGCGCCGGCTTATAGCCACAGCAAATAGCTCAAAGAAAAAGCAACCACAGCTTCAAGCTGATCAAGATTTGCTAGCAGACAGATGGACCGAAGTCCTTGTGGCCGAGGAATACCAACTCGAGCGCCCCTCCAAGAGTTACCCAAAGTGTGGGTCGCTACCCCGACTCGAGGAGGAAGCATTGAAACCTACATCACCAGTGTACGATGCGGCTGACCGGTCACCCCGTGGCCAAGCTAGAGAGGCGTTTCAGCCTGAAGTTTAGCCTGCACCCCGCCGCCACTCAATCAAAAATACCAAGGCCCGGGGCAACACACGGGACCTGCGAGACATATTGGAAAGCAGGGCAAAACATGCAAGGTCGATATACGGGTCACGGGGGCGCGCGCCAACGCGGGACGATGACCGTCACGCCGGATACACTACAAGTAAATCCGGTCGAGCCAAATACAGCAGACAAGACTCATATGAACTGCGTCGTGATATAGCCCGGCAGAGAGGCGCCGCACACCCCCTATGCTTCACTGATGAAGTTATGGATCATGAATTCCCGGAGGGTTTTAAACCCATAAATATCGAATCGTATGATGGTACAATAGATCCCGCTGTATGGATTGAGGATTTCCTCCACATCCACATGGCTCGCGGTGATGATCTGCATGCCATCAAGTACCTCCCACTAAAACTCAAAGATCCAGCTCGACATTGGCTGAATAGCTTGCCAGCAGACTCCATCGGCAGTTGGGAGGATTTGGAAGACACATTCCTTGACAACTTCCAGGGCACTTATGTGCGACCACCGGATGCTGATGGCTTGAGCCATATAACTCAGCAGCCAGGGGAATCGGCCTGGCAATTCTATACACGGTTCCTAACTAAGAAAAACCAAATTGTCGACTGTTCGGATGCAGAGGCCTTAGCGGCATTCAATCATAACATCCGTGACGAGTGGCTCGCCCAGCACCTTGGCCAGGAGAAGCCTATGTCTATGGTAGCCCTCACGACACTCATGACCCGCTTTTGCACGGGCTAGGATAGCTGGCTGGCTCGCAGCAACAACACACCAAGGAATTCGGGCACTTCGGATACCAAAGATGCCAATGGTAGACCACGCCGTAACAGACACAAGCGCCACAACAAAGGCGATAACGCCGATGATACGACAATCAATGCCAGATTCAGAGGCTCTAGATCCGGTCAGCGGAAAAGGCATTCAAAAGAAGTACTCCGGGCCCCTCCAGTTTGAATCGCATACTTGATCGCTCGTGTCAAATCGACGACACCCCCGATAAGCCAACTAATCACACCAACAGAGAATGCTGGGTGTTCAAGCAGGCCAGCAAGTTGAAAGCCGAAAACAAGGACAAGGTGCTGCATAGTGATGACGAGGAGGAGCCCCGGCCGCCGAACACGGGAGGAAAGAAGAGGTTCCCCCCACAAGTGAAGACGGTGAACATGATATATGCAACCCACATTCCCAAGAGGGAATGGAAGCATGCACTAAGGGACGTCTATGCGATGGAGCCCGTCGCCCCAAACTTCAACCCATGGTCTTCTTGTCCGATCACCTTCGATCGCAGGGACCACCCCACTAGTATCCGTCATGGCGGATCCACCGCATTGGTCCTAGACCCCATCATTGACGGATTTCAAGACACTCGAGTCCTTATGGACGGCGGCAACAGCCTGAACCTGCTCTATCAGGATACAGTGTGCAAAATGGGTATAGATATCTCGAGGATCAAACCCACCAAAACCACCTTTAAGGGCGTCATCCCAGGTGTAGAGGCCCATTGCACGGGCTCAATCACACTGGAAGTGGTCTTCGGATCTCCGGACAACTTCCGAAGCGAGGAGTTAATCTTCGATATCGTCCCATTCCGCAGTGGCTATCACGCACTGCTCGGGCGAACCGCATTTGCAAAATTCAATGCGGTACCGCATTACGCATACCTCAAGCTCAAGATGCCAGGACCTAGGGGTCATAACAGTCAATGGAAACATAGAACGCTCGCTCCGCACGGAAGAGCAAACTGCGGCCCTCGCAGCAAAAGCACAAAGCAGCCTTTTAAGGCAAACCGCCAATTCGGCGACACAGCCCCCAGACACCGTCAAGCGAGTCCGGAGTAACCTGCAAGAGGATCGCCTGGCATGTTCAGAGCTGGCCTAGCAATTCGGCCCCCGTCCCTGTCCCAGTCAAGCGACGAAATCCGTGCCGCGCTTACATAATTACGCACTAAAAATACCATGGGCATAGGCGGGGGCACGATCAGGGCATGTCCCACAATGCGGCTTAACCGCCCTAGGGGCTGCATACCTTTATCATTTTTTCTCTTTCAGGACCTTACTCTCTGGAAGCCCTTTCTGACAGTATAATTGCTGGACACATTACGGGAAGGAACAACCAAGGAGGCAAGAAGCTAAGACGTACAAGGGAACCCCCAGGTGGTCTCTAATAACAATCGATATACCCGCTTTTTACTACCCATACGCAGCTTGCCCTTGGATAGGACATGTCAAATAGTCCTATTTTTTGCTTATTACACTACTTGTATCAGTACGCTTCGACGTATTATTTAAATAACAATGCATAGCATTAGTCTATTATTGCATTATCCATCCCTTTTTTCTTATATGTTCATTTACGACAACTTGCACCCGTACATTCTGGTACGGTCAGTACGCCAGGGGCTTTTGTTTACCCCATAATACAGCGTGAGAAGTCTGAACACTTTTGATAGTGCGGCACCCCAAACTTATAGCATTATATGCATCAGCTCCGAATCATGTCTTGCGTCAATAGTTGGGTTTTCCCGGCTCCCATGTTTTGGTACCTTACGGTCCGCTATATCGGCTAAGGTAGCGCTGGGAGAACTACTGCGATTGTGTCCCGGTTCTTCCGGACAAGCACCTCAGTAGAGAAAGCCAAAAACTGACTGTCATGATAAGGCGAGAGCTGGTCGCTGTTCGAGAGGTCTCAAGTCCTTAAAGACTTTTTTTGCTTCGGGCAAGGAGTCGGCCTTGCCCGACTTAGGCGTATATAGCACCCCAAATTCGGCCTTCCGAATACTAGGGGCTTCGCCAAAATTTAAAATTGTAGGCTTCTATGGCTAAGTGAGAGTGATAAAGCCTTATAGTCCGATTGCCTGGTTTGTGGTGCTGAACACCTCCCTCGAAGAACCCAAAATAGGGATAAAGAGTGCTCCAGTTTATCCCGAACACCCCAGTACTAGTTACAAGGGGGCAGAAGCCGACGACTGGCCAACTCTCAGATTTTATAAACGGCCGCACAGAAGGTAATATTTTAAATTCAAAAAGTGTTGCATAGCGCAAATGAACTCGTTTTACATTACAGGATCACACGAGCATGTTCATTCAAAAATTACATGTCTAGCACATTCCTCCGCCACAAGGAGGGAACCCTTCAGGACACTATCATAATACATTTCGGGGCAGCGATGCTCCTTGCCCTCCGGCAGCCCCTCCTTCACCAGCTTTACGGCGTCCAGCTTCGC
Organism: Triticum dicoccoides; assembly: GCF_002162155.2. Lineage (NCBI taxonomy): Eukaryota > Viridiplantae > Streptophyta > Magnoliopsida > Poales > Poaceae > Triticum > Triticum dicoccoides. Next base: position 531,259,355 of record NC_041386.1, on the reverse strand, counting down.
CCAGTGCACCTTCGCCCGGGCAAAAGCCCTGCGTGCACCCTTGATGCAGACGGACCGCTTTATGACTTCAAGCCGTGGGCAGGCATCCACAAGCCGCCTCACCAGACCGAAGTAGCTGCTAGGCAGGGGATCACCAGGCCACATCCGGACTATAAGACCCTTCATGGCCGGTTCGGCCGCCTTGTGAAGCTCCACCAGTTTCTTCAGCTGGTCGCTCAAGGGCATTGGGTGTTCGGTCCCAGTATACTGAGACTAGAACAAATTTTCTATCAAGCTCCCCTTCTCAGCTCCGTAAAACTCCGTGGCATCCAGTACACTGCGGGGAAGATCTACGAACGCTCCTGGAGAGCTTCGAACTCGGGTAAGTAAAAGAAAAGTTTCCTTCACATGCTTGCTTTGCATAATGAATGCCTTACCCGCTGCTATCTTCTTCACCGCATCAATCTCCTGGAGGGCCTTGTGGGCTTCAGCCTTGGCGCTCTGTGCACTTTCGAGCGCCTTCGCAAGCTTGGACTCTCGCGTCTTAGAGTCAAGCTCCAATGACTCGTGTTTTTTGGCGAGAGCCTCGAGCTCTTGCTGCACCTCGCCTACCCGGGCTTCTTGCTTTTCCCACTCAATGTGCTCGTTGGCGGCTTTGTCTTCGGCCTCGGGCAGTGCCTTCTTCAGGGTCTCCACCTCGGTCATGGCCCCTGGCAAATTCATGATGATCCTATTACTTTACCACCGAATTTCTTTTTAATATATAGACAAGGTATTGCTTGCGTTTTCTCTCCTCGAGCTGCCTCTTGGTAAGGACGAGCTCTTCCTCGGACCGCTCAAGGTCCTGCTTCAGTGCAACGACCTCCACAGTATGTGCGGGAGCGGCCAACAGTGAAGCCTGCATATGTACATAGACATATTCTGATTAGACTCCTGAGTCATTATTTGATCCTCTATTCAACCTTTCTTCGCGAACGCCAAACAGAGCATCAGGGGCTACTGTCTATGCGGTAATATTTTCCTATATTTTGATTGCTTACCTGAAAGCCTGTTAGGAGGCTGGCACAAGCTTCGGTTAGTCCATTTTTGGTGGACTGAACTTTCTCGATCACCGCACTCATGATAGTGCGGTGCTCTTCGTCGATGGAAGCGCTTGCCTCTAGATGGACACAGGCCACCGGCACGGGCGGCTTGCCCCTCTTAACGAGGGTCGCCCGCCGGAGTCTGGAACCACCGAAGGTTCCGACGCGTGTTCGGCTGGGAGCCGAACTTGGAGCCCGTGGGAGTCTTGCTCCCATTGCACCCAGGGTCCGGAAGGTCGCCTCGAGGCGCTCCCAGGACTACCTCCCCTTGGCTCGGTGCCTTTTGAGACAACACCTCAACGTTGTCCATAGGGCAAGGGGCGGAGGCGGTCGGAAGTGAATCGCTATTCATATCCGACGAGTCCAAAGAACCGTCCGACGAAGATACGTCGAGACAGGCTCGGGACGGACTGCATAATCATATTCGGCGTAAGGAGAAGCAGTGCAATAAAACATACCATGAATTACTATGCTATCCGGATACTTACGACTTCGCCAAGGGCTTGTCCCTGGGTAACCACTCGTCGTCGCTGTAGGCGGCCGTCGTGGAGCAGTCCGAAAGGAGGGTCCTTCCCTTCTTGGACCCTTCGACCTCCCTGGTTGGGGGGGCCTTCCTTTTCTTGTCTCCCCCGGCTGGGGGGGAGAACTTTCCTCTTCCTCCTCCTCGTTTTCGTGGGAGGAGTGCGCTTCAGAGTTATCGGACGATGAGTCCGATATAACCTTGCGCCGGAGACCCTTTCGGGTCCCCGTGGCCTTCTTCCGGGCCTTCTTCACCGGCACCTCGTAAGGCGCCGGAACCAGCATCTCCATTAGGAGAGCATCTGCAGGATCTTCAGGCAGGGGGGCTGGGCAATTGATCTACTCCGCTATCTCTACCCAGTCCCTGTTAATGCCATGGAAGCTTAGATCCCGCACATGATTAAACTGGGGCAAATAAATATCCCGTGAGATATAAAAACTTACCGGATTGACATGGCGCTTTTCACTGAGTCCGCGGTCCTCGGTAAGGGGAGGAGGTACCTCGGCGCCCTTGAACAACACCTTCCAGACGTCCTTGTGCGTCCTGTCAAAGAGCTCTCGCAGCGTCTGGTGCTTGGCCGGGTGGAACTCCCACAAATTGAATACTCGTCGTTGACACGGGAGGATCCGGCGGAAGAGCATGACCTGGACCATGTTGACGAGCTTGATTTTCTTGCTCATCATGTTCTTGATGCAGGTCTAGAGTCCGGTCAGCTCTACCGGGGAACCCCAGGACATGCCCTTCTCTTTCCAGGAAGTGAGCCGCGTGGGGATTCCGGATCAAAATTCGGGGCCGCCACCCAGTTGGTGTCGCGCGGCTCGGTGATGTAGAACCACCCCGATTGCCACCCCTTTATGGTCTCCACATAGGAGCATTCGAGCCAGGTGATGTTAGGCATTTTGCCCACCATGGCGCCTCCGCACTTTGCTTGCTGGCCGACCACCACCTTCGGTTTAACATTGAAGGTCTTCAACCACAGGCCGAAGTGGGGCCTGATGCGGAGGAAGGCCTCGCACACGACGATAAACACCGAGATGTTGAGGATGAAATTGGGGGCCAGATCATGAAAATCCAACCCATAGTAGAACATGAGCCCACAGACAAATGGGTGAAGGGGAAATCCCAGTCCGCGGACAAAGTGGGTAAGGAAAACTACCCTCTCATGGGGTTCGGGCATAGGGATGATCTGCCCCGCATCTGGCAGACGGTGTGCGATGTCCACGGCCATATATCCGGCTTCCCGTAGCTTTGTGATGTTCTCCTTCGTGACGGAGGAGACCATCCACTTGCCTCCCTCTCCGGACATGCTTGGAGTGGTTTAAGGAGAAATATGCGAACTTGGGCGCTGGAGCTCGAGTGTGCGAGAATGGATAAGCAAGGAGGAAGAAGGCGTGGGTAAAAAGGGTGAATCTTTGTCCCTTTATAAGGGCGGAAGAGGCGATGCGCCTCCCCACTTACCTGCTAAAATTGCTTATTCCCCGAACGCCATAATTGATGGCGCGGTTGGGTTATCCATACCCGTATTGATGAGAATCCCGTGATAAGGGGACACGATCTCTGCTTCGACAAGACGTGTCAAGAAAACCGCCTCGCGATATGTGTAGTGCTGGTTGAGAAAAATGGTTCGAATAATGACTGGGCCATGGAATGATGTCATGTTGCTAAACGTGTCAGCAGATTAGATTTGTGGAAATATTATTCTCTCTACGGTGGTATGTGGAACTTGTTTTGCAGAGCTGGACACTATCCTTGTGTTCAAAATCTTCTATGGAGTATTCAGAGGAAGAACCCGCCTTGCAATGTCGAAGACAAATCTGCGCGCCGGACTCATCGTCATTGAAGCCTGGTTCAGGGGCTACTGAGGGAGTCCTGGATTAGGGGGTCTCCGGACAGCTGGACTATATCCTTTGGCCGGACTTTGGACTATGAAGATACAAGATTGAAGACTTCATCCCGTGTCCGGATGGGACTCTGCTTGGCGTGGAAGGCAAGCTTGGAAATACGGATATGTAGATCTTCTTCCTTGTAACCGACTCTGTGTAACCCTAGCCCCCTCCGGTGTTTATATAAACTGGAGGGTTTAGTCCGTAGGACAATAACAATCATACCATAGGCTGGCTTCTAGGGTTTAGCCTCTGCGATCTCATGGTAGATCAACTCTTGTAATACTCATATCATCAAGATCAATCAAGCAGGAAGTAGGGTATTACCTCCATCGAGAGGGCCCGAACCTGGGTAAACATCGTGTCCTGCGCCTCCTATTACCATCTGCCTTAGATGCACAATTCGGGACCCCCTACCCGAGATCCACCGGTTTTGACACCGACAGCCACCGCTACTTCCATCGTCGCCGGTGAGGAAGAGCTTCACTGCCTCGACCTCGTCGCCACCGTAATCACGCCAGACACAGATTTCTTCACTCCGCCGCCGCCGTAGCTGTCTTTCTCAGCCAAGTTAGGGCATGGAAGATCTGAACCGACGAGCTTGAAATCTACACTTCCTAGTTTGTCGTGTTCTTCGTCAAGGATAATTAAAAGTTACTTTTACTGCCCTTGTTGATTCTGATGTTTTATTTAAATCTTCAAAAGGTGTTTATTCCTCAACTCTTCACACACTAAACACCTCACATATCATCTGTTCTTGATCTGTTTCTCTAAGCAACATTTTTCTTCAAGATTCCTCAATTGTGTGGATTTTCAAATCTGTACAACTCTGGAACCTAAATCAAAGAACGCTTAGTGAAATTCTTCAAGACTCATATGGTTAATTTCCTCAAACTTGTTCCTTTTGCAAAAACTTCTGAGAACGCATATGACCTCTCCAAATTCTTCGCACCTATACTCTGTTCACAGGTACACATGTCCACTGCTGAATCATTAGGTTCTCATCAACTTAACTCATTTGCAGCATTCCTCGAAGAAAAGTTGCATACTTCTTCAGAGAACTCAATCGTTAAAAACCCTCAGCTGAAGAAAATGGCAGATGGCAAGAAACCTCAGAAGGGAGGAAAGAAGCTAGAAGTCAACACTGCGTTTGAAATCCCTGAGGACATATACAAGGATTATTGCACTCCTGATGAGGCCACCCATGGGAAGGAAACTAAGAATGAGCGCAAAGTGCGCATCCAAAGGATAGAGAGGAGATGGGCACGGGAATGGAGGGAATACAGATATGTCACTCCCAAGTATATGAAGAAATTCGCTCTTCATCCTCCATGCCCAAGACCTCCTTTCGCACTTGGCCAAGAAGCTGATCCCACCAGCCTCAAGCGTGGTGAGGATTATCCTGATGAATGGGCCAAGTGCCAGGCCAAGCTTGCTAGAGTAGCTAAGGAAGCAGTGAGGAAATTCAATGAAGACTCTGCTGCTGCTGCTGCCACTATCGAGGCCTCTGCAAGTAAGCCCAAGAAGGCAATGCCAAAGAAGCCGGCTCATAAGCCAAGTGCTTCTACCCAAATGCCCTCACAGCCAAGTTCCTCAGCAATTCCCTCAAGGCCAGTTTCTTCAAAGCCCTCACGGCCAATTCCTCAACCCACACCAGCTCCTCCAAAGTCCTCAGCTCCTCCGTCAAAGTCCTCCGCACCTACGCATATTGCCTCGTGCCAAAGGACAACAGACATCTCTATTGCCTTAGGCGCCTCTGCAAGTTCTTCAGCTCCACTGCATTCTTTAACTGGCCCACTCTGCTGAAGACCAAGGAAACTGCTGGACGAGGCTCTCAAGCAAGTCCTCAAATGAAGCAGGTCGCTTTTCAAGTGTCGTCTGATGAAGACGAAGCTAATGATGAAGAACTTGCTGAAATCATCAGGGGTAGGCAAGTCAGGGTCGCTAGAGCCAAAGGCACAAGTGTGCCTCTGCTTTTGGATCCAAAGTTGATCCTTGATTACATTGATCTCTGGCACAAGGACCCCAACACTCCCATGCCTAATTTCAAGTTGACTCCTGGCCAAAGTCATATCTTGACTCACTTCATTCAGGAAGAGAAATGGAAATTTGAAAAGGCCAGGCAGATCAAGAAAGCGCAGTACAAAAAGGAGCGCTTCCTGAAGAAAAACATTGTTTCTATGACAACTGAAGAACTTGTCACTATTCAATCTGTGATCAAGAAACTCAATGATGAATTTGACGCATACCGCGCTGATTGGATGGGAGCCAAGGTTCGTGTTGTGAGAATTGCTGACAACTTCACCTCCACTGTTGCAAACGGAACAAGAAATTCCTCAGGCTGCAGCATCTACTTAGCCTACTAAAGAAAATGCCAGCACCGCTGATGAAACTTAGGCTGCTGAAGAAAATGCTAATTCTAGGGCTGATGACTGCATTCCAGCCGCTGAAGAAATTGCCAGGGCAACCACTAGTGTTGTGCCTGAAGAAAATGATGAAGTCAGGGCAACTGCATCAGTTGTGCCTGAAGATCTTGGACCAAATTCCTCTACTCCTCCTGCGCCTACACCAACTCCTATCCTTCCATCTGCATTAGATGTGAAGAGGACCAAGGCTGCATGCAGCTGTGAAGAAAAGGAAGGCATCAACTGCATCATATTCTTCAGCTCCGAAGAAAATGAAGCCACTGACAAGTTCCTATGACAATCCAATTGATGTTGTTCATGTCTCACCAAGCCATCAAAGGACCTTGTTCCTTTTGCTGAAGAATACGTGATCCCAAGCGGATCAGATGATGATATTCCTTCTGTTGCTTCGTCAGAGCAGTTGGATGAACAAATTGAAGTGGATGAAATCCCTTCAACCCCAATAATCTCATCGCCCATGCCTCCGTTCACTGCTGAAGAGGCCGGCGTTGAAGAAATGAATGAAGAAGAAGATGTGGACATTGGATGCACCACTCCAGTGTTGAACGACGACTTCTGGGAAAGTCAGCATCCCAATTCTCCCCTGTTCACACCACTACAACAAATTCCTCAGTCCCCTGTCCCTACTGAACTACAACTGGGATATGAAAATCCTCGTGCCACACCATCTGTCCATGAAGAGATTCCAGCCACTAGTGCTGAAGCATATGTAAATGAAGAATTGAAGTCCTAGGCTGCCAATGAAGAAGAACCTGAAATTCCTCAGCCAGCAGAACTTGAGATCGAGATCCCTGAGGTTGTGATGCAATTGATTGACACTCCTCACCCCAAGCCAAAGGATCCCTTCTTGAAGAAGCGAAAATTCAAGGCTGATGACTTCTTTGGCGAGCATGTATTCTTCACTGACTACAATCCTTATGACTCTGCTCGTCTAAGGAGGAAACGTTTCTGGACTGCCAGCCAGGCCAACTTCTATTCTTCACTGCTTTTCAACAAGGACAAAATCTTCTACCACGAGCATATTCCTCACGTGGACATGGAATCATTGCCTTGTTTCTCTCCTGTCCTCGGTGTGCTTCATGACGCAGCCTCCTCAATTTTTGCTCTGACATTGTTGATTGGAATGAAGAGCTTATTCTTCGGTTCTATGCGACACTGCACATCACAGGTGATCCTGAAGATATCAACACCTAGGTCTTGGACTGGATGACCGATAACACTCACTATAAGGCACCGGCCTCTGAATTACTTCACATGCTGCCCATCAGTCCACCCAGTGAAGGAGCTCGCTACCTGTACCAAGAACTTGAACTCACTACTCATTACATGCAAGTTCTAATGAAGCCTCTGAAGCCTGGCCAAGCCCCAAGGACCAAATTCCTTGTGAAGGACTTACTCTATGTGCCCAGAACAGTCTATGGCATTCTGACAAGGACAATGAGTCCTATCAAAGGCCACGACTCATCTGACGAGGAAATAGTTGGCATCATGAAGAATCTGCTATTCAACATCATTCATAGCATTCATGTCAATTACTATGATTTCTTCATGAGGACTCTGGCAAATGTTGCACTCTCTCTGTTTGAGTTGAAGCCTTATGCTCCTTGGATTATGAGATTCCTCAGAACAAGGTCTTCACTTAACTACAAGGCTAATTCTCAGAATCACCTCAGCTACCTGCCCCCGATTGGAGTCCTCAAGCAGACTTATACCTCAACTGATGAAAAGGGGAAGGCACCTGTTGTCATTGATGAAGGCATTCGTCCATTGGATGGTCAGTTTCGCAAAGCTGCATCTTATTCCACCAATGATGAATCTGCCACTCATGACTCTGCTGCAAATGCATCCAAGTCAAATCCTCAAGCCATAGCTCCCAGGGTGATGACTGATCATGAGTTTCTTCTTAGTCTTCACCAGAAGGTGGATCGCAACCATAAATGGGTTAAGCGTCAGTTTGGTTCTATTCTTCACAACATGACTGCTACACATAATGAAGTGAAGAAAAACCATTACTACCAACATGAAGTTTTCGGTCACACTTGGGCTATCTTATCACATCTGTATGGTGAAGAAGATCTAAAGCAAATGGGTCTCAAGGAGAACTTTGACTGGTCTGCACCTCCACCAAAGAAATTCAAGAAGGTCAAAGTTCCTTCCTTGGTGGCTAGCTCATATTCTTCATCCCGCGACACCGACGAGTATGAAGACTTGGACGACACTGCGGCAGGCCCTACAACGACAAACGACCCCAACAACGCTGGCGCTCCTCCATCAACTTGATATTCTTCAGGGGTGTTAGTCCTCATTTTCGATCCTTTTGGTCATTTGATGACGAAGGGGGAGAAATTTGAGTTAGTCTTCAAGCGGGTCTACCTATATGGGCATTTTTTTCTAAGTTACAACTCTCGTTCTTTTAAAGACTTTGCTGGATCGAGTTGTAAACTTAAACTCTATGGTGGTCTGATATTTCTGCTGAGTTTTTATGCATGCTTATTCCTCATTAATGTTAATGCACGCATGCTGAATTACATCAGTCACCATATTTCATCATGCATTTCAAATTCTTCATATTATATGTTAAATGCGTGTATGAATTACAAGATATAGGGGGAGATCTCCATGATTCTACTCTTCAAGTGTGCACTGCTTCTAAAGCAAAATCCTCACTATGCACATCTTCAGGGCAAGTTCTTCTATATCTTTCAACCAAATTCCTCAATATCAGTATTTACACTTCATATGTTTATCCCCATTGAAAACATAACATATATTGTCATCAATCACCAAAAAGGGGGAGATTGTAAGTGCATCTAGTGCCCCTTAGTGATTTTGGTCTATTGAAGACTTATAGGTTAAGGGACTGATGCGTTTTTGAGTGTACATAGGTCTATAAGTATATGAGTAGTTCGATATTTACAGAGAAAGTCGACCCCTAAAGATGAAGTTCTTTGACTGAAGACTTTGGATTTCTGAAGACTTGGTATTCATTAGAGGAACATGAAGCATGAAGACTTTTGTTTTCGGAGTTTCATTTTCTGTTTCTTGAGTCATAGGAAACACTGTACTGTTAAAGGGGGTCGAGGAAATACTAAGGAAAATTTTCCAAGTGATGCTCAACTCAAAATCCTACACCTACCAATCCCTTCGAGTGAAGCCATTGGAAATCTCATATAGTTTAGTCAATTTCTTCAGTGACAGAGACGAAGTTCTTCTGGTCTTTGAGAAATTTGATCTACCTAAGGAGTTAGGAATTCGCCAGTGCGGATTGCCTACATAGTGAGGAACATGATAGCCCTGAGGAATTTGATACTCAAAATTCCAACCGTTGTTGTGCTTTGCGCCAGCTGTCCCAAAATATCTACCCACCTAACAGTCATATCATTGAAGGGCATTTATGTCTTATCATGTCGGGCTGCTCCCTAGGCTATAAATAGCCGCCCCCTACAACCACTAGCTGGTTGGCTACTCCGTGAGAAACTGACACTTGTCATTTGGGAGCATCCCATCCTCCGAGGACTTTGAGTGAAAATCATCAAGTGAGGAAAACCCAAACCCAAACACCTACAAACCCATAGTGATTAAGCATCACTGAAGACATTGATCCTGCGTGGATCCGACGCTTGTTACCTTTGAAGATTGTGCATCTTCCAGACAGTTAGGCGTCATGGTCTAGTGCATCCAAGAGGAAATTGTGGATCGCTGAGTGACCGAGTCTGTGAAGGTTTGGAAGTCACTTGAAGACTTACCACGAGTGATTAGGCGAGGTCTGTGTGACCTTAGCTCAAGGGGAATACGGTGAGGACTGAGTGTCCTGAGCTGCGTGTTCAGGACTGGGTGTCCGGGACTGTGTGTCCTAAGGTTTAAATACCTAGCCGCCCTAACCAGACATACAACTGTCATAGCAGTTAGAACTTGTCTACCAAATCATTGTCTTCAGCAAGCTACCTGGTTCCATTTCCTCAACCCTTCCATTTCCTCATTCCTGTGTTGTGTGCTGGTTCATATCTATTTGAAGACTTTGGCTGAAGACATTCTCTATTTCCTCAGTTCAATTTCTTTAGTTTGTTTGTCTTATCCTGTGTTATCCTGTGTTTACGCTTTCTGTACCCTATGCTTGTTTTCATTTCTTCATGAAGATCATGCTCATGCACTGTTATGTTTAGTTCTGAGTACTTATTCTACTGCAAGTAGTTCTTCACTCTGGAATTTCCTCACCCTGAAATTCCTCAGTGAAGAATTCATAAAAATTGTCTATTCACCCTAAATGTGTCAAGGAATACGTTTCTGTTCTGATGTACATCCCACACAATCAATCCAGGAAAAACGTTTTCGTTCGTATGTACATCCCACATAGTCAATACAGGGAAAACGTTTCCGTTCATATGTACATCCCACACAGTCAATCTAGGGAAAACGTTTTCGTTTGTATGTACATCCCACACAGGTTTATTTATAGGCTCATGTGTGATAGGTGTAACTATCACACACGCTCTGCCTTGGTTAACCGTTTGCTTTTATGAACTACATCACACACGATTTGATGAAGAAAACTGTGTTGCATTGGGCTATCCATCACAAGTGCTTTTACTGCTAGAACCGTTTGTAAAGTTCCATGACACATTTAGTAGGTTTATTAGTTTACAATTAATAATTCCAGTATTACGCAAATTCACATTTTATATCGAACAACTGTTTGCCAATTTCATATTAGGCACATAAATATATTTTAACATCACAGTACGATATCTACCTGAAAACAACATAGTACAACATATAGCTAGTTCAACTTCATTAGAACAATATTAAAACAATATATTCATTTCTCTAATCGAGATCATCCAGCCTCGTCTTATCCACCTCTGCTTTTAGTTCAGTAAAAACCTGTTTTGCACTGGCCAACTGGGAAAGTGCCTCCTCCTTCGCCAACACCATCTTAGCAAAGTCTAATTTAAAAAAAAATCTGAGCTCATTCTCCACCTTCTCTTTTTATCCCGCATCTTCAAATACTTTTCAGCGTTGACAACACTTTCTCTAAGCCTGCCTCTATTCTCTTCCTCATACATGCTCCACAGCTTTGCTAGGCACATCTTCAAAGACTGTGTCCACTCTTGATCAACCCACTCCAAGTAAGAACACTTCCGTTCATCCTATAATATTTAAAACCAAATCAGTAATTATTGTAGGGGAAATGGGTTTATAGCAACATAGAAAATCACCAATACTTATTTTGAAAAACTGAATAAACAGGTTAATTATGACATATCTTCTCAAAAAAATCAATGTGCAAATGAATTAATTGCTACTAAGACAACAACCAAATTCTGAAACATCAGAAGGTATAATTAACTACAACAACGCTACAAGTTCTTACTCGTGTAACTATAAATAACAAATTGAACATTTTATGAGGAAGGTAAATATAACTACAATAGCATAGCGACAGTGTTTGGATGACAGCAAATTGATACTAATAGGTGTGTACATGCACTAATTTAGTAACATAGAACTAATAGCACTAAGGCCGTCCACTATGTATGCCAAAACTGGTGTAAAGACAACTGTTGCTACATCTCGCACCGGTGCCCTGCACTGGCGAGCCGATGTAGCGGAAAAAAAATCAGGGACCCGGACTCTAGAGCACCTAGTTGCGCCGATGCCAAGTTCCTTCGTGCCATAAAGATTTAGTATTTTACTGCTTGGCTGCTCAGATGTGTGGACCAAAGTTGGCTGCACAAACTGCTGAAGAGGTGCCAAATAATTTTCTAATGGCACCGCTGATGAGATGGCAACAATTTTAGATACTAGGTACAAACTGTGACATCGTCTTAGGAAGCGTTTGGTTGAAGGTGTGGTATGAATGGGTTGGGACCGTGACAATGTTTGGATCACATCTAACAAATGATTTGTAACAACGAAATAGGGTCTAAACTTCTTTGCACATGCCGGAAACTTCCTCCCACTGTCCACATATTTAAACGCAACTAGCTTCACGCATGGATATTGATGGTGACAAAGAGCAGACAAATATTCAGTCGCCCTGCTCCATTCATTGCAGCTGATGGTCCTAGGGAGCTACAAGAGGAAGAAATGACTCAAATCAACCGTCGGGTAAAAATCCTTCATTCCAAGTCATAGCCTGAGAGAGAGAAGAAAGGCATACCCGGGTGGTGAAGGAGTCGTCGTCGGAGGAGGAACCGCTGGAGAGGTCTTTGAAGAAGACCATGGCGACCCCGGTGGTAGAATGCGAGACAGCGAGAGCGAGGAAGTGGCTATAGCTTAGGAAGGAAGGTAGGAAGGAGGAAACAGGGGAAATGCGACTTGTGGTCAGGGAGAAAAGGGGGTGGGGAAGGGGGGAGGGGGCGGGGGTAGATATTTTGGCGGTATGCCAAAATATTGGAAATGTGGAGGGAAACTTTGTGCACAGTGCCGCCGGACACCATTCACTTTGAACGATTGTGTGCATCGCAAATGATTCTTTTGCTTTACGCGCATGGGATGAGTTTGATAATTCAAATTTTGGTGGAAATTTACCCGGGTACATCATTGCATAATTTAATATCGCTTGCTAATTTGGGCACACAAAAGAGCGTACAGCAGACATACCACACTTACTGAATCAAGCAATTTTAGTAATTAAACAGAGCCAGTTGACCTAAACATTGCTCTAACAAAATACCAGCATTAAAAATAAAGCCTAAGTATGCATAATTTTAACAAATCCGCTGCCATGCCGGCCTATGCATCTCCGGTGTGACATGAGACGTCGATGACTTGTCCTAGCGACATGCCGCCATTGGTGGACTCCGCATCCTCCCTGCTGAAGTCGACCACATCCTCGTCCTCGTCCTCGTCCTCGGCGCCGCCCTCAAGGTTGTAGTACTCGTAGTGGTGGCTGCGCCAGAGCTCCCGTTGGTACTCCACCGCCGATTCCTCGATGGACAGACTCTTCTCTACCTCGACCTCGGCCATGCACAACTCCTCCTCCCGGCGCTCCTCGATCTCTGCCGCCTCCTGCATCTCTAGCTCCCGCTTAGCGACCTCATGAGGAAGCAGGTGCTCCATGGCCACCGCCACCTTTTTCGACATGGGTTGCATGCTGGATTCCAAGGTGGCATGAAATATCTTGGCGTGTGCATCCTCGATCTTGGCGTGGATGGCCTCGACCCGGGACAGGGCGACATCGACGGCACGGACGGTAGCTCGAGCGCTCTCGGCATTTGCAGCCGCCGTCGCAGCAGCAGCTATAGCCGTCTTGGTTGCTGATGGTGCCCTGTCAGTTATCACAGACGTCCTCTCGGCGGAAGCGGCCGCGCTCAATGCGGATGCGGCGACACTCTCGGCGTAGGCGGCTGCGCTCTCGGCGCAGGCGGCGGTGCTTGGGGGGGGGGACGCGGCCATCGTATGGGCCTTCATGAAGCATTTCCATAGTGTCATCTTTGCAAGAAGGGGGTGCAGAAATGGGGATGGGATTCGTGGGTTCGGGGGTTGCCGGCACTGGAGCAGATGAGCCGATGAAGCTTAAGGAGGAAGACTTAAATAGACCCAGAAATTTTCATCGCAAACGGTTCCTACAGAACAACTGTGTGTGATGTTGTAGATATTTTTTATTACCTATGAAAGACGAATTTGGAGAAAAGTGGCAACGGGTGGTGTTTTAAATGTATGAGAAAATTTGTAGTACAAATACAACTGTCGTGTCAAATTTTGGAAAATTTTAGGGGTCATTTGACCTTTTAAGACATTTAAGTGATTTTCTAGCCATTTAATGACCGTAATTGAAATTTGAACTACATGTACATGCAACAGCTAATCATAACGGTTTGAAAATTCATATTTTGTGTACTTGTGTGCGATTTAATTCCATGTGCAGTAAATTGGAAGGAATTTTCAAACATATTGGTCTAACGGCTATGACACAATTAAGCATGGAGTGCCATGGCATTTAAATTCCAAAAAATTAAAAAAAGACCAGAAACACATGAACTTGGTTGATGTAATTTTATGCCACCAAGATGATGTGATAAAAAAATTGGCATATTTAATGAAAGTTTGGATACACACCCCTCACAAACCGGAGCAACCCACTAGAAGGCTCATGGTTCCGAGAGGGAACTATGCATGTTTGATGACGAACGGGAGATAGCTTCCTCTTACGGCCTTCAAATTTTTTCTTCGTGTAACATGTACTAATACAATTGTCATGTCTTTGGAAAATTTCAGGGGTCATTTGACCTTTTGAAGACATTTAAGTGATTTTCTAGCCATTTAATGACCGTAATTCAAATTAGAACTAGATGTACATACAACGGCTAACCATAACGGTTTGAAAAATCATATTTGTGTACTTGTGTGCGATTTAATTCCATGTGTAGTAAATTGGAAGGAATTTTCAAAATATTGGTCTAACGGCTATGACAAAATTAAGCATGGAGTGCCATGGCATTTAAATTTAAAAAAATATATCAAAAACACATGAAACCTTGGTTGATGTAATGTCATGCCACCAAGATGATGTGGCAAAAAATTGGCATGTTTGACGAAACTTTGGACACACACCCCTCACAAACTGGAGCAACTCCCTAGAAGGCTCATGGTTCCGAGAGGGAACAATGCATGTTTGATGACAAATGGGAGATAGCTTCCTCTTACGGCCTTCAAAAAATTTCTATGTGTAACATGCACTAATACAATGGTCATGTGAAAATTTGGAAAATTTCAGGGGTCATTTGACCTTTTGAAGATATTTAAGTGATTTTCTAGCCATTTAATGCTGAAATTCAAATTTGAACTACATCTAGATGCAACCGCTAACCATGACGGTTTGAAAAATCATATTTGTGTACTTGGGTGCGAGTTAATTCCATATGCGGTAAATTAGAAGGAATTTTCAAACATATTGGTCTCACGATATGGACACATATGTATGCATGGGGTGCCATGGCATTTTAATTTCAAAAAATAAAAAAAATGATCAGAAAAACATGAAACCTTGCTTGATGTAATGTCATGCCACCAAGATGATGTGGTAAAAAATTGGCATGTTTGACGAAAGTTTGGACACACACCCCTCACAAACGGAGCAACTCACTAGAAGGCTAGTGGTTCCGAGAGGGAACAATGCATGTTTGATGACGAACGGGAGATAGCTTCCCCTTACGGCCTTCAAATTTTTTCTACGTTTAACGTGCACTGATACAACTTTCATGTGAAAATTTGGAAAATTTCAGGGGTCATTTGACCTTTTAAAGACATTTAAGTGATTTTCTAGCCATTTATTAACCGTAATTCAAATTTGAACTACATCTACATGCAACCGCTAACCATAACGGTTTGAAAAATCATATTTGCGTACCTTTGTGCGAGTTAATTCCATGTGCATTAAATTAGAAGGAATTTTTAAACATATTGGTCTCACGGCATGGACACATGTACATGCGTGGAGTGCCATGGCATTTAAATTCCAAAAAATTAAAAAATGATCAGAAAAACATGAAACCTTGCTTGATGTAATGTCACGCCACCAAGATGATGTGGTAAAACAATTTGGCCTGTTTGACGAAAGTTTGGACACACACCCCTCACAAACCGGAGTAACTCACTAGAAGGTTAGTGCTTCCGAGAGGGAACAATTCATGTTTGATGATGAACGGGAGATAGCTTCCCCTTATGACCTTCAAATTTTTTCTACGTTTAACGTGCACTAATACAACTGTCATGTGAAAATTTGGAAAATTGCATGGGTCATGTGACCTTTTAAAGGTATTTAAGTGATTTTTGAGCCATTTAATGACCGTAATTCAAATTTGAACTACATCTACATGCAAGGGCTAACCATAATGGTTTGAAAAATCACATTTTTGTGTACTTGTGTGCAAGTTAAAAAATCTGCAGACGATGTAAATATATGGTGTTCAAAAAAGAAAATGTAAAGATCTGGCAAGACAACCGCCCCCCACATAATTGGCACTCTATTTCATGCCTCGAGGTTTGGAAGGTGAATGGCGGGGGTTATTAATCAGACACGGTTTTGTATTGGAAACCGTCAGCTATTATGTTCACACACGGATTCTAATGCGGGAATCATGTGTAATTCAAACTACAGTACTCATAAATTCCTGCGACCCACGTGTGTACTGTTCCTGTCGATCTAGATTCCGGCCGCTAATAAATACTACCTTTCTCACGTCGTCCTACCTGCATTCTCATCTACATCCTCCCCTCGCTCACCCTCTTTCTCTCTCTCAAAGCTCTGCCATGGTGCCGCCGATATGCTCATGCACCGACAAGGAGTCACTGCCCGCCGAGGATGCCCAGCCATAGAGCAGCGACGATGAGGACCCCTACGCCCCGCCGGACGAGTTTGCGCCAGACCCCACAACTTTGGATTGGTTTTGGGGCTAGTAGAATCTTTGTCTTTGGAAGTCACTGCCCCCGGTTGAGAAAGCCAGGCAAGTGGTGTTCAAGAAGGAGATGGCGGAGGAGGAAGGCAGGTACCGGCGGCCTGTGAAGCCCGTGATGCCGCCTGGAAAAAGGAGGCGGCGGAGCTTTGGGGGCGGGCCCGTCATCGTGCGGAGGAGGTGTACGAAGATGGGTACTTCGCGAGGAAGGTCAAAGGTGCTGGGCGCCTCATCGCTGCGTGGAGGTGGGCCGATAAGCTCCAGCATGCCACCGACGAGGAGCTCCGATGGGCGCCCAATGAAATGGCAAGATCGTTCGCGATCGTCCGCCAGCAAGAGGCAGATCGGTACGTCAATGCGAGGCGTAGGAGGCGGAGTACTGCCTCCGCACTGGGAAGACGCCACGCAGCAGGGAGCTGCTGACGAGGAGCTGCCGGAATACTGGCCCCAGGGGGGATTGTTAGTTTTAGTATTGTTCGTTTTCAATTTTATGCATTGTACCTAGTAGTTAAGCATCATCACGTATATGTGATGATACTATATATATTCTGTGATGAACTAATGAATAATTAATATAATAATAACATATATATATATATTATGAATTCCATGTTCTATCTGTTTTTGTATACTAATTTGAATCTAGCTGTTATCATCCACATATACAAAATGGAAAGCGTATATACACAGATTGAAATAGAACATAAGAACGGAAAACAGAGTACACACATTGAAGTAGAGCAATACTATGATTGTTGTGAATACATAGCTATCCACGTCGAAATGACTCAACAAAATAAAACGCGTCCATGACACCATGACCAGCAACCCTTCTCTACGGTAGCTCTTGGCTCTGCCTGAACTCGTGCAGGCATTTGTCCAAGCGGTCGACATGCTCGCGGTACATCTGGAGCATGATCTCGAGCTCCAACTGGCTATTTCATCGGAGATCACCAACTCGAGGATGCGACGACCATGTTCCTCTACTGCGCCCAGGTGGACACCTGGGCCAAGGAGGCACCTAGCCTATCGACCAGCGCGTTGGCATCGAGCGGGCCGCGAACAAGGCGAACAGTGTGACCAATGCGAACGGTGCAGCGATCGTCCGGTGCAAGTACGGTGCGGCCGGCCTCTGGTGCAAGTACGACGCAAAGGGCCTCTGTCCACTCCTGGCGAGGAATGGGGGTAATTATGTGACGTGTACCCAGCTGCAACATCGTGTCGACAGCAGGCATGCACCGATGGATCCGCTCTTACTGTGTGGCGCGCCGCGCCTCTCGCTCTGCGGCGCTCCAACGGTCTCGCCGTGCGGCGATCCGCGACCAATCGCCACGAACGTGCCTAGCTTGCTCTGAAGCGCGCCATCGACCATGTTGTGCGGCGAGCTGCAGCCTGTCGGTGCTGACATGCCTATCTTGATCCACGACGCTGAAGCGCCATGCGCCAAGGGTCTGCTCAACCCTGGCGATGACGCGCATCACGATGTCGTCCATCGCGTTGCTGGGGAGCGCCTCGGCCTCAATGGGTCTTTTTCTTCGTCGACGAGGTTGATGGCAGAGGCAGCGCTTTGCTGGGTTGGCATGCTTGGAAAAGATGGATGTGCTACAAGCTGCTCTTGTTGCCTCCGTGCATCGCGCGCCGCCTAGGTTTATGCGCAATATCGCTTGGTGGCGGGAAACCGGTGAGGAAATGGCAGGAAATGGTGGCATGTTCATAAAATGCCATCAATTAATGGAAACTTAGCATAGAAGGAATATCGAGCTAGCACAAGAAGTAGATGATAATCAGATGATCGTTTGTCCTAGTTAATTATGCATGTAATAGTTTACTTTGGTGCGTGGAAATGTCATGTGCGTATTAGTGGTGTTATGTGAACATCGACTACATGGCACTTCACCATCTTTGGGCCTAGGTTGTCGAATTAGTTTGTAGATGATAGGTTGTGGGAGTGATAGAAACCCAAACCCTAGTTTGTGAATTATTTCATAAGGGGTTGTTTTGGATCCAATTGTTCAATGCAATGGTTAAGTTTATCTTAATTACTTCTCTTGTAGTTGCAAATGCTTGCATGGAGGGCATAATCATAAGTAGATATTTGTTCTAGTTAGGACATCACCTTAGCTCCGGTCCACCCAAATAAAACTTAGGAAGACAATGAACAGTAACTTAATGAAACATGGTGAAAGTAACTTGACGAGATTCCCGCGTGCCCTCAAGAGTGTTCTAGTTACTATAAGAAACAACACTGGCTTGTCCATAGCACAATTAATGATTAGGTCACTTGCTTTACTTTGCTTCTTTGGTTACTTGTTACTTGGTTACTATTTATCTTGATATCAAACTATGTAGCAAAACTATCTTACAACACTTGGAGTGAAACCTTGCTGAAAACTGCCTATCAATTCCTTGTGCTCCTCATGGGGTTCGACACTCTTAATTATCAAAAAGACAACGATTGATCCCCTATACCTATAGATCGCACTAGTAGGAAAACCCATCTGTTAGGACCGAGAGTATATTGACCAGAGGGGGGTGAGTGGAAGATTCAAATTTTCTTCCGAAAGCTTTTAAACTTAATCCAAACACGGCAGTGGAATAGAGTATCTAGAGAAATGCACTGAATCAGTTTTCTTCGTCAGAGGCATATTCATCGAGGAAGGTATTCATCGAGGAAGGCACTTAATCCAAACACGGCAGTACGAAGGATAATAGGTTTAACTACAATGAGGGTTATGTAGCAAGAAAATAGGTGCAACAGAATGAGACAAACATCACTGAATCTGAAGGAAATGCAACTAAAAGATTACACGAGTAAGATAAAGATACATACTAGCAAAGATGAATATAGATGAGGATAAAAAATAGAAACTAACACAAATACACAGGATGAGGATCACAAAACGAGATAAGGATCAATTATTCTAATGGCACAGAGCACGAATGAAAACTACTAAATGAAATACAGTAGAGTTGATATAACCAGTGGTGCTCGATGGCGACAAGAGATTTGGTAGACCAGTTCACTCTTCTGCCAAAGGGCTACATCTGGTTGGAGGGGCTTTGACTTAACACGGAAGATAAACTCTCTTCACCCTATTCTCCTTCAATGCAGAGCTGATGAGACTCAGGTTGATTTCACTCGTGGTAGACCCTTGTCGGTGATCTCCAAACCTTCGGTCGACCTTCGCGAAACACAATCACTCTTGGTTGCTGAAGATCAGGCTCGGTGAAGACAACAACTCTTCAACGCTCGAAGCCAAACCTATCTATCTAGAGAGTGCGTAGCTCTCAAGAGTAATAGATACAAGAACTCTCACTCAGAACTACTGTGATGCTAAACCACTGTCTAAGTTTGATCTATTGGTTTTTCTGTCGGTGGATCTTAAACTCAAATCACTCGGAGAGGGGTTGCTCAAATCAATCTTCTCAGAAATCTCAAGCGGAGCAGCCAATGGATAACGATGGAGAGGGGTGGCTATTTATAGCCGCAGCCTTCACGGATGGGAAATGACCAAATTAGATATCGGCCTCAACCAATGGCCAAACGACACGATTCCAACGGTCGGATTTGAGCACAATGGTAACATTTCTTGTGGAGCAAGAAATGCTAACTCCTCGGTCTGAGGAAAATCTCTTGCGGTGAAGAAGATCACAGTCTCTGGCTGACAAGTATTTGCTCGGAGCACAAAGAGATTTCTCTCGCATCTTTCATAGGTTGTAGCTAAGCATCACAGGTGATCTAAGCATTGAGAACCTATACCCCTCTTAATAGTACGGAGGTCCTATGACTCGAAAGACTAAAAGAAGAAAAACAAAATGAATTCTACGTCTTGACTTTGTCTTCGACTTTAATCGCTGTAGACAATTTCTTCAGACGACAGTTCCGAAACAAAGGCTTTGCCTTAGCAGAAAACTTTCAAGGGGTCAATTTCTTCACATTAATCTTCTTGACTCTATTACTTCAACAAGTATAGCTCGTTCTTCTCTGCAGCGCAGATATGTTTCGGTGAAGTTCCTTGAGCTCAGCATTGGAGACAACATACTCTTCGATTGTGTATGGACTTTTCTCGCTGTGTGCACAAGCAAACAAATTAGTCCATACCTGTTTTTGTCAACAATCTCCAAAATACAAGGTAGGCAGATATTGCACCGACAATCTCCCCCTTTTTGGACAATTGTTGACAAAACAGATCACATCAAATGATAGATAATGAGTGGAATGTAATGTGGAGAATAATAAACAGCGAGAGATAATTATGAAGACATTCTCCCCCTTAAGATATGCTTCGATTCAGGAAAAAAAATTCTCTTCGTATGAGTGTCATTGACAACATATTTCACACTAAAGTTCTTTCAATGCACTCGACGGTATCTGAGGTAGTTCATGTCACAAAAACTTCAACAAGGGTTAGATGTGAAACAAACATTGTGAGACTTGTGACAAGGATAAGTCATGAAGATTTTCTCAGAACACAATTTGGATCTACACGAGATATAGTTTTTGCATGTTAGATATTCGATATGATTAGAGCTGGATTGAATAACAATTCAGTGCTTAGAGTGGGTAAGCTTTGAAGCTGATTTTCCTGCAATAAAGATGAAGCATATGATATCTGAGAGGAAAAACACTTTCTCAGTCATAGATAGCCTTCATAAGGCATTTGTGCATCAGCTGACTTTATCTTCCTACAAGGTTAGATAATGATAGATAATGTCCAACCACAGCATGGTACCATCAGTTGATGATTCTCTATTTTTCTTCGAGGAGGATTTATGTGTCCCTATAAGATAGATAATCGTGTGTGATAAACATTCACAGCAAACACCATATTTAAAGGTACTTACAGACAAATAGTGCGAAGCAAATAGCATTGCAGGCGGGGGGTTATTAACATTACATGACGACCGGGTGTTTTAGCACCACATGCAGTGCGATAAGTTCTTTGAAGCAAATTGTTCGATCGAAAACCAAATGAAAGTTTGAAGCAAAAACACCCTGCAAACCCCGATAAATTATCACTTGATGTTATTCCCCCCTTTTGCCGACAAGTGTCAAAAACGAAAGAGAGGACACACGAGGAATTATTCCGAGGGAGTATCTTCTGAGTCAGAATTGAAACCACTTGAAGAAATAAAATTAGAAGAATGCGGAATGGTCGAGGCAGAAGCAGGCGTAGCAGCATTGGCTTTGAGGGGCTTCGAAGGATGGGCATCTGGCTTGTAAATATGAGTCCCAGCAGTGTCTGTGATTTCATCATCATGGTTGACAAACAGTAGATCTGTTGAAGCAGAATGCTGTGCGAGCTCTAGAGTTTGTGTTCGGACATGCAGTATTGCAAGCAAATCCAGATAATCATAGTCTTTGAAGAGGCCCTTCTTGGCTAGATCCTTGTGAGATAAATGCCTTCTCAGCAAGGTCCATGATCTCTTCCTTGCATCCTTCTCATGCAGAAGAATTTGTCGGGTGTGATTATGAAGGAGATTCAGTTCAGCCAACAATTCCATCTTTTACTTTCTATCCATTCTGATGTGCCTTTCCAGAGTTTGTTGTGTGCAAATGCAAATCTCATAGATTAAGTGATTTTCTTCATGAGGACATCAACCTTAGCTTCTTTAACCTTCAGAACATTCTTTGATGTAGAATTAGTTGCAGTAGCATCAACATGTTCCTTCCCTTTTCTGTATTCTTTCGTGACACGCAGAGTGTCATGGACAGGTGGCATGAATACCTCCGGTCCATAGGCCCAGAAGAAATTTTCATTAGTGAGCTACTCAATGGCATACATAATCCAAGGAGCATAGCATTCCAATGACTGAGGGCTGTCTGCAGCATATGCCAGATTCCACATGAAAAGGTCAGGAATGCCAAACTTGATTCCCTGAGATATTGACCCCAGAGCATTTCCCACGATGCCTTTGATGGAGTTGGGCCTGTTGGTTGGCGTAATGGTATTGCACAGAATGTGGAATAGCACTTTGTTGTTGTAGGCCAACTTCTTAGGATCAATATCCATACATTCATCTCCGACCAAGGTGGGATCCATCAGGATATGGAGTTGTGCATCGGAAACTTCCCAGAAATGCAGTTTGTGTTCTCTATCATTCTCAAATTCATATCGAGGAAAATTTATCAGGGCCAGAAAGTGATATGTTGAGCATTTGATTCTTTCCCTGCCAGTCGTCCACTCAAGCATCTAGGTAGAAGTATTTTCCATCTGCCCTGTGATGTACAATGTGGCGTAGAACTAAAGGATAATCTCTTTCTTCCATCCATGATTGAATCGCATAAAACCCTTCAGAAGTGCATGTTCAATATGATCAAGTGTATTGTGGAATAAGGGCATGTCTTCGAGCTTGGCAAAGTTCAATATCTTATGATTGAAAATCCTATGCTTGCCAAACAAGATCCAAGCATAATAGATTTCTTGTTCCTCTCTCCAAAACCTCGGTGACAATGAGGTTCTCTCTCATTCATAGGGGCTCGCCCCAAAGAATGCAAGCTTCGATGAGTGAAGTTGTTCATTGAATGCTGGGCCATTGAGGTCATACTCAAATGAAAATAGAGGAAATGGTTCCTGAGGATTTTTCCTGTATACTTCATTGCTAATTTTCATCGGCTGAACATCATCAGAGGCAGGGACATTCTCATCAGATGCCTAGAGTGGAGCATGAGGTATCATAACCTTTTCTAGAGCAGATGGCATGCGATCACTGGACTGACGATCATTTTCCTTCAGTGGAACTCCTTCGGCGGCTTTCTCAGATTCAGGCTCAAGGGCCTTTTATTTCAGTGAGACATCAACTGGTGGCGGCACAAAAACTTCTTGAGACACAAGTGCCTCAGCTTGTTTTCTTTCAGCCTGTCGCGGCAGCACTGGTGGTACAGCTTGGTGTTGTGGAACTGGTGGTGCATCTTCTTGAACCTTCTCTTCAGGAGCCATGGGCTCGTCAGGTTTCTTTTCCTCTTGTTCTGGCTGTGAAGCCAAAGGACCAGGAGCAGGGTGCTACCTCTTGGGCACCACGTTGGTTTTCCCTTGAAGAGGAAAGGGTGATGCAGCAAAGTAGCGTAAGTATTTCCCTCAGTTTTTGAGAACCAAGGTATCAATCCAGTAGGAGACTACACGCAAGTCCCTCGTACCTACACAAACAAATAAGAACCTCGCAACCAACGCGGTAAAGGGGTTGTTAATCCCTTCACGGTCACTTACGAGAGTGAGATCTGATAGAGATAATGAGATAAATATTTTTGGTATTTTTATGATATAGATTGGAAAATAAAGATTGCAAAGTAAAATAGATTGGAAACTTATATGATAAAAGATAGACCCGGGAGCCATAGGTTTCACTAGTGGCTTCTCTAAAGATAGCATAAGTATTACGGTGGGTGAACAAATTACTGTCGAGCAATTGATAGAAAAGTGAATAATTATGAGAATATCTAGGCATGATCATGTATATAGGCATCACATCTGCGACAAGTAGACTGAAACGATTCTGCATCTACTATTATTACTCCACACATCAACCATTATCCAGCATGCATCTAGAGTATTAAGTTCATAAGAACAGAGTAATGCATTAGGCAAGATGACATGATGTAGAGGAATAAACTCAAGCAATATGATATAAACCCCATCTTTTTATCCTCGATGGCAACAATACAATACGTGCCTTGCTGCCCCTGCTATCACTGGGAAAGGACACCACAAGATTGAACCCAAAGCTAAGCACTTCTCCCATTGCAAGAAAGATCAATCTAGTAGGCCAAACCAAACTGATAATTCAAAGAGACTTGCAAAGATAACCAATCATGCATAAAAGATTTCAGAGAAGAATCAAATATTGTTCATAGATAAACTTGATCATAAACCCACAATTCATAGGATCTCGACAAACACACCACCAAAAGAGTTACATCAAATAGATCTCGAAGGATATCGAGGAGAACTTTTTATTGAGATCCAAAGAGAGAGAAGAAGCCATCTAGCTAATAACTATGGACCCGAAGGTCTATGGTAAACTACTCACACATCATCGGAGAGGCTATGGTGTTGATGTAGAAGCCCTCCGTGATCGATTCCCCCTCCGGCAGAGCTCCGGAAAAGGCCCCAAGATGGGATCTCTTGGGTACAGAAGGTTGCGGCGGTGGAAATAGGGTTTCGTGGTGCTCCAGGATGTTTTCGGGGTATATGGATATATATATGAGGAAGAAGTAGGTCGGTGGAGCTACGAGGGGCCCACGAGGGTGGGGGGTGCCCAAGGGGCCAGGCACGCCTCCCTGCCTTGTGGCCTCCTCATTGATTTCTTGATGTCTACTCCAAGTCCCCTAGATCGCGTTTCTTCCAAAAATAACTCTCCCGAAGGTTTCATTCTGTTTGATATTCCTTTTCTGCGAAACACTGAAATAGGTAAAAAAATAGCAATTTGCATTGGACCTTGGGTTAGTAGGTTAGTCCCAAAAATAATATAAAAATGTATAAATAAGCCCATTAACATCCAAAACAGATAATATAATAACATGGAACAATCAAAAATTGTAGATACGTTGGAGATGTATCACAGGGTCAACCTCCATCGGGGCAGGAGTACCAAATGAGGAGACCATAGGGGTAGGACCTTGGGAAGCAACTTGCTCCCCCTCAACCTTTTCTCCCTCCTTTGTGGATCCAGAGGGTTCAGCTTGAATATCCTTCACAGGTGACGGTACTTGCTTTTCCATCTGAATTTCTTCGTCAATCTTTTCTTCGGGAGCATTCTGCTTGGGCATGACGTTCACTTCATCAGGATTAACAAGATACATGTCCACAACATTAGCTTCTTGTTTGAATGAGGTAGGAACTACCACCGGTTCAACTTGTTGCATGGCCGCTTCCTCGGGACGAGGGGATGGAGTAATCTACTGTAGTGGGGTACTTGTGTCAATGGGAGCATCAGCTGAAGTAGATTGGACACGACGGTCCTTGACTTCTTTTGGCTATTTGCTCTAGCATGAGCTCTCTAACACTTTTCTTCTTTCTCTCTACGTCGAGCAAGATCTTCTTGATGCTTAATCTCTTCGATTCTACGTTCACAAAGCTGAGAGACATCCGTCTTCATCTTGGAGAGCCAATCAATCTTGTTATTCCTCATGACAGTGAGGGCTTTGGTGATGTCAAGAATTCCTTTGTTCACATCCTGTAACACCCCAGTGTAATGATGCTATAGTAATCCCTGAGATCAAGCTAATCATCTTGCTATAACGGTGCTTAGTCACTTTGATCAATATTCCATTAAAAATTCCAGTTGAATTCAATTTCAAATTATGTGTGAAATTCAAAAATGCTCAAACATGAAAACTAAAATGTTCATCATGTGGAAAGTATTCTTCTGATAATATTGGTGGTGAACCAACAATTTTGCAAAGTGTCTACATGGCCTAAAATAACTAAAACGGAAAGTTCTTAAAAAGAAAAAAAGAAAAAGTTAAAAAAAGAAGAAGAAAAGGGAGAGGAAAGAGGAACCCCCCTCCCTGGACCGAACCCACCTGGGCTGGCCCACCTAACCCACCTGAGCCGGCCCACTCCCCCTGTTGTCTTCCCCCCTCCCCACTGTGCGAGCGACCGCGCGTGCAAGCGTCTCCACCGGACCCCCTCGCCGGCTCCGACGAGGGGATAGGGCAGCCCACGCCCCTCGATCCCCTCTGCCACTCACCTCACCACTTGCCCCGTTCCGCCTCTCCCTCTCCCCATCAGATTCCCCCTGGCCCCCTCTCTGCTTCGATTTGGGCGGATGCCCGAGCACCACCATCGCCGCCGTTCGCCATAGCTGTAGTCGCGGCCACCGTCACCCATACACCGCTCCGTCAAGTACAGGAGCTCCAGCGTGGTCCTCCTCTTCTTCCTCGACAACGGATCGGGACCAGGAGGGACTGCCGCCGTCGCAGTCTTCCTCTTCCTCCTCTACGGCCACCGCACAACCTCGCCGTTAATCTGTAGCACCGGTCCTCCCCGAGCTCACTACCTAGTCCCCACACTCCCGCGGTGAGCTCCTGCGCCGAACGCGCCCTTCCCTACCCCCTCTAGTCGCCCGTAGCCGCCACTCCGCTAGCACCCCGCACGCATCACCGCCGATGAGCTCGCCGTCGTGGCCTTCGCCACTGTAACGCGTGGCTGAGCCTCGCATCAAGCTCCGGGAGCTCGTGCGAGTCCAACGCCACCACTAGCACGCCTCCCCGTTCCTCCTATCCCCGTTTCCACTAGCGGTCGAACTTCGGCGCTGCTTTAGCTTGTCGTCGCGCCGCTCTTGTCGTTCCCGGCGCCTCTCACTAGCCTAGATGGATGCGACACTCTCTGATCGTTCGAACGTGCCAAGTCCCGCGCCAAAAGAACCCCTGTGTGCGTTTACCGGCAAAGTCCGGCGATGCTCC
This sequence comes from Triticum dicoccoides, assembly GCF_002162155.2. Classification (NCBI taxonomy): domain Eukaryota; kingdom Viridiplantae; phylum Streptophyta; class Magnoliopsida; order Poales; family Poaceae; genus Triticum; species Triticum dicoccoides. Next base: position 531,232,663 of record NC_041386.1, on the reverse strand, counting down.
ACCGCGGATTTGGTCGTCGGAGCTCTCTCCGGCGCTGACACCGACGTGGCACAGCAAGCCCTGCCCCTAGGCCGCTGACCAGTGGGCCAGGATGGCCCAGTTGACTGGGTTGACCGAGACAACTGCTGACTGGGCTGCCCAGTGAGGCTGACATGTGGGCCCCACTTGTTTAAAACGTTTTATAAATAAATAAATATGTTAGTTAGTTTTAATCATTAGTTAGTCACTGACACCAGGGGCCCACCCCTCTAATTAGCCTGTTAGATTAGTTTAATCCACTGTTAAGCTAATAGAGGCTGACATGTGGGTCCTAGTGGCCCCACTAGTCAGGTTAGACCTGGTCAGCCGCTCTGTTGAATGCTGACGTCATCAACATGTCATGCTGACGTCATATTCCATTTCTGTTAATATTAATAATTCCAGAATATTGTTTGAACTTTGAAAATTCATAGAAATTAAACCGTAAGTCTGAAGAAAATGTTTTCTACATCAAAGTTGCTCAGAAAAATCCAATGAATCCAAATACGCGGTCCGTTCATCTATCAGATGCCCCTAGTATGCTGAACATGGAACTTTCCCCCTCTTCTCCTTTGTTCAGAAATCGTCTAACGCTGAGAATTCATCCTCGGATGTTTATCCCCTCCGTCTGCAACGTGTAGTACTACGTTAGGACAACCCTAGTTCTGTCGATCGTCATGTAATGCTTAGTTATGCATCTGTTTGCTTTGTATTTACTGTTTCTTCCCCCTCTTCTCTCCGGTAGACCCCGAGACTGATGCCGCCCCTGTGATCGACTACGTCTCCGACATGCATTCTTCCTTTTCAACAGAGCTTCCAAGCAAGCAAACCCCCCTTGATCATTCCGATATCACCCATTTCTTTCCCTCTTATGCTTGCATTAGAACTGTTATTGTTTTCTGTATGACCCTACTCTGATGCATAGCCTGTTTTTGTTACCTGCTTATTGTTACCTTACCTGCTTATTCCAAACTACTTAGTATAGGTTGGTTAGTGATCCATCAGTGACCCCCACCTTGTCCCAGTTGCCCCGCTTTATGTTCGATGACTCGATCAACGTGATCGACGTCCAGGCCCCGACACCGCACATCACCCCCCTAGTTGAATGACTCTGCAGAGTTACCATCGAGTGCCGAGGGTGGAACCTCTTACATCACTCTTGATGAGACCTCTGTACTATGGCTATTCGATCGTGGTCATCGAGGGTGATTTCCTCCTTAACCACTTCCGATACAGCTCTATCGTGAAACCCCTCAAGTGTGAACCTCGAGGGTGGATCCTCTTACGTTCACCTTGATGATTACATCGAGTGGAATTCACCAGGGGTGATTCCTCGGGTTTTCCCCTTGATGTTTGGACACACGGATACTTGGACTTTACAGCTGTTACTTGGAACGGCGAGTCGACCCTAAGGGGTACCCGCGAGTGATCTGGAGACGGGTTGACCTGGAGGGTACCCGAGAGTTGAACATGAGGTGTGGCCGGGCATTCTTAGCCCTTGTCGCAAGTACTCGAGACAGGGCGATGGGGTGAGATCTTTCGTGAGTCTCTGCTCGTGACCGCACTACCAACGAACTAACGGTTTGGATATTTGATCTGAGGGGCCTCTGGCCTGATAGCACTAACCATCACGTGGGCATAGTATGGGCGTTCTGTGTCGTATACATCAGCCGAAGCTTAATAGACGCCAGCGACTGAGCGGTGAGCACCGGGCTGGACTGCTTAAGCTCTTGCCTTGTTTAAGGAGGTAGCTAGGTCTGCTCACCGGCCGCGTACGCAACGTGCAGGAGTTCCCGGGGAGATAGCCCATGACCCCTGGGGGCATAGGCTTAGTCCGGCATGCTGACCTCTCTATTAAGCCTAGGTCGGGTTGTGGCGTATTGTTTGGCCGAGGTCGGGCATGACCCAGGAAAGTGTGTCCGGCCGGAGTTAATCAAGCGTGGTGGGTAAGTTGGTGCACCCCTGCAGGGAAGAAAACATCTATCGATAGCCCGTCCTACGGTAATAGACACTTGGAGTTGTATCCTGATTGATACAACTAGAACTGGATACTTGAGGTGATAACTGCATAGTATGGCTCTGGGATTGCTTTCTCGCAGGGAGTCGAGAAAGGATCTCTGGCCGAGGTTGATAACACTACTACTACTTTACCTTATATTGATCTGTACTCTTCTATATGCTGCAAGATGCTTGAAGATGCTAGTCTTCGATAGGCTAGGCTTTCCCCTTCTCTTCTGGCATTCTGTAGTTTAGTCCATAGATACAACCCATTCGTTTGATACAGATGCATACTTAGTTTAGATCTGATGTAAGTCTTGCGAGTACTTTGGATGAGTACTCACGATTGATTTGCTACCTCTTTTTCCCCATACCCGATTGTTGCGACCAGATGACGGATCCCAGGAGCCAGGCGACACCACTGATGTCTACTACTACCCCGAGGGTGCCTACTACTACGTGACGGCCGCTGACGACCTGGAGTAGTTAGGGGGCTCCCAGGCAGGAGGCCTTGCCTTTTCGATCGTTGTTGCTTTTGTGCTAGCCTTCTTAAAGCAGACTTGTTTAACTTATGTATGTACTCAGATATTGTTGCTTCTGCTGACTCTTGTGTATTCGAGCCCTCGAGGCCCCTGGCTTGTAATATAAAGCTTGTATTATTTTAATTTGTGTCTAGAGTTGTGTTGTGATATCTTCCCGTGAGTCCTTGATCTTGATCGTACACATTTGCGTGTATGAATAATGTACGATTGAATCGAGGCCGTCACACATTGGTATCAGAGCCGACTGCCTGTAGGTAGCCCCCTTTCCAACTCCTTGTCCGAAGTTGTGTCTAGTCACAAAAAAACTTTTACTATCATGGATGTGTGTCTTATGGGCCCACGTCGCCATTGGGTGGAATTAGGATCTTTTACTCCTCGATCTTTACTCTAGGATTCTGATCTATCTTCCATTCGGGTTAAACGAATTTACTAACTCTAACATTAGGATCCCATGACCACATTCACCCCAAAGTTGGATAAGCCATAGTTCTTAGAATAGTATTCTGAATAGTACACATACTGTCGTGTTGACTACAAAGTGGTATCCATCGTACCTCTTTCATTATGCTTGTTTCATCATGAATGATCCTTGTCTTTGCAAATGCTCAATGCTGAACTACCCCCTGTTACATGTTAGTAGGATGGTTAGACCCGCTGGTCGTGGTCGTGGTTCCAACGATCCACCACCGCCCGAATTCTTTGCCGGAATGATGCAACAATTTGAGCTGAACCGCCAGTTCATGGAAGGAATGATGGCTCAGTTTCCTCGTCCGAACATGAATCAACAGCCAACCCCAGTAACTCTGCAGGACTTCTTGCGTCTCAACCCAACCATCTACCGCAACTCAACTCAACCCCTTGATGCTGATGACTAGCTCCATGACATCATGTATGAAATGGAGTCTGCTAGTGTGGCCCCTGCTAGCTATGTCGCCTTTGCATCATTCTTTTTGAAGGGTCCCGCTGCTCAATGGTGGGACTGCCACAGGCGTACCCTACCTACCGGAACGGTCATCACTTGGCCGGATTTCCAAGCTACCTTCCGTGCCCGCTTCATTCCTCAGGGAATCATGGACAGGAAGAAGCGAGATTTCCGCAACCTCACCCAAGGCAACAAGACTATAGATGCTTACCAGTGGGAATTTCTGGACTTGTCACGTTATGCTGCAGAAGACATTTCTACTGATGCTTGTAAGCAAGAGAAGTTTCGTGATGGACTTCACCCTGATATCAAGCTAGCGCTCTTGGTGCATGACTTTGCAGACTTCACCACCTTAGTAAACAAGGCTATTCAGGTTGAGACTGGTCTTCAGGAACACTAGGGATCCCTCAGGCGCAGCCGTGACGCTGGCTCATCTTCGGGCCCGTTAGCGCAGAAGCGTCGGATGTGGATCCCCCACAGCATGTACCGCCCAACTGCACCGGCACCAAGACAGTCCTATGTTGCACCTCGTCTGCCTCCTCCACCGCAGAGGCAGCCTCTTCGAGCCATACCACCCCAAGCTCCTACTCCCAATCCCAATGATGGTCTATGCTTCAAGTGTGGCCTTCCAGGTCACCGCTCCAGGAACTATCCTCAGAATCAGAACCAACTGGCTCTTCCTGCTGAGGGTCGTGGTAACAATCAACCCCGCAACAATAATGCCCGACCTTATGGTCGTGGGCAGGCTAACAACATTGATCTAAATGAAGCTCAAGACCAGCCTACCACTGTGATGGGTACTCTTCTCGTTAATTCAGTACCGGCTTCTATTTTATTCGATTCGGGAGCATCGCATTCATTTATGTCAGAAAAGTTTGCATACACACATGACATTCGATGCGAGCCCATGAACACTCCGATAGTGGTACGCACCCCTGCATGCCGATGTCAAACTACCATGATTGGTCGCGATGTTCCCATTGAGATTGAAGGCTTGGAATTCCTTGTTTTCTCCCATTATTTTGGAGTCTTCCAATATTGACCTCATTCTGGGAATGGAACGGTTGAAAGTGCATACTGCTTCTATCGTTTGTGCCACCAAGGTCGTTCACCTCCTACATCCTTCTGATGAGATAGTAAGCTACCATGCTCAACTTGTTCAAAACGCTGAAGCACGACTTTATGTCTTGAATGCGTTGAACGCAACACCTCTTGAGGGAATTGAAAAGATTCCAGTTGTTCGCGACTTCCTAGACGTCTTTCTAGAAGAACTTCCAGGAATACCTCCTGCTCGAGCTGTCGAGTTCGTCATCGACTTGAAACCAGACACTGTTCCTATTGCCAAACGAGCCTACAAGATGCCGCCTCATGAGCTCCTTGAACTTAAGGAGGAAATCGATAAATCTCTTCGTAGTGGATTCATTCCTCCAAGTTCCTCAGCTTGGGGAGCACCTTCTCTCTTTGTAAAGAAGAAGGATGGAACGAATCGTTTGGTCCAAGACTATCGTCCTATCAGCCAAGTTACAATTCAGAACAAATATCCCCTTCCTAGGATCAATGATCTGTATGATCAACTAGCTGGTTCATCGATATTATCTAAACTCAAATTGAGGTTGGGGTACCACCAGATCCGTGTTCGTGAAGAGGATATTCCAAAGACCGTATTTGTCACTCGTTATGGTTCTTACGAGTACACCATCATGTCTTTTGGCTTCACCAATGCTCCAGCCACATTCTCTCATCTGATGAACAACATATTCATGGATTACCTCGACAAGTTCGTCGTAGTCTATCTGGATGATATCCTGGTATATTCGAAGAACAAAGAAGAACATGCTGAACATCTTCGACTTGTTCTAGAGAAGCTTCAAGAACATCAACTTTATGCCAAGTATTCCAAGTGCAAATTCTGGCTTCCCGAAGTAACCTACCTTGGGCATGTCATCTCCAAGGATGGTATTGCCGTCAACCCAGAGCGAGTGCAGGCTATTCTTGACTGGACCCCTCCGAAGACTGTCAAGCAAGTCAGAAGCTTTCTCAGAACTTCTCCAAGATCGCCAAGCCACTGACCAATCTGCTACACATAGGCGTTAAGTTTGATTGGACTGAAAAGTGTCAAGAAAGTTTCCAGGTAGTCAAGGACAAGCTGACTTGTGCCCAGTGCTTGCTTCCCCTGATTCTCGCAAGGACTTCGTCATCTATTGCGATGCTTCACGACAAGGATTAGGTTGTGTCCTAATGCAAGAGAGCAAAGTGATTGCTTATGCCTCCTGTCAAGTGCGTCCTCATGAAGAGAACTACCCAGTTCATGACCTCGAGCTTGCTGCGGTTATCTATGCACTGAAGCTATGGCGACAATACCTTCTCGGTAATCGATGCGAGATCTTCACTGATCATTAGAGTCTGAAGTATTTGTTTACTCAGCCAGATCTGAACCTCCGTCAGCAGGGATGGATGGAAGCTATTGCTGACTACAACTGCGGTATATCCTATACCCCTGGTAAAGCTAATGTAATGGACGATGCCCTGAGCCGTAAGTCTTATTGCAATAATCACATGGTCTACAAAGCTCAACCCCGCCTTTATGAAGAGCTATGCAAGATGAACCTTCAACTAGTTCCATAGGGTTCTGTGAATAACCTTGTCTTGGAACCAACTCTTCTGAAAGCTATCTAGTCTGCTCAAGCCAAAGATGCTCATGTTGATCTGATGAAAAAGGATCTTGCCTTAGGGAAATCAAGGGATTTCTCACTTGGTGAAGACGGAACATTGTACTTCAGAAATCGCATTGTAGTACCCCGGTTCAAGCTTATGACAGAGAATGTGATGAAAGAAGCACATGACACCCCTCTCTCTATTCATCCAAGAAGTACCAAGATGTACTTAGACATTCGTCAGAAGTACTGGTGGTCCAAGATGAAGCAAGATATTCCTCGATATATCAAACAATGTGAAGTTTGTCGTTGCGTCAAAGCAGAACATCAGAAACCGGCTGGACTTCTGCAACCTCTCCCTATTCCTGAATGGAAATGGGATAAGATTCATATGGACTTCGTCACTGGCCTTCCCAAGTCTCAGAAAGGTAACGATGCTATCTTTGTCGTCATCGACCAACTCTCGAAGGTTGCTCACTTTCTGCCAGTCAAGGAGACTATCACTGCTAGTCAATTTAGCAAACTTGTATATCTCCTGAATTGTGTCATTCCATGGCATTCCGAAGGAGATCAGTTCAGACCATGGCAGCATATTCGCTTCAAAGTTTTGGGATAGTTTTCAAGAGGCAATGGGAACTCATATTACCTGGAGCACTGCTTATCATCCCCAATCCCAAGGCCAAGTCGAGCGAGTTAATCAAATTCTTCAAGACATGCTTCGGGCTTGTGTTATTTCTTTCGGTAAGAAGTGGGAAGAATCTCTCCCTTATGCGGAGTTCTCTTATAACAACAACCATCAAGCCACCTTGAAGATGGCACCCTTTGAAGTTCTTTATGGACAAAAGTGTCGAACCCCTCTGAACTTGTCAGAAACTGGGGAACGGACGCTCATTGGTCCAGACATTATTAAACAAGCTGAAGAGCAGGTTCGCGTTGTCCGGGATAATCTCATGGCGGCCCAGTCCCGCCAGAAGAGCAACTATGACCGGAAACACTGGGGTTCAACTTATCAACCTGGTGAACAATCTTATTTGCGTGTCACTCCTTTGAGAGGCACTCATCGGTTTAGAGTCAAGGAAAATCTAGCTCCGCGCTACATTGGTCCTTTCCGCATTCTGGCACGTCGTGGACTGGTGGCTTATCAATTGGAGTTGCCACCTCAGTTCTCTCACGTCCATGACGTCTTCCACGTGTCGCAACTTCGTCGATGTTTCAAGGATCCGGAACGTGAAGTGGATCCGGAATTGATTGAAGTTCAAGATGATCTCACATACAAAGAGCATCTGATCGGCATTCTCGAGGAAGCTGAACATCGAACCCGCCAAAAGGTTACCAAGTTTCTCAAGATGCAATGGTTGAATCATACTAAAGATGAAGCCACTTGGGAACACGAAGATAACCTCCGGGCTGAATTCTCGGGACAAGAATTTCTTTTAGAGGAGGAGAGTTGTAACACCCCGGTGTAATGATGCTATAGTAATCCCTGAGATCAAGCTAACCATCTTGCTATAACAGTGCTTAGTCACTTTGATCAATATTACATTAAAAATTCCAGTTGAATTCAATTTCAAATTATGTGTGAAATTCAAAAATGCTCAAACATGAAAACTAAAATGTTCATCATGTGGAAAGTATTCTTCTGGTAATATTGGTGGTGAACCAACATTTTTGCAAAGTGTCTAAATGGCCTAAAATAGCTAAAACAGAAAGTTGTTAAAAAGAAAAAAGCAAAAGTTAAAAAAAAGAAAAGGGAGAGGAAAGAGGAACCCCCTCCCTGGACCGAACCCACCTGGGCCGTCCCACCTAACCCACCTGAGTCGGCCCACTCCCCCTATCGTATTCCCCCCTCCCCACTGTGCGAGCGACCACGTGTGCACGCGTCTTGACCGGACCCCCTCACTGGCTCCGACGAGGGGATAGGGCAGCCCGCGCCCCCTCGATCCCCTCTCCCACTCACCTCACCACTTGCCCCGCTCCACCTCTCCCTCTCCCCATCAAATTTCCCCTCGCCCCCTCTCTGCTTCGATTTGGGCGGATGCCCGAGCGCCACCATCGTCGTCGTTCGCCGTAGCCGCAGCCACCGTCACCCATACGCCGCTCCATCAAGTCCAGGAGCTCCGGCGTGGTCCTCCTCTTATTCCTCGACAACGGATCGGGACCGGGAGGGACCGCCGCCGTTGCAGCCTTCCTCTTCCTCCTCTATGGCCATGGCACGACCTCGCCGTCAATCTGCAGCACCAGTCCTTCCCGAGCTCACTACCTAGTCCCCACGCTCCCGCGGTGAGCTCCTGCGCTGAACGCGCCCTTCCCTACCCCCTCTAGTCGCCCGTAGCCGCCGCTCCGCTAGCACCCGCACGCACCGCCGCCGACGAGCTCGCCGTCGTGGCCTTCGCCACTGTAACGCGCGGCTGAGCCTCGCATCGAGCTTCGGGAGCTCGTGCGAGTCCAACGCCACCACTAGCACGCCTCCCCTTTCCTCCTAGCCCCGTTTCCACTAGCGCCCGAACTCCGGCACCGCTTTAGCTCGTCGGCGGCGCTGCTCCGGTCATTCCCGGCACCTCTCGCTTGCCTAGATGGACACGACACTCTCTGCTCGTTCGAACGCGCCAAGTTCTGCGCCAAAAGAGCCCCTGTGCGCGTTTTCCAGCGGAGTTCGGCGATGCTCCACCGCGGATTTGGTTGCCGGAGCTCTCTTCGGCGCCGACACCGACGTGACACGGTGGGCCCTGCCCCTAGGTCACTGACCAGTGGGCCAGGATGGCCTAGTTGACTAGGTTGACCCAGTCAACTGCTGACTAGGCTGTCTAGTGAGGCTGACATGTGGGCCCCACTTGTTTAAAACATTTTATAAATAAATAAATCTGTTAATTAGTTTTAGTCATTATTTAGTCACTGACACTAGGGGCCCACCCCTCTAATTAGCATGTTAGATTAGTTTAATCCACTGTTAAGCTAACAGAGGCTGACATGTGGGTCCCAGTGGCCCCACTGGTCAGGTTTGACCTGGTCAGCCGCTCTGTTGACTGCTGACGTCATCATGATGTCATGCTGACATCATATTCCATTTATGTTAATATTAATAATTCCAGAATATTATTTAAACTTTGAAAATTCATTGAAATTAAACCGTAACTCCGATGAAAATGTTTTCTACATGAAAGTTGCTCAGAAAAACCGAACGAATCCAAATGCGCGGTCCGTTCATCTGTCACATGCCCCTAGCATGCTGAACATGGAACTTTCCCCCTCTTTTCCTTTGTTTGGAATTCGTCTAACGCCGGGAATTCATCCTCGGATGTTTATCCCCTCCGTCTGCAGCGTGTAGTACTACGTTAGGACAACCCTAGCTCTGCCTATCGTCACGTAATGCTTAGTAATGCATCTGTTTGCTTTGTATTTACTGTTTCTTCCCCCTCTTCTCTCCGGTAGACCCTGAGACCGATGCTGCCCCTATGATCGACTACGTCTCCGACGAGACTTCTTCCTTTTCAACAGAGCTTCCAGGCAAGAAAACCCCCCTTGAGCATTCTGGTATCGTCCATTTCTTTCCCTCTTATGCTTGCATTAGAACTGCTACTGCTTTCTGTATGATCCTACTCTGATGCATAGCCTATTTTTATTACCTGCTTATTGTTACCTTACCTGCTTATTCCAAACTGCTTAGTATAGGTTGGTTAGTGATCCATCAGTGACCCCCACCTTGTCCCAGTTGCCCCGCTTTATGTTTGATGACTCGATCAACGTGATCGACGTCTAGGCCCCGACACCGCACATCACCCTCCCTAGTTGAACGACTCTGCAGAGTTACCATCGAGTGCCGAGGGTGGAACCTCTTACATCACTCCTGATTAGACCTCTGTAGTGTAGCTATTCGGTCGTGGTCATCGAGGGTGATTTCCTCCTTAACCACTTCCGATACGGCTCTGTCATGAAACCACTCAAGTGTGAACCTCGAGGGTGGATCCTCTTACGTTCACCTTGATGATTACATAGAGTGGAATTCACCGGGGGTGATTCCTCGGGTATTCCCTTGTTGTTTGGACACATAGATACTTGGACTTTACATCTGTTACTTGGAAAGGAGGGTCGACCCTGAGGGTTACCCGCGAGTGATGTGGAGACGGGTTGACCTGGAGGGTACCCGAGAGTTGAAACAAGGCGTGGCCGGGCATCCTTAGCCCTTGTCGCAAGTATTCGAGACGGGGCGACAGGGTCACATCTTTCGTGAGTCTCTTCTCGTGACCGCACTACCAACACACTAATGGTTTGGATATTTGATCCGAGGGGCCTCTGGCCTGATAGCACTAACCATCACGTGGGCATAGTATGGGCATTCTGCGTCGTATACATCAGCCGAAGGTTAATAGACGCCAGCGACTGAGCGGTGCACACCGGGTTGGACTGCGTAAGCTCCTGCCTTGTTTAAGGAGGTAGCTAGGTCTGCTCACCGGCCGCGTACGCAACATGCAGGAGTTCCCGGGGAGATGGCCCATGACCCCTGGGGGCATAGGCTTAGTCCGGCGTGCTGACCTCTGTATTAAGCCTAGGTCGGGTTGCAGCATATTGTTTGGCTGATGCCGGGCATGACCCAGGAAAGTGTGTCCGGCCGGAGTTAATTGAGCGTGGTGGGTAAGTTGGTGCACCCCTGCAGGGAAGAAAACATCCATCGATAGCCTGTCCTATGGTAACGGAAACTTGGAGTTGTATCCCGATTGATACAACTACAACTGGATACTTGAGGTGATAACTGGATAGTATGGCCCTGGGATTGCTTTCTCGCAGGGAGTCGAGAAAGGATCTCTGGCCGAGGTTGATAACACTACTACTACTTTACCTTATGTTGATTTGTACTCTTCTATATGCTGCAAGATGCTTGAAGATGCTAGCCTTTGATAGGCTAGGCTTTCCCCTTCTCTTCTGGCATTCTTTAGTTTAGTCCATATATACAACCCATTCATTTGATACAGATGCATACTTAGTTTAGGTCTGATGTAAGTCTTGCAAGTACTTTGGATGAGTACTCACGGTTGCTTTGCTACCTCTTTTTCCCCGTACCCGATTGTTGCGACCAGATGATGGATCCCAGGAGCCAGACGACACCACTGATGTCTACTACTACCCCGAGGGTGCCTACTACTACGTGACGGCCGCTGACGACCTGGAGTAGTTAGGAGGCTCCCAGGCAGGAGGCCTTGCCTTTTCGATCGTTGTTGCTTTTGTGCTGGCCTTCTTAAGGCAGACTTGTTTAACTTATGTATGTACTAAGATATTGTTGCTTCCGCTGACTCTTCTGTATTCGAGCCCTCGAGGCCCCTGGCCTATAATATAAAGCTTGTATTATTTTAATTGTGTCTAGAGTTGTGTTGTGATATCTTCACGTGAGTCCTTGATCTTGATCGTACACATTTGCATGTATGAATAGTGTACGATTGAATCGAGGGCGTCACACATCCTTTCTTTCAGACTCAGATTTAGCTTCCCTTCTCATTTTCTCCAGAAGCTTATTGTCATCGACAACTTGATTGAGTTCTCTGGTGATCTCTTTCAGATCAGTGAAGTGCTTTGCTACCATCCTGGTAACATCTTCAGGCAAACCCAAACTGCTCAACTCAGCAGGATTTGCATCATAGGAAGCACCTTCAATGATGTTGAATATAAGATCAAAATCATATTCCTCTGTGGAAGCAGGAATGCTTTTCTTCGCCTTCGTGGTAGAAGCCGCAGCTTTTTCATCTGTAATCAACTTTCTCTTTGCCACTGGGGCAGCAAAACCCGAAGGTTTATCTGAGGGGATGGGTGCAAGCCTTGGTGAAGATCTCACGGGTGCTGAATTCTTGGCTTGTGATGGAGTTTGGTATGGCTTATCGAGCAACGCTCGTTGATCATACATGGGAATTTCTTTGTCAGCATTATCATCAAAAGATTCATCATCAGACAAGGCAGATGCAACTTTTCTAGATTTACTTGCAACAGACTTCTTCTTCAGAGCTCGAGGAGAAATAGACTTCCTCTTCCTCTTCTCTTTTTGGGCATATGCCCTTTCCTCCTTCTCCTGAACATCTTGTTGAGTTAACTCAACATTCCGCTGTTCTAATTGATTTTTCTTCACAAGTCTACCCTCACGCTTAGCCTTTGCCTTTTCCCTCTTTGCAACTTCTTCAGGAATATCAGCTATGGTTTTCAAGGAATCGACATGACCGTTGGGAGGAGGTGCTGGCCTTACTTTTTCATCATCCTGCCCTAGGCACCCTTCTCCAATGCAATCATTCCAGGGTGGAGTGAATGTAAACAATATCTAGTATTTCTTTCGGACGTTCTCATAGTGGAACCATTTCTTCACCTAGTGACGATGAATCTTTTGCAGTCTGTTGGTCCTCTCTTGAGCAGTTTCCACACCAGGTGGACTCCTGTACATTTCCTGATCAGACATTTCGGCCGCAGTATTCCTTTCTCTACCTTGGCCACCCTTCTTGGGATTTCCATCACAGAACATGATTTTGGAGTCTGTAACTAGCTCATTCTCTGGTTGACTATGAGATGTGGGAATATCATCATCAACTTCATCAGCAGATTCTGATTCGGCATTTTTCTTCGGCACTCTTGGTGGCTTTACTGATTTTCGTTCGACCACTTTTCCTTTGTCAGCCACCCTTGGCTGCTGAGGGATTTCTTCCTCTAAACCACAATACTCATCCGAGCTATTTGCCATGACCACTCATGAGAAGAAAAACAAGTTCAAAATAAAAACACAGAAGAAGTCACAAGCATGCACAAAGAAAATTTTAACTCAAAACAGACGGTTTTTAGGAAGAAACAAGGGATTCAAGGTATGCACTAGCAAGATATCGTCGAGTAAATGGCAGTATGTCAAAAGATGGCATATCCAATCCTCTAATCTTTTTGAAGAGCATACAGTGAACCCTAGATCAAGAGACTAGTACGAGGAACAACTACAAACCATAAATGTCATATCTTAGTGAAACTTACAGATCTACCACTAGAGAAATAACATGACATAAAAGGTGACGAGATGAACTACCCTAGAACAAGAAGGAATAGGGAAAGTCCTAGATCTGAATGCCCTAACTTGGCGAAACAGATCGACTACAGCAGCACGGATGAGGAGAGTTACCGCACTGGCATGACCAACGGTGACGGAGCTTCGCCGGAATTACACGGCGATGCTTGACATCAATGCTGCTTCGAGATCGGGCTTGGACGGAGTGTGGGAGGAGAGGTTGAGGCGGAACAGAGAGGAAACTAAGGAAGTAGATGACCCGGAAGGGGGGTTTATATAGCCTGAGGGAGAAACCACCCACTCCGAAATCTACGGACGAAAAATCTAGGACGTTCCACATTCAACGGATGAGATCACGAACACGAGATCATGGGCACGCGTCAACCGTTTCTAGTGAAAATCTCGGTAATTGAACTGAATGTCGAGGTTTGAGGAAGGACAAGCGCCAAAAAGATAAAAATGTTGAAGATGATTTGATTCACGACCAAGGACGTCGGAGGGAAATCTTCTTCAGAACAAGGTGCATGTTTGTAAGACGAAGGACCAAGCAAAATCCAGATAAAGAACCGATCGAAAACACAATAAAAACTGAAGGAGAAAGAACAAACACTTCGAATGAAACCAGAGAATACGAAAGCACCAACAATAATTGGACTCAGGGCATTAGATGAGAATGAAATGTCCTTGAGGGCGTTTCCTGCAAGAGCCGATTAGTTCTTCATCACAACCCACATCCGTGTGGGAGGTGAGGATCTCATTTGCTTCGCCTGGCTTGGAATGTTTCTTCGGAGTGTTCTGCGAGATACCTGTGTACTATGATGATAATCATATGAGTAGGCATTAAAGTTGTTTCCAGATATGTGAGTGTAATGATTTGAAGATGTACGCATGTACTCCCTCTGATGCACTTGAGGGTGATAATCAGTCGAGAGAGGCATTCGATTAGGCTGAGAATGATGGCCATTTCCTTGAGGAGAATCATCCTATAGAGTCATGTTAGCAGCGACAGATATATTTTCAATGGTACTTTTATTTACCCAGATTTGCCTTGGGTGAACCTGTCCTGCAGTTAGTTCCAACATATCGAGTGAAAACCTTACCATTATGTTATTTAAAGAGTTTGTAGCTCGATTCAATTGACTCCTCAATATCAACAGGAATGGGTGATAGATAACTAGATAGAGTTTCAGTTTCTAGGATTATACTCTTTGCACGAATCCACGTCGTGCGAGGATATTGTTTGGGTGTCCAGTATGATCCATCCACATTAAGCTTCTTTTCAAAACCTAATCCTTCCTTCTGAGGATATTTATGAAGAATAGACTTCTTGAGCACATCACATAAGATTTGATGCCCTTTCAGGCTCCTTAGCATTCCAGTCTCAAGAAGGCCTTTTAACCTGCAATTTTCTTCAGTAACAGCAGCAAAATCCTTGGAAGAGGGATTAGTAGTACCATTTATAGTAGTAGTTATATTTTCTTTCACAACATGAGAATCTGCATTGTACATTCTAGGCAAGTTAAGCATGGGGGTACAAAATCATTAGGAAGTTGAACAGATTGCTCGACAAAGAGAGAAGCTTTTTCTAAAGCCAGCTCGTTATGAGACTCTTCTAGTGACACGAGTTCTTGATTCCTGTTAAGGAGTTCATTGGACAAACTCTCGTAGTCAACTGCAAGTGAGTCATATCGAATGGTAAGATTATCAATAGTTGATGAAAAAGCATCTTGCTCTTCAATCAACTTTTGATTCTTCTCCATCTCTTCGACCAGTAATCCTTTAGTTTTCTTGAGATTTCTGTCAAGCATTTCAAGTTCATCATGTTGAGATTTAGCTGTCTTAACTAGCTTGGCATAGGTTATATATTTTGGAGAATTTCCTTCATGGATCTTTGGTGTTTTGCATATACCTGGTCCTTAGAAGATTTTTCCATGAGACAGAAGGCGGTTAGTTCGTCATTGCTTGAATCATCATAACGAGGCATCATCATCAGTATCTGATTTACTGATATTCTCCGATGATTCAATGGCAACATAGGCCTTGCTTCTCCCACTCTTTTGGTAGAATTCTTCATCATCTGAATCAGTATCAGTGGCTTCTTCTTCAGAGTCCATTGTTAGATCAGCACAAGCTCTGTTCAGCCGAGAGATTCTCTTCATATTTGATTCAATGATAGATCTGGCTTTCACGTGAGTGACTGGTCTCATCAAAGAACATGATGGAGATACATTTTCCTTCAAGAGCTTAGTATGATGATCCATTCGAGTGAAACCACTACAATGAAGGTATTTCCATCTGCTGCTGGGTTTTCCTTCCCAGCCAGGGCAATCGGTGATGACATGACCGTATAATTTCCACTTGAAGCACTTCATGTCTTTCGGAGACAATCATCTTCTCGATGATTCTGGTACATGAAACTCTTCATCATTGACGAGATAGAGATTGTATCCCTTTATACCACTTAGACTTTGTGTGAGCATTTCAAGTTCTTGAGTGATGGTGTGTTGATTTTTGACATCTTCTTCTTCTTTAGAATTGCCATAATGTGAGAAAATTTCTCCTTCGTTTTCTAAAGAAGATTCCTGATTGGCATTTTCCAACTCCATCTTTTCTTCAAGAATGGACAGCAGTGTCATGACCTCAACATAGTGAAGCTCTTCATTGTCATGTCTTTGCTTGATTTCAGACACAATAAAGTGGAAGGATTCATCACGTGCAGTCAAAAGCTTGTTGACAACATCTATATCAGTGATATTAGTTATTCCTCACTGACGTAATCTTTCGACAATGTTTGTTAGTCGATCAGTGAGTTTGATGACCCACAAGTATAGGGGATCTATCGTAGTCCTTTCAATAAGTAAGAGTATCGAACCCAACGAGGAGCAGAAGGAAATGATAAGCAGTTTTCAGTAAGGTATTCTTTGCAAGCACTGAAATTATCGGTAATAGATAGTTTTGTGATAAGGTAATTTGTAACGGGTAACAAGTAAATAAAGTAAATAAGGTGCAGAAATATGGCCCAATCCTTTTTGTAGCAAAGGACAAGCCTGGACAAACTCTTATATGAAGGAAAACACTCCTAGGGACACATGGGAATTATCGTCAAGCTAGTTATCATCACGTTCATATGATTCACGTTCAGTACTTTGATAATTTGATATGTGGGTGGACCGGTGCTTGGGTATTGTCCTTACTTGGACAAGCATCCCACTTATGATTAACCCCTATTGCAACCATCCGCAACTACAACAGAAGTATTAAGGTAAACCTAACCATAGCATGAAACATATGGATCCAAATCAGCCCCTTACCAAGCAACGCATAAACTAGGGTTTAAGCTTCTGTCACTCTAGCAACCCATCATCTACTTATTACTTCCCAATGCCTTCCTCTAGGCCCAAACAGTGGTGAAGTGTCATGTAGTCGACGTTCACATGACACCACTAGAGGAAAGACAACATACATCTCATCAAAATATCGAACGAATACCAAATTCACATGACTACTTATAGCAAGACTTCTCCCATGTCCTCAGGAACAAACGTAACTACTCACAAATCATATTCATGTTCATAATTAGAGGGGTATTAATATGCACAATGGATCTTAACATATGATATTCGACCAAGTAAACCAACTAGCATCAACTACAAGGAGTAATCAACACTACCAGCAACCCACAGGTACCAATCTAAGGTTTGGATACAAAGATTCGATACAAGAGATGAACTAGGGTTTGAGATGAGATGGTATTGGTGAAGATGTTGATGGAGATTGACCCCCTCCCGATGAGAAGATCGTTGGTGATGACGATGGTGATGATTTCCCCTTCCAGGAGGGAAGTTTCCCCGGTAGAACAGCTCCGCCGGAGCCCTAGATTGGTTTCGCCAAGGTTCCGCCTCGTGGCGGCAGAGTTTCATCCCGTGAGCTAGCTTATGATTTTTTCCTCGACGAAAGACTCCATATAGCCAAAGATGGGCATCAGAGGGCCAGTAGGGGCCCACGAGGTAGGGGGCACGCCAGGGGGTAGGGCGCGCCAGCCACCCTCGTGGACGGTGGGTGGCCCCCTCTGGTACTTCTTTCGCCCAATATTTTTTATATATTTTGAAAATAATTCCAGTGGAGTTTGACGACTTTTGGAGATGTGCAGAATAGGTCTCTAATATTTGCTCCGTTTCCAGCCCAGAATTCCAGCTGCCGGCATTCCCCCTCTTCATATAAACCTTGTAAAATAAGAGAGAAAAGGCATAAGTATTGTGACATAATGTGTAATAACAACCCATAATGCAATAAATATTGATATAAAAGCATGATGCAAAATGGATGTATCAACTCCCCCAAGCTTAGACCTCGCTTGTCCTCAAGCGAAAGCCGAAATCGAAAAATATGTCCACATGTTTAGAGATAGAGGTGTCGATAAAATAAAATATGGACATGCGGGCATCATGATCATTATTAGAACAGCAACATATATATATATATATATATATATATATATATATATATATATATATATATATATATATATTGTCATATGATCTCTTATGCTAAAGTAACAATTCATTCACATACTCAAGTATGAATCAGAAACTTCAGTGAAAACAAACAAACTATAATCTCAGTCATTGAAGCAATCGCAATTTATCATAACATAGGAAAGAGTCAATATAAGAGCTTCTCAGCAAGTCCACATACTCAACCATCATTTAGTGTTTCACAATTGCTAACACTCACGTGATGTTTATGGTTATGAAGTTTTAATCGGACACAGAGAAAGATAGGGGCTTATATTTTTGCCTCCCAACTTTTTACCTCAAGGGTAATGTCAACAATAATAGTTCATGAAAACTCACATCCAATTAGCCATATATATCAGGATCTTTCCAACACATTGTGCTTGCCAAAGTATAAAATGTAAAAAGGAAAGGTGAAGATCACCGTGACTCTTGCATGAAGTATAAGACAAGAATAAAAGATAAGCCCTTCGCAGAGCAAAGCAGAGGTTGTCATGTGCTTTTATGGTTGGATGCACAAAATCTTAATGCGAAAGAACGTCACTTTATATTGCCACTTGTGGTATGGACCTTTATTATGCAGTCCATCGCTTTTATTTCTTCCACATCACAAGGTCGTATAAAGCTTATTATCTCCACACTAATAAGTCATACATATTTAGAGAGCATTTTTTATTGCTTGCAACGATGACAACTTACTTGAAGGATCTTACTCAATCCATAGGTAGATATGGTGGACTCTCATGGCAAAACTAGGTTTAAGGATATTTGGAAGCACAAGTAGTATCTCTACTTGGTGCAAAGAATTTTGCTAGCATGAGAGGGAAAGGCAAGCTCAACATGTTGGATGATCCATGACAATATAATTTATCTCATATGCAAGAAAACATAACCCATTACGTTGTCTTCCTTGTCCAACGTCAACTCTTTAGCATGTCATATTTTAATGAGTGCTCAGAATCATAAAAGATGTCCAAGATAGTATATTTATATGTGAAAACCTCTCTTTCTTTATTACTTCATATTAATTGCAATGATGACCAAAACTATGTTTGTCGACTCTCAACAAATTTTATTCACCATACTCTTTATATGTGAAGTCATTACTCTCCATAAGACCCACTTGATCCCTTTATTCCTTTTTATTATTTCTCTTTTATTTTATTCCCTCAAGATCATAGTAAGATAATCAAGCCCTTGACTCGACACTAATCTTTATTATATATAGCTTACGGACTCGATTACATAGAGGGATCATAAAGCAAAACTCAAAACTAGATCATACTAAAACTTTATTCTACTAGATCAAGATATAACCAAAAGGATCAAACTAAGAAAAACGGTAAAGATAGAAGTGATGGTGATACGATACAGGGGCACTCCCCCAAGCTTGGCAGTTGCCAAGGGGAGTGCCCATACCCGTGTGTTTATGTCTCCTTCTTCGCGGGTGGTGATGTGATATTCTTGGCGATGATGCCCTTCAGGATACGATTCTATTCCTCGAGCTTATTGACTTGCTGCTTGAGGTCCATTATTTCCTTACGGAGCTTGCCCGTGATGGCTAAAGCTCCTTTCACCCAAGGATGTTGCATAGCTGCTAGAGAACAAGTAACACTCTTTTTCATATTTTCATAAGAAAGAAATCTAACATTGGAAGGGATGACCGAGTTTGGAATAGTCGAGCTCTGTAGTTCCCCCATAGTGAATCCCGCTCGGAAATGAGAAGTAACTTCTTCATCCTCCTCCATGGCATCTATCCTTTTCAAATCGGCCTCCATCTCTTCCTCAGTTGATGGCCCAAAGTGGTCAGCATTGTTGTTTGCTCTTGGCCCAGGTGTCGGATGAGACACCCGACTCTCCCCGACGACTCTTGAGAAGACATCTTGCCCTAAATTTGCAGCATAAACAAATCAAAACAAAGACAGAGGATATTTGCATGATACGGTGGTCAAACCTTCGGGAGATTATATAATAAATTTTTACCGACCAAAAGAAGTATCGTGCAAGAAAACGGAGTCCGGAGGGCACACGAGGTGTCCACGAGGCAGGGGGCACGCCCAGGGGGTAGGGTGCGCCCTCCACCCTCGTGGAAGCCTCGTGTCCTTTCCGGAATGCTTCTTATTTTCCTATTTTCTTAAATATTCCAAAACGAAGAAAAATTGCCATTAGAACTGTTTTGGAGTCGGTTTGCTTACCGTACCACGTACCTATTCCTTTTCGGAGTCTGAAACGTTCTGGAAAGTGTCCATTATGTATTCCTCCGGGGTTACGGTTTCAATAACATTAGTTTCAACATTTATGGGATTACCTGAGATATAATGTTTGATTCTTTGACCATTCACCACCCTCGGATTTGTGCCTTCGAAGTTTTTGATTTTTATGGCACCGAGAACGATAGATCTCCTCGATGACGTAAGGACCTTCCCATTTAGAGAGGAGTTTTCCTGCAAAAAAATCTTAAACGAGAGTTGTATAACAATACATGATCACCTACATTAAACTCACACTTTTGTATCCTTTTATCATGCCATCTTTTAACTTTTTCTTTAAACAGTTTGGCATTCTCATAAGCATGGGTTCTCCATTCATCAAGTGAGCTAATGTCAAACAACCTCCTCTCACCGGCAAGTTTGAAATCATAATTGAGCTCTTTAATGGCCCAATATGCTTTATGTTCTAGTTAAAGAGGTAAGTGACATGCTTTACCATAAACCATTTTATACGGAGACATACACATATGATTTTTATATGCAGTTCTATAGGCCCATAATGCATGATCAAGTTTCTTGGACCAATTCTTTCTAGATCTATTAATAGTATTTTGCAAAATTAATTTAAGTTCTCTATTAATCAATTCTACTTGACCACTAGACTGTGGGTGATAAGGAGATGCAATTCTATGATTAACATCATACTTAGCAGGCATTTTACGAAAGGCACCATGAATAAAATGTGAACCACCATCAGTCATTAAGTATATAGGGACTCCAAATCTTGGAAAAATAACTTCTTTAAGCATCTTAATAGAGGTGTTATGATCAACACTACTAGTTGGAATAGCTTCTACCCACTTAGTAACATAATCAACAGCAACTAAAATATGTGTATACCCATTAGAGGAAGGAAACGGTCCCATATAATCAAAGCCCCAAACATCAAATGGTTCAATAACAAGTGAATAATTCATAGGCATTTCTTGATGTCTACTAATATTACCAATTCTTTGACATTCATCACAAGACAAAACAAACTTATGGGCATCCTTGAAGAGAGTAGGCCAATAAAAACTGGATTGCAATACCTTATGTGCAGTTCTATCTCCAGCATGGTGTCCTCCATAAGCCTCGGAGTGACACTTGCGTAGGATCTATTCCTATTCATGCTCAGGTACACAACGTCTAATAACACCATCTACTTATTCTTTATAAAGGTGTGGGTCATCCCATAAGTAATGTCTTAAATCATAGAAGAACTTTTTCTTTTGCTGGTATGTGAAACTAGGTGGTATAAATTTAGCAACAATGTAATTAGCATAATCAGCATTCCATGGAGCAGTATGAGAAGCGTTTATGACAGCTAATTGTTCATCAGGAAAGCTATCATCAATAGGTAGTGGGTCATCAAGAACATTTTCTAACCTAGACAAGTTGTCTGCAACGGGGTTCTCAACTCCCTTTCTATCAATAATATGCAAATCAAACTCTTGAAGCAAGAGAAACCATCTAATAAGTCTAGGTTTAGCATCTTTCTTTTCCATAAGATATTTAATAGCAGCATGATCAGTGTGAACAGTTACTTTAGAATCAAAAATATAAGGTCTGAACTTATCACAAGCAAATACAACTGCTAAAAATTCTTTTTGAGTAGTAGCATAATTTCTTTGGGCACTGTCTAGAGTTTTACTAGCACATTGAATAACATTTAATTTCTTATCAACTCTTTGTCCTAGAACAACCCCTACAACATAATCACTAGCATCGCACAATATTTCAAATGGTAAATTCCAATTAGGAGGCTGAACAATAGGTGGAGAAATCAAAGCTTTCTTAAGTATTTCAAATGCTTCTGCACAATCATCATCAAAGATAAAGGGAACATCTTTTTGTAAGAGATTAGTCAGAGGCCGAGAAATTTTAGAGAAGTCCTTAATGAACCTCCTATAAAAACTGGAATGACCAAGGAAACTTCTTATACCTTTAATGTCCTTAGGACACGACATCTTTTCAATAGCATCAACTTTAGCTTTATCGACTTCAATACCTCTTTCAGAAATTTTATGCCCTAAGACAATACCTTCATTAACCATAAAGTGGCATTTCTCCCAATTCAAGACAAGATTAGTTTCTTCACATCTCTGCAAAACTCGATCAAGGTTTCTTAAGCAATCATCAAAAGAAGTCCCATAAACGGAGAAATCATCCATGAATACCTCAACGATCTTTTCATAAAAGTCAGAGAATATAGCAGTCATATGATAACCCACAAGTATAGGGGATCGCAATAGTTTTCAATAAGTAAGAGTGTCTAACCCAACGAGGAGCTAAAGGTAGAACAAATATTCCCTCAAGTTCTATCGAGCACCGATACAACTCTACGCACACTTGACGTTCGCTTTACCTAGAACAAGTATGAAACTAGAAGTACTTTGTAGGTGTTGTTAGATAGGTTTGCAAGATAATAAAGAGTCCATAAATAAAAAGTAGGGGCTGTTTAGATAAAGAAACAATAAAGTAAATATAGCGAGTGTGTAAAAGTGGTGCTAGGAGTTGCGAAATTGCCCCTAAGCAATTGACTACTTTACTAGACCGATAGCAAGTATTATGTGGGAGAGGCCACTGCTAGCATGCCATCCCTGACTTGGAATTCTATGCACTTATGATTGGAACTATTAGCAAGCATCCGCAACTACTAATGTTCATTAAGTTAAACCCCAACCATAACATTAAGGTATATTGGTCCCACTTCAATCCCGTATGCATCAATTTGTATGCTAGGTTGAAGCTTATGTCACTCTTGCCCTCCAATACATAGTCCTATCAAGATACAACTAACCCTAGGGTGTGATCCACGCGCGCAATCATATGATGGGCACCAAAGGACATCAACATAACCACAAGCAAATTAAATCAATCATAGCAATTCATCAACCACCGATAGGACAACAAAAATCTACTCAGACATCATAGGATGGCAACACATCATTGGATAATAATATGAAGCATAAAGCACCATGTTCAAGTAGAGGGTACATCGGGTTGCGGGAGAGTGGACCGCTGTAGATAGAGGGGGGAAGGTGATGGAGATGTTGGTGAAGATGGCGCAGGTGTTGGTGTAGATCGCGGTGATGATGATGGCCCCCGGTGGCACTGCGGTGCCACCGGAAGCGAGGGGGAGAGAGCCCCACCTTCTTCTTCTTCCTTGACCTCCTCCCTAGATGGGAGAAGGGCTTCCCCTCTAGTCCATGGCCTCCATGGCACGGGAGGGGCGAGAGCCCCTCCGAGATTGGATCTGTCTCTCTGTCTCTCTCTGTTTCTGCGTTCTCAGATTCTTCCCTTTCACCGTTTCTTATATTCCCGGAGATCCGTAACTCCGATTGGGATGAAATTTTAGCGCGATCTCTATCCGGATATTAGCTTTCTTGCAGCGAAAGAAGGGCATCAACCACCTTACGGGTGGCCCACGAGGGTCAAGGGCGCGCCCAGGGGGGCAGGCACGCCCCTGCCTCGTGGACACCTCGGGCACCGTCTTGCATGGATTTTTCTTCCCAAAAATCATATATATTCCAAAAAAATCTCTGTCAGTTTTTATCCCGTTTGGACTCCGTTTGATATGGATATTCCGCGAAACAAAAAACATGCAACAAACAGGAACTGGCACTAGGCACTGGATCAATATGTTAGTCCCAAAAATAGTATAAAAAGTTGCCAAAAGTATATGAAAGTTCAATAATATTGGCATGGAACAATCAAAAATTATAGATACGACGGAGACGTATCATCATACATCTTGAAAGGTAGCAGGTGCATTACATAAACCAAAAGGCATACGTCTATAAGCAAATGTACCGAAAGGGCAAGTAAAAGTTGTCCTTTCTTGATCCTCTTTTGACACAAGTATTTGAGAGAAACCAGAATAACCATCTAAAAAGCAAAAATGTGTATGCTTGGATGATCTTTCTAGAATTTGATCAATAAAAGGTAAAGGGTAATGATCCTTTTTAGTAGCTTTATTTTATTTGTGGAAATCAATTACCATTCTATAACCTGTAACAATTCTTTGTGGGATCAATTCATCTTTACCATTAGGAACAATAGTAATACCTCCCTTCTTAGGGACACAATGGAAAGGACTTACCCACTGACTATCAGCAATGGGGTAAATTATACCTGCCTCCAGAAGCTTTAGTATTTCTTTTCTTACCACTTCTTTCATCTTAGGATTTAACCTTCATTGGTGATCAACAACTGGTTTAGCGTCTTTCTCCAGTTTTATTTTGTGCTGGCATAGAGTGGGACTAATGCCCTTAAGATCATCAAGAGTATATCCAATAGCAGCATGGTGCTTCTTCAGAGTTTTCAATAATTTTTTTTCTTCATGCTCTGAAAGGTTAGCACTAATAATAACAGGATATATCTCTTTCTCATCAAGATAAGCATATTTAAGAGTATCAGGTAAAGGTTTAAGCTCAAATACAGGATCACCCTTAGGTGGAGAGGGATCCCCTAAGATTTCAACAGGCAAGTTGTGTTTCAAGATAGGTCCGTGTTTAAAGAATGCTTCGTCTATTTCCCTTCTTTCATTCATAAACAAATCATTTTCATGGTCTAGCAAATATTGTTCTAAAGGATCACTAGGAGGCACGGCAATAGAAGCAAGACCAATAATTTCATCTTTACTAGGCAATTCTTTATCATGGGGTTGTCTACGAAATTTGGCAAAATTAAACTCATGAGATATATCGCCTAAACCAACAGAAACAATATCCTTATTGCAGTCTATCTTAGCATTAGCAGTATTGAAGAAGGGTCTACCAAATATAATGGGACAAAAGTCAGCTTGTGGGGGACCAAGAACAAGAAAATCAGCAGCATATTTAACTTTCCCACACAAGACTTCAACATCTCTAACAATCCCAACTGGTGAAATAGTATCTCTATTGGCAAGCTTAATTGTAACATCAATCTCTTCTATCTCAGCAGGTGCAATATCATGCATAATTTCTTTGTATAAGGAATGAGGTATTGCACTTGCACTAGCACCCATATCGCATAAGCCATGATAGCAATGATCTCCTATTTTAATAGAAATAACGGGCATGACTACAATAGGTCTATGTTTATTTTTAGTATCAGGTCTAGCAATTCTAGTAGATTCATTGCAGAAGTAAATAGCATACCCATCAATATTATCGGCCAAGAGATCTTTAACCATAGCAACACTAGGTTCAACTTTAATTTGCTCAGGCGGTTTAGGTGTCTTAATATTACTTTTGTTAACCACAGTTGAAGCTTTAGCATGATCCTTTATTCTAAGAGGGAAAGGTGGTTTCTCAATATAAGCAGTTGGAACAACAGGATCATTATAAGCGATAGTCTTTTCTTCAACTTTAATAGGTGCAACTACTTTTACTTCAATGGGAGGATTATATTTAAACCACTTCTCCTTAGGGAGGTCAACATGAGTAGCAAAGGATTCACAGAAAGAAGCTAATATCTCAGAGTCAAGTCCATATTTAGTGCTAAATTCACGGAAAGCATCGGTATCCATAAAAGATTTAACACAATCAAACTTAGGTGTTATACCTGACTCCTTACCTTCGTTGAGGTCCCAATCTTCAGAGTTGTGTTTAATTCTTTCCGATAAACTCCTTTGAATTCAATAGTCTTCATCATAAAAGATCTAGTACAAGAAGTAAGCATGGAGTGATTACTGAGAGAAAGTCGAGCATAAATTTTTTGAATAATCATTTCTTTTGAGAGCTCATGATTGGGGCATGAATATAACATTAACTTAAACCTTCCCCAAGCTTGAGCGATGCTTTCTCCTTCGCGAGGCCAAAAATTATATATATAATTACGATCACGATGAACAAGATGCATAGGATAAAACTTCTGATGAAATTCCAATTTCAATCGGTTCTAGTTCCATGATCCCATATCATCACATAGCCTAAACCATGTCAATGCCTATCCCTTCAAAGATAAAGGGAAGACCTTCTTCTTGATAACATCCTCGGGCATACCTGCAAGCTTAAATAATCCACAAACTTCATCCACATAGATTAGGTGCAAATCGGGATGTAATGTTCCGTCACCTGTGAAAGTATTAGCTAGAAGTTTCTCTATCATACCCGAAGGAATTTCAAAGTGAACATTTTCAGTAGGTTTAGTAGGTTGAGGAGCAACTCTTTGCTCTACTGGTCGGGGTGAAGATACCCCGAACAAACCCCTCAAAGGATTATGTTCCATAGTAACAAGTGACAGTAAATTTCAACACACTATATAAATTTTTCCTTAACCAATTCCACCTACCAAAGGAGCTTCACTCCCCGGCAACGGCGCCAGAAAAGAGTCTTGATGACTCGAAAGTATAGGGGATCTATTGTAGTCCTTTCAATAAGTAAGAGTGTTGAACCCAACGAGGAGCAGAAGGAAATGATAAGCAGTTTTCACTAAGGTATTCTCTGCGAGCACTGAAATTATTGGTAACAGATAGTTTTGTGATAAGGTAATTTGTAATGGGTAACAAGTAAATAAAGTAAATAAGGTGCAGCAAGATGGCCCAATCCTTTTTGTAGCAAAGGACAAGCCTGGACAAACTCTTATATAAAGGAAAACGCTCCCGAGGACACATGGGAATTATTGTCAAGCTAGTTTTCATCACGTTCATATGATTCGCGTTCGGTACTTTGATAATTTGATATGTGGGTGGACTGGTGCTTGGGTACTGTCCTTACTTGGACAAGCATCCCACTTATGATTAACCCTGATAAACCACAAGTATAGGGAATCGCAACAGTTTTTGAGGGTAGAGTATTTAACCCAAATGTATTGATTCGACACAATGGGAGCCAAAGAACATTCTCAAGTATTAGCAGCTGAGTTGTCAATTCAACCACACCTGGAAACTTAATATCTGCAGCAAGGTATTTAGTAGCAAAGTAATATGATAGTAGTGGTAACGGTGGTAAAAGGTAATGGTAGCAAAAGTAATATTTTTGGTGTTTTGTAGTGATGGTAACAATAGCAACAGAAAAGTAAATAAGCGAAGAACAATATATGGAAAGCTCGTAGGCATTGGACCGGTGATAGAGAATTATGTTGGATGCGGTTCATCATGTAACAGTCATAACCTAGGGTGACACAGAACTAGCTCCAGTTCATTAATGTAATGTAGGCATGTATTCCAAATATAGTCATACATGCTTATGGGAAAGAACTTGCATGATCTTTTGTCCTACCCTCCCGTGACAGCGGGGTCCTATTGGAAACTAAGAGATATTAAGGCCTCCTTTTAATAGAGTACCGGACCAAAACATTAACACATAGTGAATACATGAACTCCTCAAACTACGGTCATCACCGGGAGTGGTCCTGATTATTGTCACTTCGGGGTTGCCGGATCATAACACATAGTAGGTGACTATAGACTTGCAAGATAGGATCAAGAACTCTCATATATTGATGATAACATAATAGGTTCAGATCTGAAATCATGGCACTCGGGCCCTAGTGACAAGCATTAAGCATAGAAAAGTCATAGCAACATCAATCTCAGAACATAGTGGATACTAGGGATCAAACCCTAACAAAACTAACTTGATTACATGATAAATCTCATCCAACCCATCACCGTCCAGCAAGCCTATGATGGAATTACTCACGCACGGCGGTGAGCATCATGAAATTGGTGATGGAGGATGGTTGATGATGATGATGATGGCGACGGATTCCCCTCTCCGGAGCCCCGAACAAACTCCAGATCAGCCCTCCCGAGAGAGTTTAGGGCTTGGCGGCGGCTCCGTATCGTAAAATGCGATGAATCCTTCTCCCTGGTTTTTTTCTTGCCGAAAGTGAATATATGGAGTCAGGGTTGAGGTCAGTGGAGTGTCAAGGGGCCCACGAGGCAGGGGGCGCACCCAGGGGGTAGGGCGCGCCCCCCACCCTCGTGGACAGGTGGAGCCCCCCTGACATGGATCTTCCTTCCAGTATTTTATATATTCCAAAATAATTCTTCGTTTATTTTCAGGTCATTCCGAGAACTTTTATTTATGCACAAAAATAACACCATGGCAATTCTGCTGAAAACAGCGTCAGTCCGAGTTAGTTCCATTCAAATCATGCAAGTTAGAGTCCAAAACAAGGGCAAAAGTGTTTGGAAAAGTAGATACGACGGAGACGTATCAACTCCCCCAAGCTTAAACCTTTGCTTGTCCTCGAGCAATTCAGTTGATAAACTAAAAGTGGTAAAGAAAAACTTTTACAAACTCTGTTTGCTCTTGTTGTTGTAAATATGTAAAGCCAGCATTCAAGTTTTTAGCAAATATTATGAACTAACCATATTCACAATAACATTTAGGTCTCATGTTTACTCATTATATGGCATAATCAACTAGCGAGCAATAATAATAAATCTCGGATGACAACACTTTCTCAAAACAATCATGATATGATATAACAAGCTAGTATCTCGCTAGCCCTTTCTGAGACCGCAAAACATAAATGCAGAGCACCTTTAAAGATCAAGGACTGTCTAGACATTGTAATTCATGGTAAAAGAGATCCAGTCAAGTCATACTCAATGTAAACTAATAGTAATGAATGCAAATGACAGTGGTGCTCTCCAACTGGTGCTTTTTAATAAGAGGATGATGACTCTGCATAAAATTAAATAGATAGGCCCTTCGCAGTGGGAAGCAGGGATTTTTAGAGGTGCTAGAGCTCGGTTTTGAAATAGATATGAATAATATTTTGAGCGGTATACTTTCATTGTCAACATAACAACCAAGAGATGGCGATATCTTCCATGCTACACACATTATAGGCGGTTCCCAAACAGAATGGTAAAGTTTATACTCCCCCTCCACCAACAAGCATCAATCCATGGCTTGCTCCAAACAACGAGTGCCTCCAACTAACAAGAGTCCCGGGGAGTTTTGTTTGCAGTTATTTTGATTTGATTTGCATAAAGCATGGGACTAGGCATCCCGGTGACTAGCCATTTTCTCATGAGTGAGGAGCGGATTCCACTCCTCTTAAGAATAACCCGCCTAACATGGAAGATACGGACAGCCCTAGTTGATACATGAGCTATTCGAGCATAGAAAACAGAATGTTTATTTGAAGGTTTAGAGTTTGGCACATACAAATTTACTTGGAACGGCAGGTAGATACCGTATATAGGTAGGTATGGTGGACTCATATGGAACAACTTTGGGGTTTATGGAATTGGATGCACAAGAAGTATTCCTGCTTAGTACAGGTGAAGGCTAGAAAAAGACTGGGAAGCGACCAGCTAGAGAGTGACAACGGTCATGAACATGCATTAAAATTAATCAACACCGAATGCAAGCATGAGTAGGATATAATGCACCATGAACATAAATATCGTAGAGGCTATGTTGATTTTGTTTCAACTACATGTTGAACATGTGCCAAGTCAAGCCACTCTAATCGTTCAAAAGAGGATACAACCCTATCATACCACATCATAACCATTTCAATAGCATGTTGGCACGCAAGGTAAACCATTATAAGCTCCTAGCTAATTAAGCATGGCATAATCAACTACAATCTCTAATTGTCATTGCAAACATGTTTATTCATAATAGGCTGAATCAAGAACGATGAACTAATCATATTTACAAAAACAAGAGAGGTCGAGTTCATACCAGCTTTTCTCATCTCAATAAGTTCATCATATAATCATCATTATTGCCTTTCACTTGCATGACCAAATAGTGTGGATAATAATAACAGTGCATGTGCATTGGACTAAGTTGGACTGTGTAAGCATTCAATTCAAGAGAGAAGACAAGGTAATATGGGCTCTTTGCTAGATCAACAATAATGCATATGAGAGCCACTTTAACATTTTTATTATGGTCTTCTCCTCTCGACCCCCAAAGGAAAGAAAAGAAATAAAACTATTTACACAGGAAAGCTCCCAACAAGCAAAAGAAGAACGAGAAATCTTTTTGGGTTTTATTTTTAATTGCTACTACAAGCATGGAAAGTAAACTAACTAAAAGTTACAAATAATTTTTTTGTTTTTCTTAAGGTTTATTAAACACACTAGAAGAAAGCATAAAAAGGAAAATAAACTAGCATGGATGATACAGTGAAAAAGTATGAGCACCGACAACTAGCAATGAGTGTGTGAACATGAATGTAATGTCGGTGAGAAATAGGTACTCCCCCAAGCTTAGGCTTTTGGCCTAAGTTGGTCTATGGCCACGGCTGGCTTGGCGGATATCCAAAGTAATAGTTGGGGTCGTACTGTGAAAAAGCCTCGGATTGCCACGGGTTGGCAATCACCTCCAGATCCCACAGGTAATCAGACTGTCATGGAGGATCAAATTGTGGTTCCGGCTCTGGCTCTGTAGTTGATGTAGGGTTCCGGTAGGCGTGAATGGCCTCCAACGGAACAAGGTACTTGCCTGCAGATAAATCAAACAAGGAAGGAGTAGGCAGGGTAATAGTCTCAGGATGATTTTTACCAAATATTAATTTGTACTTAAGCGCCTTTTCCCTATTCTTAACAATAAAATCATGTGCTACCATACTCTTATAATCTAGATAAACAGGAGGTAGCAACTTCTCTTCCTTCTCGTAATGCCTAATAGGTATGTTAAAATGTGCAGTGAGGCGCGAGGCGAAGATGCCTCCAAGGACAGGGCCCTTAGTATGGTTAAGATTTAACCGCTTTGCAATAATAGTGCCCATACTGAATGTGTCATCACGAAATAAGGCATGGCACAAAATAACAATATCAGGGGCACTCAGGTTTCCACAGTTTCCGTGCCCAATTAAACATCTACTAGCATATATAGCAAAGTAACATAGAACAGGAAAGTGTATGCTAGTAATTCGTGCATCGGAAACCTTCCTCGTTTCCCCTACAATAATGGTATCAATAAACCCATCCACATTGTCACGATGTGGTTCCTCTATGCTGCCCTCGAAAGGGATCAAACAAACCCGACAAAAATCTTGAAGTGACATCTCCTTATGCTCATCATATAAATAAAATTCCACCGTAGGTGGTGCGCTCCTAGCATGGAAATGAAAGTTTTGCACAAAGATATTGGTGAGTAAGAGATACTATTCGCGTTGGTCGTGGAGGAAGGCGGTGAGGCATGCATTCTCAGCCAATTCATAGAAATCATCATAAATCCCGGCTGCTCTCAAGAAATCATCACAAGGCCATTCACATGGCCGAACCTCCGCGGTGCGAGGAAGATTATATTTGGGCCTCTTATCCTCCTCACTTTGCTTATCCTTCGAGCTTCGACTCGATGAGCCCCTCAAAAATCTCTTCATCTTTTTCTGAAAATTTCTGAAACTTTTAGTAACTTCAAAATAAAAGTGAACCAAACTCAACAAAATCGATAGCAACTACTCCTACAAGTGCCTAGAGGCAATATCATGCATCAAAACTACTTTTGACCATATAAATTTGACATGCAAGCTCAAGAACAGGGTCACCTAAGCAGCAAAAATATGCGATGAATAAAGCACTAGAACAAAAACTAATTGGACCATTGGAGGAGTCACATACCAAGGAACAATCCCCCAAAAGCAGTTTTGTGAGAGGTGCTTTGAGCAAGGAGATCGAAAATGGCAGCAAAATGAGCTTGGACTCGGGTTTGAGCTAGTTAGTGATGTTTGTGGGAGGAAAACGGAGTGTGTGGTAGCTGGAATAAGTGGAGGGGAGCCACCGTGGGCCCACAAGGCAGGGGGCACGCCCAGGGGGTAGGGCGCACCCTCCACCCTCGTGGCCAGGTGCTTGCTCCCCCTGCTGTGTTCTCAGTGCCAGATATTCTCAAATATACCAGAAAAATCATATTTAAATTTTAGGGCATTTGGAGAAGTTTTATTTTTGGGGTATTTTTTGTTGCATTGATAATTCAGAAAATAGACATAAATTACTATTTTTGCTTTATTTAAACTAAATAACAGAGAGTAAAAAGAGGGTACAGAGAGTTATGTTTTTTAAATTCATCCATCTCATGCTCATCAAAAGGAATCCACTAACAAGGTTGATCAGGTCTTGTTAACAAACTCATTTTGAATAACATGAAACCGGAGAATTTTCGAATAGCACTAGGTTACCTCAACGGGGATATGCATGTCCCCAACAATAAGGATATCATATTTCTTCTTGACAGTAGGAAGAGGAAATTCAAAACCTCCAATAGTAATAGTTGGAATTTTTCCAATAGAATTGATACTGTGGACTTGAGGTTGTTTCCTCAAAAAGTGTACTGTATGCTCATTACCATTAACATGAAAAGTGACATTACCTTTGGTGCAATCAATAACAGCCCCTGCAGTATTCAAAAAGGGTCTTCCAAGAATAATACACATACTATCATCCTCGGAAATATCAAGAATAACAAAGTCCATTAAAATAGTAACGTCTACAACCACAACAGGCACATCCTCACAAATACCGACAGGTATAGCAGTTGATTTATCAGCCATTTGCAAAGATATTTCAGTAGGTGTCAACTTATTCAAATCAAGTCTACGATATAAAGAGAGAGGCATAACACTAACACCGGCTCCAAGATCACATAAAGCAGTTTTAACATAGTTTCTTATAATGGAGCATGGTATAGTTGGTACTCCTAGATCTCCAAGTTTCTTAGGTATTCCACCCTTAAAAGTATAATTAGCAAGCATGGTGGAAATTTCAGCTTTCGGTATCTTTCTTTTATTAGTAGCAATATCTTTCATATATTTAGCGTAAGGATTCATTTTAAGCATATCAGTCAAACGCATACGCAAGAACATAGGTCTAATCATTTCAGCAAAGCGCTCAAAATCCTCATTATCCTTTTTCTTGGATGGTTTAGGAGGAAAAGGCATGGTTTTCTGAACCCATGGTTCTCTTTCCTTATCGTGCTTCCTAGCAACAAAGTCTCTCTTATCATAACGTTGACTCTTTGATTGTGGGTTATCAAGATCAATAGCAGGTTCAATCTCTACTTCATTGTTATTATTAGGCTGAGCATCAACATGAACATCATTATTAACATTATCACTAGGTTCATGCTCATTACCAGATTGTGTTTCAGCATCAAAAATAGAAATATCATTCGGATTCTCAGGTGTGTCAACAATAGGTTCACTAGAAGCATGCAAGTCCTATCATTTTTCTTTTCCTTCCTTTTAGAAGGACTAGATGCATCAATATTATTTCTCTGAGAATCCTGCTCAATTCTCTTAGGATGGCCCTTAGGATACAAAGGTTCCCGAGTTGTTTTACCACCTCTAGTCATAACTCTAACATCATTATCATTCTTCTTACTATTTAATTCATTGAGCAAACCATTCTGAGTTGTGAGTACTTGTTCTACTTGAGTGGTAACCATAGAAGCATGTTTACTAATAAGTTTTAGTTCACCTTTAACATTATCCATATAATCACTCAAGTGTTCAATCATATAAGCATTATGTTTCAATTGTCTACAACATAAGCATTAAAATCTTCTTGCTTAACCATAAAGTTATCAAATTCATCTAAGCATTGGCTAGCAAACTTAGTAGGAGGGATTTTAGCTTTATCATATCTATAGAGAGAATTTACCTTTACTACCTGTGTCGGGTTATCAAGACCATGTACTTCTTCAACAGGCGGTAAATTAAGACCATGTATTTCTTCAATAGGAGGTAAATTCTTAACATCTTTAGCTTTTATACCTTTTTCCTTCATAGATTTCTTTGCCTCTTGCATATTTTCGAGACTGAGAAATAGAATACCCCTTTTCTTTGGAGTTGGCTTAGGAGTTGGCTCAGGAAGTGTCCAATTATTTTCATTGGTCAACATATTATTCAATAAAATTTCAGCTTCATCTGGTGTTCTTTCCCTGAAAACACAACCACCACAACTATCCAGGTGGTCTCTGGAAGCGTCGGTTAGTCCATTATAAAAGATATCAAGTATTCAATTTTTCTTAAGAGGATGATCAGGCAAAGCATTAAGTAATTGGAGAAGCCTCCCCAAGCTTGTGGGAGACTCTCTTCTTCAATTTGCACAAAATTATATATTTCCCTTAAAGCAGCCTGTTTCTTATGAGCGGGGAAATATTTAGTAGAGAAGTAATAAATCATATCCTGGGGACTACACACACAGCCAGGATCAAGAGAATTAAACCATATCTTAGCATCACCCTTTAATGAGAACGGAAATAATTTAAGGATATAATAATAGCGAGTTTTCTCATCATTAGTGAACAAGGCGGCTATATCATTTAGTTTAGTAAGATGTGCCACAACAGTTTCAGATTCATAGCCATAGAAAGGATCAGATTTAACTAAAGTAATTATCGCAGGATCAACAGAGAAATCATAATCCTTATTAGTAACAAAGATAGGTGAAGTAGCATAAGCAGGATCATATTTCATTCTAGCATTCAGAGTTTTTTGTTTCAGCTTAGCTAATAATTTCTTAAGATCACTCCTATCATTGCAAGCAAGAAAATATCTGGCAGTTTCTTCATCCATAACATAGCCCTCAGGCACAACAGGTAATTCATATCTAGGGGGAGAATCTTCATCATCACTTTCATCAGTATTATCAGTTTCAATAATTTCATTCTTTCTAGCCCTAGCAAGTTGTTCATCAAGAAATTCACCAAGTGGCACAGTAGTATCAAGCATAGAAGTAGTTTCATCATGAGTATCATGCATAGTAGAAGTGGCATCATCAATAACATGGGACATATCAGAATTTATAGCAGAAGCAGGTTTAGGTGTCGCAAGCTTACTCGAAACAGAAGGTGGATCAAGTGCAGAACTAGATGGCAGTTCCTAACCTCCCCTCGTAGTTGAGGGATAAATCTTGGTTCTTGGATCTTTCAAGTTCTTCATAATGATAAGAAGATATAAATCCCAAGTGACTCAAAGAATAGAGCTATGCTCCCCGGCAACGGCGCCAGAAAATAGTCTTGATAACCCACAAGTATAGGGGATTGCAACATTTTTCGAGGGTAGAGTATTCAAACCAAATTTATTAATTCGACACAAGGGGAGCCAAAGAATATTCTCAAGTATTAGCAGCTGAGTTGTCAATTCAACCACACTTGGAAACTTAATATCTGCAGCAAGGTATTTAGTAGCAAAGTAATATGATAGTAGTGGTAACGGTGGTAAAAGGTAATGGTAGCAAAAGTAATATTTTTGGTGTTTTGTAGTGATGGTAACAATATCAACGGAAAAGTAAATAAGCGAAGAACAATATATGGAAAGCTCGTAGGCATTGGATTGGTGATAGAGAATAATGCCGGATGCAGTTCATCATGTAACAGTCATAACCTAGGGTAACACAGAACTAGCTCCAGTTCATTAATGTAATGTAGGCATGTATTCTGAATATAGTCATACGTGCTTATGGAAAAGAACTTGCATGATCCTTTGTCCTACCCTCCCGTGGAAGCGGGGTCCTATTGGAAACTAAGGGATATTAAGGCCTCCTTTTAATAGAGTACCGGACCAAAGCATTAACACATAGTGAATACATGAACTCCTCAAACTACGGTCATCACCGGGAGTGGTCCTGATTATTGTCACTTCGGGGTTGCCGGATCATAACACATAGTAGGTGACTATAGACTTGCAAGATAGGATCAAGAACTCTCATATATTGATGAAAACATAATAGGTTCAGATCTGAAATCATGGCACTCGGGCCCAAGTGACAAGCATTAAGCATAGCAAAGTCATAGCAACATCAATCTCAGAACATAGTGGATACTAGGTATCAAACCCTAACAAAACTAACTCGATTACATGATAAATCTCATCCAACCCATCACCGTCCAGCAAGCCTATGATGGAATTACTCACGCACAGTAGTGAGCATCATGAAATTGGTGATGGAGGACGGTTGATGATGACGATGGCGACGGATTCCCCTCTCCGGAGCCCCGAACGGACTCCAGATCAGCCCTCCCGAGAGAGTTTAGGGCTTGGCGGCGGCTCCATGTCGTAAAAACGCGATGAATCCTTCTCCCTGGTTTTTTCCCCGAAAATGAATAAATGGAGTCAGGGTTGAGGTCGGTGGAGCGTCAGGGGGCCCACAAGGCAGGGGGTGTGCCCCCCACCCTCATGGACAGGTGGAGGCCCCCATGACGTGGATCTTCCTTCTAGTATTTTTTATATATTCCAAAATAATTCTCCGTTGATTTTCAGGTCATTCCGAGAACTTTTATTTCTACACAAAAATAACACCATGGCAATTCTGCTGAAAACATCGTCAGTCCGGGTTAGTTCCATTCAAATCATGCAAGTTAGAGTCCAAAACAAGGGCAAGAGTGTTTGGAAAAGTAGATACGGCGGAGACGTATCAAACCCCTATTGCAAGCATCCGCAACTACAACAGAAGTATTAAGGTAAACCTAACCATAGCATGAAACATATGGATCCAAATCAGCCCCTTACGAAGCAACACATAAACTATGGTTTAAGCTTCTGTCACTCTAGCAACCCATCATCTACTTATTACCTCCCAATGCCTTCCTCTAGGCCCAAACAATGGTGAAGTGTCATGTAGTCGACGTTCACATGACACCACTAGAGGAAAGACAACATACATCTCATCAAAATATCGAACGAATACCAAATTCACATGACTGCTTATAGCAAGACTTCTCCCATGTCCTCGGGAACAAACGTAACTACTCACAAATCATATTCATGTTCATAATTAGAGGGGTATTAATATGCATAATGGATCTGAACATATGATATTCCACCAAGTAAACCAACTAGCATAAACTACAACGAGTAATCAACACTACAAGCAACCCACAGGTACCAATCTGAGGTTTGGATACAATGATTGGATACAAGAGATGAACTAGGGTTTGAGATGAGATGGTGCTGGTGAAGATGTTGATGGAGATTAACCCCCTCCTAATGAGAGGATCGTTGGTGATGACGATGGTGATGATTTCCCCCTCCCGAAGGGAAGTTTCCCCGGCAGAACAGCTCCGTCGGAGCCCTATATTGGTTCCTCCAAGGTTCCGCCTCGTGGCGGCGGAGTTTCGTCCCGTGAGCTATCTTATGATTTTTCCTCGACGAAAGATTCCATATAGCCAAAGATGGGCATCAGAGGGCCACCAGGGGCCCACGAGGCAGGGGCGTGCCCCCCACCCTCGTGGACGGTGGGTGGCCCCACTCTGGTACTTCTTTTGCCCAATATTTTTTATATATTCTGAAAATAATTTCCGTTGAGTTTTAGGACTTTTGGTGATGTGCAGAATAGGTCTCTAATATTTTCTCCTTTTCCAGCCCAGAATTCCAGCTGTCGGCTTTCCCCCTCTTCATGTAAACCTTATAAAATAAGAGAGAAAAGGCATAAGTATTGTGACATAATGTGTAATAACAGCCCATAATGCAATAAATATCGATATAAAAGCATGATGCAAAATGGACGTATCAGCGTTCCATAACACTTTCCTTGCGCAGGCTTCTGAATCCAATGAACATAACACAAAGCATCTGAATGTGTGGATCTGACCGGGCAACAAAATCTACATGAGCACTATTTAGAGCATCCCAAATTTGATTTGCGGTATTGAGCGTGTGGAACAAAAAGAAAATGTCTGTTGATAGACTGCCACAGATGATATCTTTCGCTTGAGCATCCAACTGCAGATTTGCTTTGTCACGAGAGTCAAATTGTTTTGTTTCTGAATAGTGTATCCATCTTCCACAATTTGCCAAAGATCATAGTTGACATCTTGATTTCTGATTCTCATTCGTTCCTTTCAGTATAGATAGTCATTTCCATCAAAGATGGGAAACCTTTCAGAGTGTGACGATCTACCTACAAGCGACATACTCAAAACTCCAAGGACACTAGACCTTTAATAAACAGAGACAGGGAGAACCCGCCCTGATACCAATTGTTAGGACCAAGAGTATATCGACTAGAGGGGGTGAATGTGAGATTCAAATTTTCTTTTGAAAGCTTTGAAACTTAATCCAAACACAGGAGCGGAATAGAGTCTCGAGAGAAATGCACTGAATTAGTTTTCTTCGTCAGAGGCAAATTCATCGAGGAAGATATTTACAACAGAGCGAGTACGAAGGATAATAGGTTTAACTAAAATGAGGGTTACGTAGCAAGCAAACATGTGCAACAGAATGATACAAAACATCACTGAATCTAAAGGAAATGCAACTGAAAGATTACACAAGTAAGATAAAGATACAAACTAGCAAAGATGAATATAGACGAGGATAAAAAATAGAAACTAACATAAATACATAGGATGAGGACCACATAACAATATAAGGATCATGTAATTTAATGGCACAAAGCACGAATGAAAACTACTGAATGAAATACAGTAGAGTTGATACAACTAGTGGTGCTCGATGGCGACAAGAGATTTGGTAGACCAGTTCACCCTTCTGCCAAAGGACTATGTTTGGTTGGAGGGGTTGTGACTTAACGCAGAAGATAAACTCTCTTCACCCTATTCTTCTTCAACACAGAGCTGGTCAGACTCAGGTTGATTTCACTCGTGGTAGATCCTTGTTGGCGATCTCCAAACCTTCGGTTGACTCGTGAACCACAATCACTCTTGGTTGCTGAAGATCAGGCTCGATGAAGACAACAACTCTTCAACACTCGAAGCCAAACCTATCCGTCTAGAGAGTGCGCAAATCTCAAGAGTAATAGGTACAAGAACTCTCACTCAGAACTATTGTGATGCTAAACCACTGTCTAAGTTTGGGCTCTTGGTTTTTCTCTCGGTGGATCTTAAACTCAAATCAATCTTCTCAGAAATTCCAAGTGGAGTAGCCAATAGATAACGTTGGAGAGGGGTGGCTATTTATAGCCGCAGCCTTCCTAGATGGGAAATGACAAAATTAGACATCGGCCTCAGCCAATGGCCGAACGACATGATTCCAACAATCGGATTTGAGCACAACAGTAAAATTTCTTATGGAGCAATAAATACGAACTCCTCGGTCCGAGGCAAATCTCTTGCGGCGAAGAAGAGCACGATCTCTTGCTGACAAGTATTCGCTCGGAGCACAAAGAGATTTCACTCGCATCTTTCATAAGTTGTAGCTAAGCATCACAATTGATCTAAGCATCGAGAACCTATACCCCTCTTAATAGTACGGAGGTCCTATGACTCGAAAGACTGAAAGAAGAAAAATGAAATGAATGCTATGTCTTCACTTTTGTCTTCGACTTCAATCACTGTAGACAATTTCTTCGGACGACAGTACCGAAACAAAGGCTTTGCCATAGCAGAAACTTTTGAGGGGTCGATTTCTTCACATTAATCTTCTTGACTCTATTAATTCAACAAGTATAGCTCGTTCTTCTCTATAGCGCAGATATGCTTCGGTGAAGTTCCTCGAACTTAGCACCGGAGACAGCGTAATCTTTGGTTGTGTATGGACTTTTCTATCTGTGTGCACTAGCAAATAAATTAGTCCATACATGTTTTTGTCAACAATCTCCAAAATGCAAGGTAGGAAGATATTGCACCAACACTATTATAGGATTTTACTAGTAGTAGTGTTCAGCTAAAAAAGAACGCAATTGCTATTTTCACTAACTACCAGCAGCGTCCAGGAGAAGTAGGATGATGTAGATGCGAAGACATTAGCGGCATTCCCGAGCAAAAAATGCTACAAAGCCTGGTACATGAAACTTGCTGTTGTGCCACAAATAAGTAGAGGCGTGCCTGACCAACGAATGCCGCTAATGTCACCCTAAGTAGCAGCATGTATTTTTTGCGGAGTGCTGCTACTTTGATGTCTGGTAGATGATACGTCTCCAACGTATCTATAATTTTTTATTGTTCCATGTTTTTATATTATCATTCTTGGATGTTTTATATTCATTTTATTGCAACTTTAGATCATTTTTTGGGACTAACCTATTAACATAGTGCCCAGTGCCAGTTGTTGTTTTCTGCTTGTTTTTTACTTCGCAGAATTCCATATCAAACGGAGTCCAAACGCAGTGAAACTTTCTAGATATTTTTTTCTACCCAGAAGACAACTTGGGAGCCAAGGAAGTGCAAGAGGGGATGCCCGCGGGGGCCACAAGGCAACAGGGTACGTCTCCAACGTATCTACTTTTCCAAACACTTTTGCCCTTGTTTTGGACTCTAACTTGCATGATTTGAATGGAACTAACCCGGACTGATGTTGTTTTCAAGAGAATTGCCATGGTGTTATTTTTGTGCAGAAATAAAACTTCTTGGAATGACCTGA
Organism: Triticum dicoccoides; assembly: GCF_002162155.2. Lineage (NCBI taxonomy): Eukaryota > Viridiplantae > Streptophyta > Magnoliopsida > Poales > Poaceae > Triticum > Triticum dicoccoides. The sequence continues at coordinate 531,192,522 of NC_041386.1, read as the reverse complement.
AAATCAATGGAGAATATTTTTGGAATATATAAAAAATACTGGCGAAAGAATCAAGGCCAGGGGGCCCACACCCTGTCCACGAGGGTGGGGGCGCGCCTACCCCCGCTGGGCGCGCCCCCTGCCTCGTGGGCCCCCTAGCACTCCACCGACCTCAACTCCAACTCTATATATTCACGTTCGGGGAGAAAAAAATCAAGGAGCAAAATTCATCGCGTTTTACGATACAAAGCCGCCGCCAAGCCCTAATCTTTCTTGGGAGGGCTGATCTGGAGTCCGTTCGGAGCTCCCCTGAAAATCAACGGAGAATATTTTTGGAATATATAAAAAATACTGGCGAAAGAATCAAGGCGAGGGGGGCCACACCCTGTCCACAAGGGTGGGGGCGCGCCTACCCCCGCTGGGCGCGCCCCCTGCCTCATGGGCCCCCTGGCGCTCCACCGACCTCAACTCCAACTCCATATATTCACGTTCGGGGAGAAAAAAATCAAGGAGCAGAATTCATCGCGTTTTACGATACGGAGCCGCCGCCAAGCCCTAATCTCTCTCGGGAGGGCTGATCTGGAGTCTGTTTGGAGCTCCGGAGAGGGGAATCCGTCGCTATCATCATCATCAACCTTCCTCCATCACCATTTTGATGATGCTCATCGCCGTGCGTGAGTAATTCCATCGTAGGCTTGCTGGACTGGTGATGGGTTGGATGAGATTTATCATGTAATCGAGTTAGTTTTGTTAGGGTTTGATCCCTAGTATCCATTATGTTCTGAGATTGATGTTGCTATGACTTTGATATGCTTAATGCTTGTCACTAGGGCCCGAATGCCATGATTTCAGATCTGAACCTATTATGTTTTCATGAATATATGTGAGTTCTTGATCCTATCTTGCAAGTCTATAGTCACCTATTATGTGTTATGATCTGTTACCCCCGAAGTGACAATAATCAAGATACTTACCGGTGATGACCGTAGTTTGAGGAGTTCATGTATTCACTAAGTGTTAATGCTTTGGTCCGGTACTCTATTGAAAGGAGGCCTTAATATCCCTTAGTTTCCAATAGGACCTCGCTGCCACGGGAGGGTAGGATAAAATATGTCATGCAAGTTCTTTTCCATAAGCACGTATGACTATATTCGGAATACATGCCTACATTACATTGATGAACTGGAGCTAGTTCTGTGTCACCCTATGTTATAACTATTGCATGAGGAATCACATCCGACATAATTATCCATCACTGGTCCATTGCCTACGAGCTTTTCATGTATTGATCTTCCCTTATTTACTTTTCCGTTGCTACTGTTACAATCACTATAAAACCAAAACTGTTACTGTTACTTTCACCACCGTTACCACTACTATCATATTATTTTGCTACTAAATACTTTGCTGCAGATATTAAGTTTCCAGGTGTGGTTGAATTGACAACTCAGCTTCTAATACTTGACAATATTCTTTGGCTCCCCTTGTGTCGAATCAATAAATTTGGGTTGAATACTCTACCCTCGAAAATTGTTATGATCCCCTATACTTGTGGGTTATCAAGACTATTTTCTGGCGCCGTTTCCGGGGAGCATAGCTCTATTCTTTGAGTCACTTGGGATTTATATCTTCTTATCATTATGAAGAACTTGAAAGATCCAAGAACCAAGATTTTTCCCTCAACTACGAGGGGAGGTAAGGAACTGCCATCTAGCTCTACACTTGATTCACCTTCTATTTTGAGTAAACTTGCGACACCTACACCTGCTATTCATTCTGATTTGTCGCATGTTATTGATGATGCCACTTCTGCTTTGCATGATACTTGTGATGAAACTATTTCTATGCTCGATAATACTGTGCCACTAGGTGAATTTCTAGATGAACAACTTGCTAGGGTTAGAGAGAATGAAATTATGGAAACTGACAATATTGATGAAAGTGATAATGAAGACTCTCCCCATAGATATGAATTGCCTGTTGTGCCTGAGGGTTATGTTATGGATGAAGAAACTGCTAGAGACTTCTTAGCTTGCAATGATAGATTTGATCTTAAGAAATTATTAGCTAAGCTGAAAGAAAAATCTTTGAATGCTAGAATGAAACATGACCTTGCTTTTGCTACTTCACCTATCTTTATTACTGATAAGGTTTATGATTTCTCTGTCGATCCTGAGTTAATTACTTTGGTTGAATCTGATCCTTTTTATGGCTATGAATCTAAAACTGTTGTGGCACATCTTACTAAATTAAATGATATAGCCACCCTGTTTACCTATGATGATAAAACTCGCTATTACTTTATCCTTAAGTTATTTCCATTCTCATTAAAGGGTGATGCTAAAACATGGTTTAATTCTCTTGATCCTGGTTGTGTGCGTAGTCCCCAGGATATGATTTATTACTTCTCTGCTAAATATTTCCCCGCTCATAAGAAACAAGCTGCCTTAAGGGAAATAAATAATTTTGTGCAAATTGAAGAAGAGAGTCTCCCACAAGCTTGGGGGAAGCTTCTCCGATTACTTAATGCTTTGCATGATCATCCTCTCAAGAAAAATGAAATACTTGATATCTTTTATAATGGACTAACCGATGCTTCCACAGACCACCTGGATAGTTGTGCTGGTTGTGTTTTCAGGGAAAGAACAGTTGATCAAGCTGAATTGCTATTGAATAATATGTTAACTATGGAAAATGATTGGACACTTCCTGAACCAACTCCTAAGCCAACTCCAAAGAAAAGAGGTATTCTATTTCTCAGTCCTGAAGATATGCAAGAGGCAAAGAAATCTGTGAAAGAAAAGGTATTGAAGCTGAAGATGTTAAGAATTTACCACCTATTGAAGAAATACATGGTCTTGATAACACGACACAGGTACTGAAGGTAAATTCTCTCTAAAGATTTGATGAAGGTGATATTCCTCGTTATAAGCCTGCTAGCCAATGCTTAGATGAGTTTGATAATTTTATTGTTAAACAAGAAAACTTCAATGCTTATGTTGGTAGACAATTGAAACACAATGCTTATATGATTGAACACTTGAGTGATTATATGCCTAGAGTTAAAGGTGAACTTAAACTTATTAGTAAACATGCTTCTATGGTTACCGCTAAAGTACAACAAGTACTTAGGGCTCAAAATGATTTTCTCAATGAATTAAACAATAAGAAAAATGATAATGCTGTTAGAGTTATGACTAGAGGGGGTAAAATGACTCAGGAACCTTTGTATCCTGAAGGCCATCCTAAGAGAATCGAGCAAGATTCTCAAAGAACTAATGTTGATGCACCTAGTTCTTCTAAGAAGAAGAAGAAGAAGAAGAAGAAGAAGAAAAATGATAGGACTTTGCATGCTTCTAGTGAACCTGTTGTTGACACACCTGAGAATCCCAATGATATTTCTATTTCTTATGCTGAAGCACAATCTGGTAATGAACATGAACCTAGTGTTAATGTTAATGATGATGTTCATGTTGATGCTCACTTAGCAATAACAATGATGTAGAGATTGAACCTGCTGTTGATCTAGATAACCCACAATCAAAGAATCAATGTTATGATAAGAGAGACTTCGTTTCTAGGAAGCACGGTAAAGAAAGAGAACCATGGGTTCAGAAACCCATGCCTTTTCCTCCTAAACCATCCAAGAAAAAGGATGATGAGGATTTTGAGCGCTTTACTGAAATGATTAGATTAATCTTTTTGCGTATGTGTTTGACTGATAAGCTTAAAATGAACCCTTATGCTAAGTACATGAAGGATATTGTTACTAATAAAATAAAGATATCGGAAGCTGAAATTTCCACCATGCTTGCTAATTACACTTTTAAGGGTGGAATACCAAAGAAACTTGGAGATCCAGGAGTACCAACTATACCATGCTCCATTAAAAGAAACTATGTTAAAACTGCTTTATGTGATCTTGGAGCCGGTGTTAGTGTTATGCCTCTCTCTTTATATCGTAGACTTGATTTGAATAAGTTGACACCTACTGAAATATCTTTGCAAATGGCTGATAAATCAACTGTTATACCTGTCGGTATTTCTGAGGATGTGCCTGTTGTGGTCGCAAACGTTACTATTTTAACGGACTTTGTTATTCTTGATATTCCCGAGGATGATAGTATGTCGATTATCCTTGGTAGACCCTTTTTGAGTACTATAGGGGCTGTTATTGATTGCAACAAAGGCAATGTCACTTTTCATGTTAATGGTAATGAGCATACGGTACACTTTCTGAGGAAACAACCTCAAGTCCACGGTATTATTCTATTGGAAAAATTCCAACAATCACTATTGAAGGCTTTGAATTTCCTCTTACTATTGTCAAGAAGAAATATGATACTCTTATTGTTGGGGATGTGCATATCCCCGTTGAGGTAACCTAGTGTTATTCGAAATTTCTCCGGTTTCATGCGATTCAGAATGAGTTTGTTAACAAGACTTGATCAACCTCGTTAGTGGATTCCTTTTGATGAGCTTGAGATGGATGAAGTTAGAAAGCACAACCTTCTGTACCCTCTTTTTACTTTCTGTTATTTAGCTTAAATAAAAGCAAAAATAGTATTTTCTGTCTGTTTTCTGAATTATCCTTGCAATAAAAAATACCCCGAAAATAAAAGTTCTCCAAATGCCTTGAAAATGTAATATGATTTTTTCTAGAATATTTAAGAATTTTTGGCACTGAGAACACACCAGGGGGACCCACCATGTGCCCACGAGGCTGGAGGACGCGCCCTACTCCCCTGATTGAGCCCCCTGCCTCATGGACCCCACGTGGGTCCCCTCCACTTATTCTTGCACCCACACACTTCATCTTCCTCCAGAAAAAATCATCCACCAGCTCAAACCCGTGTTCTAGCTCATCTTGTTGCCATTTTCGATCTCCTTTCTCAAAGCTCCATTCACAAAACTGCTTTGGGGGATTGTTCTTCGGTATGTAACTCCTCCAATGGTCCAATTAGTTTTTGTTCTAGTGCTTTATTTATTGCAAACTGCTTAGGTGACCCTGTTCTTGAGCTTGCATGTCAAATTTATATGGTCAAAAGTAGTTTTAATGCATGATATAGCCTCTAGGCACTTGTAGGAGTAGTTGCTATCAATTTTGTTGAGTTTGGTTCAGTTTTATATTAAGTTACTAAAAATTTCAGAAATTTTCAGAAAAAGATGAAGAGATTCTTAAGGGGCTCATCGAGCCGAAGCTCTAAGGATAAGCAAAGTGAAGAAAATAAGAAGCCCAAATATAATCTCCCTCGTACTGCGGAGGTTCGGCCGTGTGAATGGCCTTGTGATGAGTTCTTGAGAGAAGCCGGGATTTATGAAGATTTTTATTATTTGGCTGAGAATGCAAGACTCACCAACTTCCTCCACGACCAGCGTGAACAGTATCTCTTACTCACCAATATTTTTGTGCAAAATTTTCATTTCCATGCTAGGAGATCACCACCATCGGTGGAATTTTATTTATATGATGAGCATAAGGAGATGTCACTTTATGATTAATGCCGGGTTTGTAGGATACCCTTTGAGGGCAGCATAGAGGAACCACATCGTAATGATGTGGAGGGATTTATTGATATGATTGCTGTAGGGGAAACGAGGAAAGTTTTTGATGCAAGAATCACTAGCATACACTTTCCTGTTCAATGTTACTTTTCAATATTTGCTAGTAGATGCTTAATTGGTCGTGGGAACTGTGGAAATCTTAGTGCCCCTGATATTGTTATTTTGCGCCATGCTTTGTTTCGTGATACCACTTTCAGTTTAGGTGCTATTGTTGCTAAACGGTTAAATCTGAACCGTACAAAGGGTCCCGTCTTAGGAGGCATCTTCGCCTCGCGCCTTGCTACACACTTTAACATACATATTAGGCATTATGAGAAAGAGGAAAAGTTGTTGCCTCATATTTTTCTAGATTATAAGAGCATGGTAGCACATGATTTTATTGTTAAGAATAAGAAGAAGATGCTTAACTATAGACTAATGTTTGATAAGAATCACTTTGAGACTATTACCTTGCCTGCTCCCTCTTTGTTCAACCTATTTTCAGGCATGTACCTTGTTTTGCCGGAGGCCGTTCAGGCATACCAGAGCCTGACATCAGCTCCAGAGACGGAGCCACTATCTGATCCTCACCGTCAGTCTGTTTATCAGTGGGATCCAGAGGAGATCGCCAACCAGTGGCACCCCGAAGACCCTCCTCAGTACACCGGAGAGGGCTATTTTGAGCCATGGCCATAGACCAACTTAGGCCAAAAGCCTAAGCTTGGGGGAGTACGTATTTCTCACCGACATTACATTCATGTTCACACACTCATGCCAGTTGTCGGTGCTCATACTTTTTCATTGTATCATCCATGCTAGTTTATTTTATTTTTAAGCTTTCTTCTTCTGTGTTTGAAAAACCTTAAGAAAAACCAAAAAATAGTTGTAGCTTTTAGCTAGTTTACTTTCCATGCTTGTAGTAGTAGTAATTAAAAAGAAAACCCAAAAAGATTTCTCGTTCTTCTTTTGCTTGTTGGGAGCTTTCCCGTGTAAATAGTTTTATTTCCTTTATTTTCCATGGGGGTCGATAGGAGAAGACCATGATGAAAATGTTGAGTGGCTCTCATATGCATTATTGTTGATCTAACAAAGAGCCCATATTACCTTGTCTTCTCCCATGTATTGAATGCTTGCAGATTCCATCTTAGTCCAATGCATTATTATCCACACCATTCGTTCGTGCAAGTGGAAGGCAATAATGACGATATATGATGAACTAATTGAGATGAGAAAAGCTGGTATGAACTCGACCTCTCTTGTTTTTGTAAATATGATTAGTTCATCGTTCCTGATTCAGCCTGTTATGAATGAAACATGTCTGCAATGACAATTAGAGATTATAGTTGCCCATGCCATGCTTAAATTGCTAGGAGTTTATAGTGGTTTACCTTGCGTGCCAACATGCTATTAAAATGGTTGTGATGTGGTATGATAGGGTGGTATCCTCCTTTGAACGATTCGAGTGGCTTGACTTGGCACATGTTCACGCATGTAGTTGAAACAAATCAACATAGCCTCCACGATATTTATGTTCATGGTGAATTATATCCTACTCATGCTTGCATTGAGTGTTGATTAACTTTAATGCATGTTCATGACTGTTGTCGCTCTCTAGCTGGTCGCTTCCCAGTCTCTTTCTGGCCTTCACTTGTACTAAGCGGGAATACTGCTTGTGCATCCAACTCCATAAACCCCAAAAGTTATTCCATATGAGTCCACCATACCTTCCTATATGTGGTATCTACCTGCCGTTCCAAGTAAATTTGTATGTGCCAAACTCTAAACCTTCAAATAAAAATTCTATTTCGTATGCTCGAATAGCTCATGTATCAACTAGGGTTGTCTGTATCTTCCATGCTAGGCGGGTTATTCTCAAGAGGAGTGGACTCCGTTCCTCACTCATGAGAAAATGGCTGGTCACCGGGATGCCCAGTCCCATGCTCAAATCAAATCAAAATAATTGCAAACAAAACTCCCCCGGGATTGTTGTTAGTTGGAGGCACCCATTGTTTTGGGCAAGCCATGGATTGATGCTTGTTGGTGGTGGGGGAGTATAAACTTTACCATTCTGATTGGGAACCACCTATGATGTGTGTAGCATGGAAGATATCGAGATCTCTCGGTTGTTATGTTGACAATGAAAGTATACCGCTCAAAATATTATTCATCTCTATTTCAAAATCAAGCTCTCGCACCTCTACAAATCCCTGCTTCCCTCTGCGAAGGGCCTATCCATTTACTTTTATGTTGAGTCATCACCCTCTTATTAAAAAGCACCAGTTGGAGAGCACCGCTGTCATTTGCATGTATTATTATTAGTTTACAATGAGTATGACTTGACTAGATCTCTTTTATCATGAATTACAATTTCCAGCCAGCCCTTGATCTTCAGGGGTGCTCTGCATTTATGTTTTGCGGTCTTAGAAATGGCTAGCGAGATACCATCTTGTTATATCATATTATGATTGTTTTGAGAAAGTGTTGTCATCCGAGATTTATTATTTTTGCTCGCTAGTTGATTATGCCATTGATTTGAGTAAACATGAGACCTAAATGTTATTGTGAATATGGTTAGTTCATAATCTTTACTGAAAACTTGAATGCTGGCTTTACATATTTACAACAACAAGAACAAGCAGAGTTTGTAAAAGTTTTTCTTTATCACTTTCAGTTTGTCAAGTGAATTGCTGGAGGATAAGCAAAGGTTTAAGCTTGGGGGAGTTGATACGTCTCCAATGTATCTACTTTTCCAAACACTCTTTCCCTTGTTTTGGACTCTAACTTGCATGATTTGAATGGAACTAACCCGGATTGATGCTGTTTTCAGCAGAATTGCCATGGTGTTATTTTTGTGCAGAAATAAAAGTTCTTGGAATGACCTGAAAATCAACGGAGAATATTTTTGGAATATATAAAAAATACTGGCGAAAGAATCAAGGCCAGGGGCCCACACCATGTCCACAAGGGTGGGGGCGCACCTACCCCCCTGGGCGCACCCCCTGCCTCGTGCCCCCCTGGTGCTCCACCGACCTCAACTCCAACTCCATATATTCACGTTCAGGGAGAAAAAAAATCAGGGAGAAGGATTCATTGAGTTTTACGATACGGAGCCGCCGATAAGCCCTAATCTCTCTCGGGAGGGCCGATCTGGAGTCCGTTCGGGGCTCTGGAAAGGAGAATCCGTCGCCATCATCATCATCAACTATCCTCAGTCACCAATTTCATGATGCCCACCGTCGTGCGTGAGTATTTCCATTGTAGGCTTGCTGGACCGTGATGGGTTGGATGAGATTTACCATGTAATCGGGTTATTTTTTTAGGGTTTGATCCCTAATATCCACTATGTTCTAAGATTGAAGCTGATATGACTTTGCTATGCTTAATGCTTGTCACTAGGGCCCAAGTGCCATGATATTAGATCTGAACCTATTATGTTTTCATGAATCTATGTGAGTTCTTGATCCTATCTTGCAAGTCTATAGTCACCTATTATGTGTTATGATCCGTTAACCCCGAAGTGACAATAATCGGGATACTTACCGGTGATGACCGTAGTTTGAGGAGTGCATGTATTCACTAAGTGTTAATGCTTTGGTCCGGTACTATATTAAAAGGAGGCCTTAATATCCCTTAGTTTACAATAGGACCCCGCTGCCATGGGAGGGTAGGACAAAAGATGGCATGCAAGTTCTTTTCCATAAGCATGTATCACTATATTCGGAATACATGCATACATTACATTGATGAACTGGAGCTAGTTCTATGTCACCCTATCTTATAACTATTGCATGAGGAATCGCATCCAACATAATTATCCATCACTGGTCCATTGCCTACGAGCTTTTCGTATATTCATATTCGCTTATTTACTTTTCTGTTGCTACTGTTACAATCACTATAAAACCAAAACTGCTACCGTTACTTTTGCCACCATTACCACTACTATCATATTATTTTGCTACTAAATAATTTGCTGCAGATATTAAGTTTCCAGGTGAGGTTGAATTGACAACTCTGCTGCTAATACTTGAGAATATTCTTTGGCTCCCCTTGTGTCGAATCAATAAATTTGGGTTGAATACTCTACCCTCGAAAACTGTTGCGATCCCCTATACTTGTGGGTTATCAGTGGGTAGTGGGGCCCATGAGAGTCCTTTCCACCGCCTCTCAGCTCTATAAATACCAAAATATTCAAGAAATCCCAGGGGAGTCGACAAAAAACAATTCTAGCTGCCGCAAGTTCCAAAACCATGAGATCCAATCTAGAGCCCTATTCCGGCACCTTGCCGGAGGGAACACGATTACGAAGGGGTTCGTCATCCTCATTGGTGCTCCTTCGATGATGCGTGAGTAGTTTACCACAGACCTATGTGTTCGTAGGCAGTAGCTAGATGGCTTCTTCTCTCTTTTTGATTCTCAATACAATGTTCTCCTCGATGTTCTTGGAGATCTGTTGGATGTAATGACTTTTTGAGGTGTGTTTGTTGGGATCCGATGAATTGCAAGTTTATGATCAGATCTATCTATGAATATTATTTGAGTCTTCTTTGATCTCTTATATGCATGATTATTATAGCCTTGTATTTCTTCTCTGAAACTTTTGTTTGGTTTGGCCAACTAGATTGATTTTTCTTGCAATGGGAAGAGGCACTTTGTGATGGGTTTGATCTTGCTGTGCTCAATCTCAGTGATAGAAGGAGACATGACATGCATGTATCGTTGCCATTAAGGATAAAAAGATGTGGTCTATTCCTATATGAATAGATCTTGTCTTCATCATGTCATCGTTCTTATTGCATTACTCCGTTTCCCCATGAACTTAATACACTAGATGCATGCTGCATAGCGGTCGATTTGTGGAGTAATAGTGGTAGATGCAGGAAGGATTCGGTCTACTAATCTTGGACGTGATGCCTATATACATGATCATTGCCTTGGATATCATCATAATTATTTGCCCTTCTATCAATTTTCCAACAGTAATTTGTTTACCCACCATATGTTATTTTCTCGAGAGAAACCACTAGTGAAATCTACAGCCCCCGGGTCTATTTCCTGTCATATTTTTTCATATCTATAATTCCAAAAACCCAAAAATACCTTGCTGCGCTTTTTCTTTATTTATTTTACTTTGTGTTTTTATTAGATCTGTTTATCAAATCTCATACAATTTAATCTATCTCAATACCAAGGAGGGATTGACAACCTCTCTTACCTGTTGGGTTGCAAGTATTTGTTATTTGTGTGTAGGTGTCGTTTACATAGTGTTGCTTGGTTCTCCTACTGGATTGATAACCTTGGTTTCATAACTGAGGGAAATACTTAACGTTGTTGTGCTGCATCATCCTCTCCTCTTGGGGGAAATACCAACATAGATACAAGCAATCAGTAGAGTGAGCACTGGCAGGCACGTGGGTCTTACCAATCAGTGGTGTTTACTCTTAGTGGGTGTTGCTAACATTTGAAAACTAGCAGCTCTCGGTAGCTCAAAACGCTGCTAACATTTGCGCCTCAATAATTGACCACCCCTTCTTCTGTCCTTCTCACTCTCTCTTCTTCCTCCACCCCCTTCATTCTGATATTCACCCCCTCTCTTATTACTTCTTTCTCTTAAAAATATGTTGGAAGTGTGCCCTGGAGGCAATAATATTGTATTATTATATTTCTATGTTCATAATTTATTGTTTATATTCTATGTTATAACTGCTATGATCCTGGAATATGCGATTCAATGGAAAACTCATATGCACGTGTAGAACGATAAATGGTAAAATAAGATTCCTAGTCCCGCCTCTAAGACTAGCTCAATTCCCGTCTCGTTGTCGTCCGTCCTTGCCCCCCCCCCACACACACACGCGCGCGCGTGCGCGCCTGCCTTGGTGTATCACCGACGTCTTTGTCGTCGTCTGCGTGTCAGGTCGCCGTCCTCGTCGCCCAAGTGGTTAGGTATGCTTCTTGGCCCATCCATTTGTACACGCATACACAATATATGTACCTAGGTTTAGTTGTATTATATAGATTAGTTAGTTTATTTATATTGAGGAAAAGAGAGAAAGAGAACAGAGAAGAGAGAAAATGAGAAAACATAACAAAGAAAAGAGAAGAGAGATGAGAAACGGAGAAGACAATAGAGAGAAGAGAGAAAATGAGAAAACAAAATAGAGAACAGAAAAGAGAGAAGAGAGAAAAGGGGAGAACATAACATAGAAGAGAGAGCTAAAAGTAAGAGAAAAATAAAGAAGAGAGAAAAGACATATGAGGGAAAGAGAGAAGAGAGATGTTTGTACTAAATTATTTATATATTTGTATAATGTAGCTTAGCATAGAATTTATTTGTATTTGTATAATGTAGGTAGCATAGTTATATATTATTTATATATTTGTATTTTTAGTATATACAAGAGAAAAGATATGAGAAAACAGAACAAAGACGAGAGAAAAGTAAGGAAAAAAGAGAGAAGAGAGAAAAGAGGGAAAGAGAGAAGAGAGAAGTTGTCAAAAAAGAGAAGAGAGATAAGAGAGAAGCTAAGATAGAAGGAAACAAAGCAGAGAAAAATAAAGAGGAGAGAAAGCAAATAAAGAGAGATGAGAGAAGCTAAGATAGAATAGAGAAAAGGGTGGAGAGAAAGAGAAGAAGAAGATAGAAGAGAAAAGAGAGAAAGAGAAGAGAGAGAAGAGAAAAGAGAGAACGAGAAGAGACAAGCTAAATACAGAAGAGAGAGAGAGAACAGAGAACAGAGAGAAAGATAAAACTAGAGAAGAGAGACATATCCCATATATAAGTGTTAATTAGTAACGTTTTTTGTATTCCTAGTTAGGTTGTTAATGAGATACCCCCCCCCCACACACACACACACATATATACCAATTATTTAATTTTTCATTATTTAATATGCCTAGCTAGATTGTTAATGAGTTAAAATTCTTTATTTTAACCATCATTTAATCTATACATTTGAAAGGTGTGATCGCATCTTTTGGCCCTAGTGTGCTGTAGGTGTGGCGACAGACGTGGACGGTGCACCGGTGTTCGAGGGATGAATAACAATCGGTTCTCCCTTAGGCTTGGACACGACTTCAAGTGGAAGACGGTATGGGTGAATTCAAAATCTAAACCCTTTATTACATGCATATATAGCTAGGTGTATGGCCAAGAAGCTCTAATCTTCGTTTTCCTTAACGTTGATTAGATCATCCTTTGCTTTGCAAGATGTGATGTCCTTCAGATTCTGCAGATTCCTATCCATCGGAAATATGATGGTTGAGGGCCAGGTAGAAACCAGAGAAAGATTTAACTTCTCTATTTTGTTCAAGAATGAAGAAGAACACACCTTTTTGGGTTGCCTGATACGTCTTCAATGTATCTACTTTTCCTAACGCTTTTCCTCTTGTTTTGGACTCTAATTTTCATGATTTGATTGAAACTAACCCGGACTGACGTTGTTTTCAGCAGAACTACCATGGTGTTGCTTTTGTGCAAAAATAAAAGTTCTCGGAATGGAATGAAACTTTGCGAGGAATTTTTATACAATAAACAAGAATTTTTGGAGCCAGGACCTACCAGAGAGGGGCACCTAGGTAGGCATAACCCACCAGGGAGCGCCCCCTCTCCCGACGTGCCCAGGTGGGTTATGCCCACCTGGTGGCCCCGCAGACCCTGAAACCGACGCTATAAAATCCAATTTTTCCAGAAAAAATCAGGGAGAAAGAATTATCATGATCCACGAGACGAAGCTGCCATCACCTCCTGTTCTGCATCGGGAGGCCAGATCTGTAGTCTGTTTGGGGCTCCGGAGAGGGGGATCTTCGTTCTTCGTCATCACCAACCCTTCTCCATCACCAATTCCATGATGGTCCCCACCGGGAGTGAGTAATTCCTTCATAGGCTCGCTAGTCGGTGAGGAGTTGGATGACATTCATCATGTAATCGAGTTAGTTTTGTTAGGGCTTGATCCCTAGTATCCACTATGTTCTAAGATTGATGTTGCTATGACTTTGCCATGCTTAATGCTTGTCACTTTGGGCCTGGGTGCCATGATTTTAGATCTAAACCGTTTATGTTATCACCATTATATCCATGTTCTAGATCCGATCTTGCAAGTTATAGTCACCTACTCGTGTTATGATCCGGCAACTCTGGAGTGACAATAGTCGGGACCACTCCCAGTGATGACCGTAGTTTGAGGAGTTCATGTATTCACCTTGTGTTAATGCTTTGTTCCGGTTCTCTATTAAAACGAGGCCTTAATATCCCTTAGTTTCCAATAGGACCACATTGCCATGGGAGGGTAGGACAAAAGATGCCATGCAAGTTCTTTCCATAAGCACGTACTATTTACAGAATAAATGCCTACATTATATTGATGAACTAGAGCTAGTGCCGTATCACCCTAGGTTATAACTGTCTCATGATGAATATCAGCCAACAAGTCACCGATCCAATGCCTATGAATTTATCCTATATTGTTCTTGCTAAGTTACTACTGCTATCATTACTGTTGCACTTGTTACAAAACTACTGATATCACTGTTACCGTTACCATTGCTACTGCGACTATTATCAAAACTATCATACTACTTTGCTACTGATCACTTTGTTGCAGATAATTAATCTCCAGGTGTGGTTGAATTGACAACTCAGCTGCTAATACCTTCAAATATTATTTGGCTCCCCTTGTGTTGAATCTATAAATTTGGGTTGAATACTCTATTCTCAAAAACTATTGCGATCCCCTATACTTGTGGGTTATCAAGACCTTTTTCTGGCGCCGTTGCCGGGGAGCATAGCTATATTTGTTGAGTCACTTGGGATTATTATCATATTATCACTATGAAGAATCTAAAGGATGCTAAGACTAAGATTGTTTTTCCTCAAAGACGAGGGGAGGTAAGGAACTGCCATCCAGTTCTGCTTTAGATTCACCTTCTGTTATAAGTAAACTTGCAACACCACCACATGCTATCAATTCTAATATGTCACAAGTTATTGATGATGCTACTTCTACTATGGATAATGCTTATGATGATGCTAGTACCTTGCTTGATAATGATGATGTGCCACTTGGTGAATTTCTTGATAAACAAATTGCTAGAGTAATACAACATGGTGTTGTTGAATCTGATGATGAGCTTGAAACTGAATCTCTTGAATCACCTGCTAGAACTAGCCTTCTTAGATATGAATTGCCTAAGGTACTGAAAGGTTATGTTATGAATGAGGAGACGAATAGAGATATTCTTGCTTGTAGGGATAGAGATGATTTAGAGAAATTATTATGCAAGTATAAAGAAAATCTCTGAATGTTAGAATGAAATGTGATCCTAAGTTTGCTACTTCACCTATCTTTATTGATGATAAGGATTACAAATTCTCTGTCAACCTAGAGTTAATTACTTTGGTTGAATCTGACCCTTTCCATGGTTATGAAACTGAAACTGTTGTGGCACACCTTACTAAGTTGAATAACATTGCCACCCTTTTTACTCATGATAAGAAAACTCGCTATTAACTTATTATCAAATTATTTCCGTCCTCATTAAAGGGTGATGCTAAAGCTTCGTACAATACTATTGCTCCTAGTTGTGTGCGTAGTCCCCAGGATATGATTTATTACTTCTCTGAAAAATATTTCCCTGCTCATAAGAAACAAGCTGCCTTGCGGGAAATATTTAACTTTTTTCAAATTAAAGAAGAGAGTCTCCCACAAGCTTGGGGGAGGCTTTTCCAATTACTTAATGCTTTGCTTGATCATCCTCTTAAAAAATGAAATACTTGATATCTTCTATAATGGACTAACCTATGCTTCTAGGGATTTCCTAAATAGTTGTGCTGGTTGTGTTTTCAGGGAACGAACTGTTGGGCAAGCTAAGGAATTATTGAATAACATATTGAAAAATTATGATGATTGGACTCTTACTGAACCACCGGCTAAACCCACTCTGAAGAAGAGGGGTATATTATATCTCATTCCTGAAGATATGCCAGAGGCAAAGAAATCTATGAAGGAAAAAGGTATTAAAGCTGAGGATGTTAAAAATTTACTTCCTATTGAAGAAATACATGAGCTTAATACACCACCGCCTCCTAAGGTGGTAGAGGTAAATCCTCTTATGAAATTCAATGATAATGACAATCCTCACAATATGCATCCTAGCCAATGCCTTTATGAGTTTGAAAACTATATTAGAAAACAAGATCACTTCAATGCAAATGTTATGAAACAATTGAAATACAATTCTGATATGATTGCTCGCTTGACTAATTTGTTATTTAGAATCTCAAATGATGTTAAAGGTGTTGGAAAGCATGCTTCTATGGTTCAAACTCAGTTAGAACAAGTTGCTAAATCTCAAAGAGAGTTGCTTGATGAAATGAATAATAATATACATGACTTTGTTGTTAGAATTCAACTAGAGGAGGTAAAATGACTCAAGAACCACTTTATCCTGAGGGACACCCAAAACGAATAGAACAGGATTCACAAAGGAAAAACATCACTACTCCTAGTCCTTCTAAAAAGAAAAAGAAAAAGAAAAATGATAGGACTTCACATGCTCTTAGTGAACCTGAAATAGAGAAACCTTCTGACAATGATAATGAAACTTATATCTCTAATGTTGAAACTCAGTTTGGTAATGAACACTCACCTAGTGATAATGAAAAAGATAATGTTGATGTTCATGAAAATACTCAACCAAATAATAAAGAACCAGGCAATGATGTTGAGATAGAACCACCTGTTGATCTTGATAACCCACAACCTAAGAATGAAAGGTATGACAAAGGAGAATTTGTTGCCAGAAAATACTGTAAAGAAAGAGAACCGTGGGTTCAAAAACCTATGCCTTTTCCACCTAAATCAACTAAAAAGAATGATGATGAAGAATTTGAACGCTTTGATGAAATGTTGAGGCTAGTCTTTTGGCGTACTCGCTTGACTGATATCTTGAAAATGCCTCCTTATGCAAAGTATATGAAAGACATCATCACTAATAAAACAAAAATATCTGAAGCTAAAATCTCCACTATGCTTGCTAATTATACTTTTAAAGATGGAGTAGCTAAAAAACTTGGAGATCCGGGAATACCAACTATACCTTGTTCCATCAAAAAGAATTATGTGAAAACCGCTTTGTGTGATTTAGGAGCTGGTGTTAGTGTTATGCCTTTCTCTTTATATAAAAGACTTGATTTGAATAAACTCACACCTAATGAAATATCTTTGCAAATGGATGAAAAATCAACTACCATACCTATCGGTATCTGTGAGGATGTGCCCATTGTTGTTGCTAATGTTACTATTTTGACTGACTTTGTTATACTTGAGATGACCGAGGACGACAACATGTCGATTATCCTTGGTAGACCCTTCTTGAATACTATAAAGGCCGTTATTGATTGCAATAAAAGCAAGGTCACTTTTCATATCAATGGTAATGAGCATACGATGCACTTTCCGAATAAACAATTCCAAGTGAATGGTATCAATGTTATTGAAAAATCTCCGACAATCACTATTGGAAGTTTTCAAATACCTCTACCTACTGTCAAAAATAAATATGGAATTCTTATTGTTGGGGACATTCATATCCCCATTGAGGTAACTTAGTGATTTACGAAAGTTCTTCGGTTCCATGCTAATCTAAAGTGGTTGTTAATAAGACTTTATCAACCTTATAAATGGATCATTTTTGAGCGGTATGAAGTTGATGAATTTAGTAAGCACTACCTTCTGTCCCTACTTTTAGTTTTCTGTTTTTCTTAGTTAAATAAAATAAAATGCCATGCTTTGTCTGTTTTCTGAATTTCCCGTGGAATAAAAAATGACCCAAAAATAAAAGTTCTTAGAATGCCCTAGAAATTTAATACGATTTTTCTGAATATTTCTGAATTTCTGGTGCAAATAATATCAGATGGTGGTGCACCAGGAGAGCACAACCCACCTGGGCGCGCCAGGACCCCCATGCGCACCCTGGTGGGTTGTGGCCCCCACGTGGGCCCCCTCACTTATCTCTTTACACCACATCATCACTTACCTCCAGAAAAAATCCCCATAGCTCTCTCTTTCTCTCGTGTTCTTGCTCTCAAGCCCGCAGATTTCGATTTCTTTGCTCGAAGCTCCGTTTCCGAAACTGTTTTGGGGGATTGTTGCTTGGTATGTCACTCCACCGCTTGTCCAATTAGTTTTTGTTTTAGTGGTTTATATTTTGAATAATTAGCTACTCTTGGTGCTGCTGTAGATGAGCTTGCATGTTGAATTCTTAGACTTCTAAGTAGTTTGAATACTTGCTATGGCCTCTATGTATCCCTATGAGTAGTTGGTATCATTTTTGTGAAGTTATGTTGAGAAAATTTGGAGGGCTAATAAATTTCAGAATTTTTGTTCATAGGAAAACCATGAATATCTTTAGGAAGTTTGGCTCCAAGAAGAACTCCAAGGGTGTTATTGGGGAGTTATCTGATAGTGATCTCCATCCTCGGAGGTTGGCGGAAGTACGGCCATGTGAATGGCCGCACACCCCATTCATGGAAGAGGCAGGAATCCTTCAGGAGTTCACACAATATGCTGCTAATGTCGGCCTCACCGATTTCATCGCAGCTGAATGCGAATAGTATCATCTCCTCACAAACTCCTTTGTTCAAAGCTTTACTTTCCTTTCTAGGAATAATCCCCCTGAAGTACAGTTTGATTTATATGTTGAAACCCATCAGATACCGCTTACTGAATTTTGTAACGTATGCATGATCCCTTCTGATGGGAGTTTAGTTGAGCCTAGGCTGGTGGGGTTTGAGGCCTTTTATTGTACCTTGACGGTGGGAGGTGAGAGAAGGGTGTCGGCCGTCACCGCCACTAGCATACACTTTCCTGCAGTGCATTATTTTACTTTATTTATTGTTGAGTTTTTGCTTGCTAGAGAAAAGGTGGGTGCGCTCAGCGCACCAGACTTTGCTGTTTTACGTCACACACTAGAGGGCGACACCACTTATAGCTTGGGAGCTATTGTGGCACGTCGCCTCCACATTAACAGGTCCAATGGTAAAATACATGGTGGGATTTTCACTACTCGTTTCGAGGCTCACTTCGAGGTTGAGATACGCCTTCATGATTACCCTATGACCAAGGTTTACCTAGACCGTGCGACCATGGATCACCACCATTTTACTGATATCGAATCTCCTAACATCCTTGTTCCATATAACCTGGTTTTCAGCGTCATATCACATGATATTATTCCATTTCCTCCTCCTGCTTTGTTTGATCCTGTTGCCAGGGGCAGATATAGGATTATGCATGCGAACATCATCACCTACCGGAACACTCAGGCTGCTGCAGAGGAGGAGGAAGAGCCTCAGCAGTGGGACCAGTGGATGCCCGCTCCTCGATACCGCAACTACTATCCAGGATTCTGATTGATTACCAAGTTAGGCCAAAAGCCTAAGCTTGGGGAGTACGTGTTTCTCACCGACATTACATTCATGAACACTTATTCTAGTTGTCGGTGTTCACACTTTTTCATTGTTTCATCCATGT
Organism: Triticum dicoccoides; assembly: GCF_002162155.2. Lineage (NCBI taxonomy): Eukaryota > Viridiplantae > Streptophyta > Magnoliopsida > Poales > Poaceae > Triticum > Triticum dicoccoides. The sequence continues at coordinate 531,173,467 of NC_041386.1, read as the reverse complement.
TTAGATTTATTTTTCTTGCTTTCTTATTGTGTGTTTGAAAAACTTTAGAAAACCCCCCAAAAAATTAGTTGTAGTTAGCTTACTTTCTATGCATGCTTAGCTTGAATATTAAAAAGAAAATCCAAAAAGATTTCCTTGTTCTTCTTTTGCTTGTTGGGAGCTTTCCCGTGTAAATAGTTCTTCTCGTTTTTGCTTTTCCCTTTTATTTACTTATTCAAGAAAACCAAAAACTCCAAAAATATTTCAGTGTGTTTCTCTGAATTTCTTTTCTTTTTATTCAAGTTATACCGAGGAGAAGACCACGATGAAAATGTTGAGTGGCTCTCATATGAATAATTGTTGAACTAATAAAGAGCCCATTTTACCTTGTCTTCTCATGTTGAATAAAATGTTTGAAGATTCCAGCTTAGTCCATGGCACTCTTGCACTATAATTATTATAATATCATTCGGTCATGCAAGTGAAAGGCAATAATGATGATATTCGATGAACTGGCCGTGGCAGAGAGAAACTGGTACGAACTCGACTTGTTTTGTTTGTGTAAATATGTTTAACATAGTATCGATGATTCAGCCCATTATAATTAAATATGTTTGCAATAACAATTAGAGATTATAGTTTCTCATGCCATGCATAAGTAGCTGGGAGTGGATAATGATTTATCTTGGATATCAACATTGCGTTAAAATGATTGTGATGTAGTATGATGATATGGTATCCTCCTCTGAGTGTTCGAGTGGCTTGACTTGGCACATGTTCATGCATGTAGTTGAATCAAAACCAACATAGCCTCTATGATATTTATGTTCATGGTGTTCATATCCTACTCATGCTAGTGTCCAATGTTACTTATGCATAATGCATGTTTATGACCATTATTGCTCTCTAGCTGGCCGCTTCTCAATCTAATTGCTAGCGTTCGCCTGTACTAAGTGAGAATTCTGCTTGTACATCAAAAACCTTGAACCCAAAGTTATTCCAGATGAGTCCATCATACCTACCTATATACGGTATTACCCTGCCATCCTAAGTAAATTTGCATGTGCCACCTCTAAAAACTTCTAAAATATATCATGTTTGTGTGTCTGGATCGTTCATGGAACGACATGAGGTGGTCATTATCTTCCATGCTAAGCGGGTTATTCTCAGGTCGAGTGTTTATTCACTCGCCATCGCACGAGAAAAGGGTGGTAATAGGGATGCCCAGTCCCAAACTGCAAACAGAAAAAGCTTACAAATAATCAAACAAAAACTCCCAATGGAGTCAAAACCTTTACTTTTATCACTTGGGAACCGCCACTAGCGTGCTTAGCATGGAAGATATTGATAACTGATAGTCGTGAAGTAAATGAGAAGGATGCATGTCTCAAAATTTCATTTACCTCTGTTTTAAAAACTTGAGCTCTGGCGCCTCTGCAAATCACTACTTCCCTCTGTGAAGGGACTATCTATTTACTTTTATGTTGTGTCATCACCTTCTAAAACAAGCGCTAGAACCTGAGAGCACCGTTGTCATGACTTATGCATTGTGTGTAGCTAATGTTGGTTGCATCATGACTGGATCTTTTCTACCATGAATTACAATGTTTAGTCGCTGCTTGAACTTTGGAGGTGCTCTGCATTTATGTTTTGCGGTCTCAGAAATGGCTAGCGAGATACCACTATTGTCATATTATATCATGGTTGTTTTGACAACATGTTGCTGTTTGAGATATCTTATTATTGCTCGCTAGCTGATTGTGTCATTGATATGAGTTAATATAATATTTAATAGTTATTGTCGGCATGGTTAGTTATAATGTTGGCTGAAAACCTGGGTGCAGTTTAAGCTTATTTATGCAAACAAGAGCAAAAGAGTTTGTAAAAGTTTTTCTTTTTAACTTTTAGTTTATCAACTGAATTGCTTGAGGACAAACAAAGGTTTAAGCTTGGGGAAGTTGATACATCTCCAACATATCTACTTTTCCTAACGCTTTTCTTCTTGTTGTGGACTCTAATTTGCATGATTTGAATGAAACTAACCCCAGACTGACGTTGTTTTCAGCAGAACTACCATGGTGTTGTTTTTGTGCAGAAATAAAAGTTCTCGGAATGGAACGAAACTTTGCGAGGAATTTTTATACAATAAACAAGAATTTCTGGAGCCAAGATCTACCGGAGAGGGGGTACCTGGGTGGGCACAACCCACCAGGGTGCGCCCCCTTCTCCTGGTGCGCCCAGGTGGGTTGTCCCCACCTGGTGGCTCCGCAGACCCTGAAACTGACGTTATAAAATTCTATTTTCCAGAAAAAATTAGGGAGAAAGAATTATCGTGATCCACGAGATGGAGCCGTCGTCACCTCCTGTTCTTCATCGGGAGGCTAGATCTGGAGTCCGTTCGGGACTCCGGAGAGGGGGGGTCTTCGTTCTTTGTCATCACCAACCCTTCTCCATCACCAATTCCATGATGCTCCCCACCAGGAGTGAGTAATTCCTTTGTAGGCTCGTTGGTGTGAGGAGTTGGATGAGATTCATCATGTGATCGAGTTAGTTTTGTTAGGGATTGATCTCTAGTATCCACTATGTTCTAAGATTGATGTTGCTATGACTTTGCCATGCTTAATGCTTGTCACTTTGGGCCCGGGTGCCATGATTTCAGATCTGAACAGTTTATGTTATCACCATTATATCCATGTTCTAGATCTGATTTTGCAAATTATAGTCACCTACTACGTATTGTGATCCGGCAACCCTGGAGTGACAATAGTCGAGACCACTCCTGATGATGACCGTAGTTTGAGGAGTTCATGCATTCACCCTGTGTTAATGCTTTGTTCCGGTTCTCTATTAAAAGGAGGCCTTAATATCCCTTAGTTTCCAATAGAACCCTGCTGCCACGGGAGGGTAGGACAAAAGTGTATTCACCTACTACGTGTTATGATCCGGCAACCCCGGAGTGACAATAGTCGGGACCACTCCCGGTGATGACCGTAGTTTGAGGAGTACATGTATTCACCGTGTGTTAATGCTTTGTTTCGTTTCTGTATTAAAAGGAGGCCTTGATATCCCTTAGTTTCCAATAGGACCCCGTTGCCATGGGAGGGTAGGACAAAATATGCCATGCAAGTTCTTTCCATAAGCACGTATGACTATTTACGGAATACATGCCTACATTATATTGATGAACTGGAGCTAGTGTCGTATCGCCCTAGGTTATAACTGTCTCATGATGAATATCATCCAACAAGTCACCGATCCAATGCCTACGAATTATCCTATATTGTTACAAAAGTACTGGTATCACTGTTACCATTGCTATTGCCACTATTATCAAAACTATCCTACTACTTTGCTATTGATCACTTTGCTGCAGATAATTAATCTCCAGGTGTGGTTGAATTGACAACTCAGCTGCTAATACCTTCAAATATTCTTTGGCTCCTGTAGCGCCCAAGATGTGATTCTATCCCAATCACGTGACGAATTCAGGATTGGGGCACAACCGCATTTCGAGCACATAGCAAGGTGGATATCATTACAACATACCATGTACTGAATAGATGAGAATACAAGATGAAGGCTTACACCCGCCACAAGCTACAACATGAATACAACAGTTCATCGATACATAGCAATCATCATACACAAGAGCATGATCCGACTACGGATGAAATCAAACGAAAAAGAAGAACAATATCCACCCTGCTAATCCCAGGCTCCCTGACCCGGAACCTATCCCTTGAATGAAGAAGAAGCAGAAGAACTCCAGAACAAGCAAGCATCGCTCTCACGTCAGATCATCGCATTACCTGTACCTGCAACTGTTGTTGTAGTAATCTGTGAGCCACGAGGACTCAACAATCCCATTACCATGGGTATCAAGACTAGCAAAGCTTAACGGGCATGGAATGGATAAGTGGTGAGGTTGCAGCAACACTAAGAATTGCATGGTGGCTAACTTACGAGTACAAGAGTAAGATGAGAAACTACGCAAACGGTCGCCAACTAGTAATGATCAATAAGTGATCATGAACTACTTACGTTCAAACATAACCCCACCGTGTTCTCTTCTCGAACTCACTCGAAAAGAGATGGTCATGGTTAAGCACATGGTTGGTGTATTTTAATTGAGTTTAGTTCAAGTCCACTACAATCGGATAGTAACAAATTCCCAACTGCCACATAACCGCGGGCACGGCTCTCGAACGTTTGAAGCCTGCAGGGGTGTCCCAACTTAGCCCATGACAAGCTCACGTTCTGCGGAGACAATCCTCCGGGACCCTCCGATCAGACTCGGAATCCCGGTGCACAAGACATTTCGACAATGGTAAAACAAAACCAGCAAAACCTCTCGATGTGCCAACACCCTGATAGTAGCCGCGCGTATCTCTTCTCAGACCATGATTGGATGGGTCAAGCTACGAGTAAAACCTATCCTCAAGTTTCCTCGTGGTGGCCCCGCAGGTTGCCCAGTTTGGACCAACACTCATGAGGAGCACTGGCCCGGGGTTGTTAATTAAGTCCTCGGGTGCTAGTCGGTCCCTATGCAAGTTTTAGTTGTTATTAGGCAAATCGTAAAACCAATGTTGGGCCTTGCTGGAAGAGTTTTATTCAAAGCGAACTATCAAGACGGGCCATAAACCCTCACCATGTTAGGGACGCAAAATCAAGGAATATAACACCGGTATAACAGAAACTAGGGCGGCAAGAGTGGAACAAAACACCAGGCAAAAGGCCGAGCCTTCCACCCTTTACCAAGTATATATGTGCATTAATTAAATAAGAGATATTGTGATATCCCATGATATCCATGTCCCAACATGGAACAACCTGAAACTGTACCTGCAACTAGCAACACTATAAGAGAGGCTGAGCAAAGCGGTAATGTAGCCAAACAACGATTTTGCTAGGATGGTGGAAAAGATTAGAGGCTGTCATGGCAGTTTGGGAGGCTTGATAAACAAGTGGTAGGTAGCGCGACATAGAGATAGCATTGAGACGACTAGCATAGCAAAGATAGTAGTGAGATCCAAGGTGACGGTCATCTTGCCTGAAATCCCGCTAGGAAGAAGATCGAGTCCATGAAGAAGACGAACGGCGTAGTCGAATGAATCCTCACAATCGCAACGGAACAGGAACTATCGAGAAGGAGCACAACCAGAAAGAAGCAAATAACATGGTAAACAACCATCACATAAACATGGCACGATGCACAATCAAGTATGATGCATGTTCGGTTTAATGATGCATGTCATGGAAAAGTGCAACAAACAATACTACAAATTAAGCGGAGCTCAATATGCAATGAGTTGCATATTGACGAAACACCAGATTCAAACATTTAGTTCTCTCTCGGTTATGTATCCATCAATATTAAATATTGTTAAACATGACAAGAGGTGAAGCATAATTAAACTACCTATCTAGGCAATTTAAATGAGGCCGGAAACAACAAATAACACTTCCGGAGAATCCTCATGCGCATATTTTGAATTTGGTACTGTTCTGCCCTAAATCGTATTTTAAAGTTGTTAAACGTCAAAATAAAGTGCACCAAGTTAATCTATGCATTTTTCTAGACAATTTACATATATAGTTTATTTAATTCAGAGCTACGGTTATTTAGTTATGAAATAAATCATTTTAACATGCTATTTAGCAAATTAAATGCAAACAAAAATTTAAACATTTTAAACCTAGATAAAAGTGTCATATTGTGAAACTAGATGAAATTCTAAGCATTTTACATATATGAAGTTTTTACATATGATGCATAGCTCACGAGTGATTATATGCATGAAGTTAGAGGGTTTTTCTGTAAAACTGCAGCTATTCGGTTAATTAGCAAATTCGTAGGTAAGGAAAAAATACTATCGGGCCAAAACTAACTGGCCCAACAGTGCATAGGGGCAATCGGAAGATGGGCTGGGGGTTCTCACCATGGGCCAAGGCCCAGCTCGGAGAGGAAGGCGTTGGCTGGGCCAGATCTGGAGGCCAGCAGGCGACCCACGCGCGAGGCGGGCGCAGTCAATGCGTGGTCGAGCGTTGTAGCGTGCTGCTCGACCGGAAGCAGGGGATGAAGGGGAAGCAGGGCGGCGATGGTGTTGGCGGTCTCTGGTCGGGCGGCACGGCGATCTGGAGGCGGGGATGCAAGGCCTTGGCGCGGCTGCGATGCAGGGCTCAGGCCAACACGAGCGAGCAGAGGCGCGAAGCTCCTGCAGCGGCCATGCGGGTCCGGCAGGGTGCGAGGGCGCGGAGGAAGCCGGCGGCAATGCGGTGAACTCGGGGAGGCGACGGAGACAAGTGAATCCGGGCGCTCGAGGAGCTTGAACGACGGTGGCGGGATTCCTGTGATCCACAGGAGAGAGAGACCATGAGAGGAGAAGAAACGAGAACGGGAGGAAGGAGAGGGAAGGCCACCGGATAGTGGAGCATGGGCCTGGGCGGCCATAGTCGACCTCCGGCGAGCTGACAGGTGACGCACGGGGCGACGGCGGTGCAAGACCACGGGAGGAGTTCCTCTCATGGGGCTCGGGGAAGAAGAGCCTGGCTTGATCCAGTGCTTGCTCCGGTGAGACAAGGTTGAGGATGGAGGAGACGGGGATGAGCGGAATGACGCCGGAGGTGGAGCAGCTTGGGGGTGGTGCAGAGCTTATGCTAGTGGTGCTCGCTCGGGAGGCAGGGGACTCGTCTGCTGGCGGAGCTGGTTAGTAGAGATGGACCTCGGTGGGGATTGGTCGGTGTTGGAACCAAGGAGAGACCAGGTGGCGGCGGGATTGATTTAGAGAGAGAAAAGGCAGGTAGGTGGTGGCGTGCAGGAGGATGGATGGGACATCTGCCTAGATTTTAGGGTTTGGTTATATAGCAAGTGGAATTTGGGTAGGGGCTATTTGGTCTCTCCGATCGTAATCGGGTGGTCGGGAAAAAAATACATTAGAGGCGTCCAACAAAGAACCAAAGATATTTTAAGGATGTTTGAGGATGATCTAGACCCATCGGTAATGACAACCCGGTTCGGGTTCGGGGGAGTTTCGGACGTGCACGCGAGGTTGCGAAGGGGGGTACATGGCTGTGCAGATATGTAAGGCAGTCAAACAAGAGGGAAACGAGAACCCGATTGGTCTGAGAAAAGTCAACGGATATAGGGGAATGCGGCAACTACGAACGGATGCAAGCTTTAAGAAAATATGTGGATGCAATGCTCATGATGACAAGATGAAATGCAACAAGCAAAAATAAATAAAGCGGATACAACAAAAACTTGGAAGGCATCTGGAGCGCCGGTCTCGGGGCGTCACAACTCTCCTCCACTAACAGAAGATCTCGACCCGAGATCCTAGGATGGCACTGGAGAGAAACGGAAGAGAAAGAGGTAAAACAAAGTTGCTTCTTGACAAACGAGTGAAACCAAAGAACCTTGAAAGGTCTAACAACTTGAAGGAAAGAATACACTGGAGATGAATGAAGTTGAAAACACTCCGTTAGAAGAGAGGAACAAGGAACATTACAAGAACCACAAGCTCAAGAAAGAAGAAGAATTGAAACCACTCCGATTGAAACGAGATGAGAAAAGAATAATTCAGGCAGCACTCTGATTGAAAATGGAAGGAATGAGCGAGGATTTGACAAGATGTGATGATGCTTCGGATAGAGCATCAACACAAAGCCTCCAGAAGAAATGAAATGAAAAGAACGGAGAAGAGAACAACATCTTCTACCACCAAAAATTTGAAAGAGCATGCTTACGAGAAATGCTAGAATGGGGTTGTTGGATAATCAACAACGAAAGGATATGATCCTCGTGGGCTTATGGAGACATCTCAAAGCTTGAGGTGAAATTCTGCCACTAGCGGAATAAAATGATTGCTTGAGATCAACAAAGAGATGAAAACTTCTTTCGCCGAGAGGATAGGAGAAAACATGGATCGTTGATAAGCACCACAGTTAGAAACATTCCCAATGGAAGGCTTTAGGCGTAACTATACCAAGATAACTCCAACGAAGAGATTAACGGGTTACAAAGGATCTCCTGGACGAAGAGAAAATGATGGGTTTAAATATATCATTCTTAACCACTTGTGAACCTTGAAACACGAAGGGAAATTGTCAAGAATGGCATAACACCACCTCAAATGATAAGGTAGAAAGAATTGCACTTCGAAATTCAAGAAGAAGAATACTTGAGCTCCTCCAACAAGAATCTTGACAGAACACTTAGAGAATAAATTGAAATCTTTGATGAACCACCATGAACAAACTCTCAAAGGACTCCGGATAGATAACAAGATGATCATGACGAAATAAAATTGAAAAGAGCAAGATGAAGCCTTGCACTGAATTAGATGGAGCTTCATGACATGATCATTAATATAGCTTGGAACTCTTCTGGAATGATGGCCTCCGGTGAAACAAAAGAGAAAACAACTCCTGACATACTCCGGATGGGTAAGAAAATAATTTCTAACAAACAGAATAATTTGAGAGGATAACATGAAGCTAGAACCATGAATCTTCGAGAGAACGGACAAGATTTAGAGGAAAAATCTTCTTCAGTCTTCAAATGTTGAGAATGACGACGAGGAACACCACCAAAATTGTTGAGGTACTATGAGAGAATGAAAAGCGGAGAGGTTGAGCCAACAATGAAAATAATTTGAAATTTATCTTGGAAAAGTATCTAACTGATGAAATTCATTCTTACTTCAAAAAGAATTTAATAATAACTCCGGGAAAACTAGAAGAGTCAGGTAAGATCCTGGGAAAAGAACCGTAGGTTAGGGCCCACTAAAAAGAAACACCGTTGGAAAGGATTGTTTTAATGAGAAATGATGCGCCGGAATGATTGAAAGACTCGAATGAGGTGACAACCTTGAATTAATTTGAACACAAACATGAATGTTTTAAGATGTCTTGAGCACTCCGGAAGGATAAACTGGCGAGAGGCAATGAGCAAGGGGAACACTTGAGTCGAGGAAAGTAATATGATCAACAACGAAATACTTGAATTGGATCCACCGGAAAGAAACGAGACGAACAATGATTAACTAGACAAGAATTCACCAGTAAATATAATTGAGGAAAGACTGAAAAGGCTCCGCATGAATAAAATTGATGCTCGAATAGAGGCTCAGACTCCAGGAAGAAAAAGGGGTAGGAGGGTGGGAAAAACAAAGGCAACTTGGAACGGGGAACTGACGAATAACTTGAAGAGAAAAGCACCAGTTGAAATAATTGAGGAAAGAATGCAAAGGCTTAGCACGAGTAGGATGGATACTTGATTACGAGCTCCGGCTTCAAGAAGAAAAAAGGGTGGGCGAGTGGGAAAAAGAAAGACAACTTCAAACGACATTGTTTATCTTCGGACAGGGAAACAACGTCGTTGAGAAAGAACTGAGGATTGATCTCGCCAAAGACAAAGAGGGTCGAATCAACTCGAAGAGAAGTACATCAGATGAAAAGAGCTGACATCACAATGAAGTAAAACTAACTGCGTGATCCTAAAAAAATTGGAGGGGAAGAGGAGTAAGTCAAAACACCTATGTCAAGATTCCTCAACAGAGCGACGAAGGGGGCTGAGGAGTAAAAAGAATTCCTACTCTCTGATATAACTAGATTCCGAAAAAGTTTTTTTCTAGACTCGACAATGGCCAACTACGATCAATCAAGGGGGCTCCTATGGTCGGTCGAGGCTCTGATACCAACTTGAAGTGTTTCAATATGCGGCTTTATCCTTGGTGGAACCTTTGAGTTCCTCTAGGATAGGATCGCATATTGGGCGCTACAGCTCCCCTTGTGTCGAATCTATAAATTTGGGTTGAACACTCTACCCTCGAAAACTGTTGCGATCCCCTATACTTGTGGGTTATCATTGCCCTAGTTAGAGAGGATCAGGTAGGGCATACAGTCTTGAGCCAGGGTCGAAGATCGAGATGTACATTCTCGGTCAACTCGGGCTTGATACTTGAAGGAAATATGCCCTAGAGGCAATAATAAAGTTGTTATTTTATATTATATTTCATTATTCATGATAAAGGTTTATTATTCATGCTAGAATTTTATTGATCGGAAACTTAAATAGATGTGTGAATACATAAACAAATAATGTGTCCCTAGTAAGCCTCTACTAGACTAGCTCGTTGATCAAACATGGTTAAGGTTTCCTAACCATAGACATGTGTTGTCATTTGATAACGGGATCACATCATTAGGAGAATGATGTGATGGACAAGACCCATCCGTTAGCTTAGCATAATGATCATTTAGTTTATTGCTATTTATTTCTTCATGTAAATACATATTCCTTCAGCTATGAGATTATGCAAATCCCGGATGCCGGAGGAATACCTTGTGCGCTATCAAACGTCATGGCATAACTAGGTGATCATAAAGATGCTCTACGGGTATCTCCGAAGGTGTTTGTTGAGTTGGCATAGATCGAGATTAGGATTTGTCACTCCGAGTATGGGAGAGGTATCTCTGGGCCCTCTCGGTAATACACATCATAAGCTTGCAAGCAAATGACTAATGAGTTAGTCACAAGGTGATGTATTACAGAATGAGTAAAGAGACTTGTCGGTAACAAGATTGAACTAGGTATGAAGATACCGATGATCGAATCTCGGGAAAGTAACATACTGATGGACAAAGGGAATTACATATGTTGTCATAATGGTTCGATCGATAAAGATCTTCGTAGAGTATGTAGGAGCCAATATGGACATCCAGGTTCCGCTATTGTTTATTGACCGAAGAGGTGCCTCGGTCATGTCTACTCCCTCCGTCCGCGAATAAGTGTACTTCTAGTTTTTGTCTTAGGTCAAAGTTTTAAAACTTTGACCAACTTTATAGGAAAAGGTGCTAGTATTTATGACACTAAATTAATATCACTAGATATATTTTGAAATGTATTTTCATAATATATCAATTTGATGTCATATATGTTATTACTCTTTTGTATATAGTTGGTCAAAATTTCAAAACTTTGACTTAAGACAAAAGCTAGAAGTACACTCATTCGCGGACGAAGGGAGTACATAGTTCTCAAACCCGTAGGGTCCGCATGCTTAACGTTCGTTGACGATATAGTGTTATATGAGTTATATATTTTGGTGGACGAATGTTGTTCGGAGTCCCAGATGAGATCACGGACATGACGAGAAGTCTCGAAATGGTCGAGAGGTAAAGATTGATATATAGGACGATCGTATTTGGACACCGGAAGTGTTTCGGGACGTACGGGGAAGGAATCGGGTTACCGGAAGGGGTTCCGCGCACCCCCCGGCAAGTTATGGGCCTTATGGGGCAAAGGAAAGGACAGACCAGCCCACAAGGGGGCTGGTGCGCCCCCTCCCTTGTTTTGTCAGCCCTAGGGAAGGAAAAGGGGGGCTAGACCCTCCTTCCTTTCCCTCTCATGGGAGAAAGGAAAGGGGGCACCCTCCCTTGCCCTTCCCCGGACTCCAAATAAGGAAATGAGGGGCGCGGCTTGGGAGGGACCCCAAGTAGGATTCCTCCTACTTGGGATTCTCCTTTGACTGCTCTTCCCTCCCTCCCTCATATATATATGTGGGAGGGGGGCACCTAGCACACAACATACAATTGCCTAGCAGTGTGTGGTGCCCCCCCCCCCTCTTCCACTGTTTACACCCGAGTCATATTTTCGTAGTTCTTAGGCGAAGCCCTGCTGCTACCTCCTGAGCACTGCGTTGGTTTTCCCTTGAAGAGGAAAGGGTGATGCAACAAAGTAGCGTAAGTATTTCCCTCAGTTTTTGAGAACCAAGGTATCAATCCAGTAGGAGGCCACACGCAAGTCCCTCGTACCTACACAAACAAATTAGAACCTCGCAACCAACGCGATAAAGGGGTTGTCAATCCCTTCATGGTCACTTACGAGAGTGAGATCTGATAGAGATAATAATGATAATATAAATATTTTTGGTATTTTTATGATATAAATTGAAAGTAAAGATTGCAAAGAAAAATAGATTGGAAACTTATATGATGGAAAATAGACCCAGGGGCCATAGGTTTCACTAGTGGCTTCTCTCAAGATAGCATAAGTATTATGGTGGGTGAACGAATTACTGTTGAGCAATTGATAGAAAAGCGAATAATTATGAGAATATCTAGGCATGATCATGTATATAGGCATCACATCCGTGACAAGTAGACCGACTCCTGCCTACATCTACTACTATTACTCCACACATCGACCGCTATCCAGCATGCATCTAGAGTATTAAGTTCATAAGAATAGAGTAACGCCTTAGGTAAGATGACATGATGTAGAGGGATAAACTCAAGCACTATGATATAAACCCCATATTTTTATCCTCGATGGCAACAATACAATACGTGTCGTTTCCCTTTCTGTCACTAGGATCGAGCACTGCAAGACTGAACCCAAGCTAAGCACTTCTCCCATCGCAAGAAAGATCAATCTAGTAGGCCAAACCAAACTGATAATTCAAAGAGACTTGCAAAGATAACCAATCATGCATAAAAGATTTCAGAGAAGAATCAAATATTGTTCATAGATAGACTTGATCATAAACCCACAATTTACCGGATCTCGACAAACACACCGCAAAAAGAGTTACATCGAATAGATCTCCAAGAAGATCGAGGAGAACTTTGTATTGAGATCCAAAGAGAGAGAACAAGCCATCTAGCTAATAACTATGGACCCGAAGGTCTGAAGTAAACTACCCACACATCATCGGAGGGGCCTTATTTTCTCTTTTTTATGGCCTCTTTTTTTTGTCCGGAGTCTCATCCTGACTTGTGGGGGAATCATAGACTCCATCATCCTTTCCTCACATGGGACAATGCTCTAATGATGATCATCACACTTTTATTTACTTACAACTCAAGAATTAGAACTCGATACTTAGAACAAAATATGATTCTATGTGAATGCCTCCGGTGGTGTACCGGGATTGCGATGAATCAAGAGTGACACATATGAAAAATTAAGCATGGTGGCTTTCCCACAAATACAATGTCAACTACATGATCATGCAAAGCAATATGACAATGATGATGCGTGTCATAATAAATGGAATGGTGGAAAGTTGCATGGCAATATATCTTAGAATGGCTATGGAAATGCCATAATAGGTAGGTATGTAGGGGCGGGCCCACTTCAATTCATGGGTATTCAGTTGAATACCCATTATTTTTATCAAAAGACTTGATACATATAGTGTATATTACATACAGGTATGAAAAAAGAAGTAAACTGAGGCAATATGTGAGGCTAACAAGCCTTCAGCCCACGTTCTGGGTGCACTGGCTGGTTCCCTCCCTTCCCACCCCACATGGCCTAGTAGCCCACGGCAGTAACTCCTTCCATGCTCACAGCCCATTCAAAAATAACTGCAGCCTGCGTTATTTCGCTGAACTTGATTGATCAAACGAACCGTCGCGCCGCCTCCTGAGATCCCCAATTCTGATCGCACCGCATCCTCCTACACGACCACGCGCAGTGGCGCATCCAGCCATGGCACAGGCGCACAATGGCATGGGCATGTGTGGTCGTGGTCGCGGGCCAGCGGGCGGCGGCACGGTGCAGACATCTCGCATCCGACATGGGCGTTTGAACTCCAAATTTCCTACCTCGGCACTCCAGATCAGGATAAATGGCCTCGGCCGCATTCTACTTGCGAGGCAGCGTCCACATCCCCCACACATACAACCAGTAAGTTATTGTCTAATTGGCTTTCTGTATCAGCGTATTGAAATTTCATATTTGTTTGCACTTAGCAGTGAATTTATGTGTTGTTTACACAAAAGAAACTAAGATTTTAGAAGTTATTAAGTAGTCTAATACATTAATAATGTTTGCAATTTGTGATGCGAATTTGCAATTCGAGAATCTGTTTGAATTATGAATTTGTAACAACAAACATTACTTTAAAAAATTAGCACTCTGAAACTTGAGGTTTTAAAAAATGATACCTTTCAAATTTTGAATACACGCTCCTAAAATCTTGGGCCCGCCCCTGTAGGTATGGTGGCTGTTTTGAGGAAGATATAAGGAGGCTTATGTGTGATAGAGTCTATCATATCACGGGGTTTGGATGCACCGGCTAAGTTTGCACAAACTCTCAAGGTGAGAAAGGGCAATGCACGGTATCGAAGAGGCTAGCAATGATGGAAGGGTGAGAGTGCGTACAATCCATGGACTCAATATTAGTCATAAAGAACTCACATACTTATTGCAAAAATCTACAAGTCATCAAAACCAAGCACTACGTGCATGCTCCTAGGGGGATAGATTGGTAGGAAAAGACCATCGCTCGTCCCCGACCGCCACTCATAAGGAAAGCAATCAAAGAACACCTCATGCTTCAAATTTGTCACACAATGTTTACCATATGTGCATGCTACGGGACTTGCCAACTTTAACACAAGTATTCATCAATTTCACAATTACTCAACTAGCACACCTCTAATACTACCACCTTTATATCTCAAAACAACTATCAACCATCCAACTTCTCTTAGCATTTAAAATTTATAACCAAAGTGAATTACCATGCTGTTCTAAAGGACTATCAAAATGATATAAGTGAATCATGAGAGATCAATTATTTCTATAAAATAAAACCACCGTCGTACTCTAAAAGATATAAGCGAAGCACTAGAGCAAAAATTATCCAACTCAAAAGATATAAGTGAAGCACATAGAGTATTCTAATAAATTCCAATTCATGTGTGTCTCTCCCAAAAGGTGTGTACAGCAAGGATGATTGTGGTAATCTAAAAAGCAAAGACTCAAATCATACAAGACGCTCCAGGCAAAACACATAGCATGTGGCGAATAAAAATATAGCTCCAAGTAAAGTTACCAATGGACGAACATGAAAGAGGGGATGCCTTCTGGGGCATCCCCAAGCTTAAGCTTTTGGTTGTCCTTGAATTTTACCTTGGGGTGCCTTGGGCATCCCCAAGCTTAGGCTCTTGCCACTCCTTGTTCCATAATCCATCAAATCTTTACCCAAAACTTGAAAACTTCACAACACAAAACTTAAAAGAAAATATCAGGAGCTCCGTTAGTAAAAGAAAACAAACCACCACTTCAAGGTACTGTAATGAACTCATTCTTTGTTTTTATTGATGTTAAACCTACTATATTCCAACTTTTCTATGGTTCATAAACTCTATTACTAGCCATAGATTCACCAAAATAAGCAAACAACACACGAAAAACAGAACAGTCTGTAGTAATATGTAGGTTTCGAATACTTCTGGAACACAAAAAATTCTAAAATAAATTGCACTCTCCAGTAAATAGCACTCTCCAGTAAAAAATGGCAGCAAATCTTGTGAGCGCTAAAGTTTCTATTTTTTACAGCAAGAGCACAAAGACTTTCCCCAAGTCTTCCCAATGGTTCTACTTGGCACAAACACTAATTAAAAGCATAAAACCACATCTAAACAGAGGCTAGATGAATTATTTATTACTAAACAGAATCAAAAAGGAAGAAAAAATAAAATTAGGTTGCCTCCCAACAAGCGCTATCGTTTAACGCCCCTAGCTAGGCATAAAAGCAAGGATAGATCTATGTATTATCATCTTTGGTAAGCTTCAATAGAACACTTATAATCAAGAAAATCATTTGTAGCAAAAGGTTCCTTAATGATAGTGAGAAAGTTGGAGTGAACACTTATGGATTTGAGATCCGCATTTTCCTTACTAGAAGTTTCACCCTTATTCTTAGGCATTAGTTTGGCAACTTTGGTAGGAGGATTTGAAGTATTCCTTACGGCAAAAAAAGCAGAGCCCAAGTTGGTAATACCCTCAAGTTTATCAATTCTACTGGAATCTTGGTCAATTCTTTCATTAACTACAGGTTCTTTTTCTTTAAAACTTTTCAGAGCAACTCCTACCTTAGATCCATATTGGGTAATTTGGTTATGGATCTTTTTGTCCAAATTCTCAATCAATTCAACAGTGGCAACTTTATTTTCAATAATATCAAGCCTTTGCATAACATGTTCCAAAGTTAACATAGTTCCATTAACCAAGAGAGGTGGTGTGCCAAACAAATCTATCATAGCATTGTAAGAATCAAAAGTGTGGCTACCCAAGAAATTTCCTCCGGTAATGGTATCAAGAATATATCTATTCCAAGGAATGATGCCTACATAAAAATTGCGAAGAAGAACGGAAGTAGAGATCTATTTTGCGCATTGCAAATTCTGAACCAAGCATCTTTTAGAGTTTCTCCCTCCCTTTGTTTAAAATTAAGGACCTCATTCTTGGGAGATAAAGGAGTAGATAAAGGACTATCCATAACGACGAAGCAAGCGAAAGAAAAGGAGAAAGGAAAAGAGGGCAAATAAAACGGCACGGGTGAAGTGGGGGAGAGGAAAACGAGAGGCAAATGGCAAATAATGTAATGCGAGGGATAAGCTTTTGTGATGGGTACTTGGTATGTCTTGACTTGTGCGTAGACTCCCCAGCAACGGCGCCAGAAATCCTTCTAGCTACCTCTTGAGCACTATGTTGGTTTTCCCTTGAAGAGGAAAGGGTGATGCAGCAAAGTAGCGTAAGTAGCGTAAGTATTTCCCTCAGTCTTTGAGAACCAAGGTATCAATCCATTAGGAGGCCACATGCAAGTCCCTCGTACCTACACAAACAAATAAGAACCTCGCAACCAACGTGATAAAGGGGTTGTCAATCCCTTCACGGTCACTTACGAGAGTGAGATCTGATAGAGATAATAATGATAAGATAAATATTTTTGGTATTTTTATGATATAGATTGAAAGTAAAGATTGCAAAGTAAAATAGATTGGAAACTTATATGATGGAAAATAGACCCAGGGGCCATAGGTGTCACTAGTGGCTTCTCTCAAGATAGCATAAGTATTACGGTGGGTGAACGAATTACTGTCGAGCAATTAATAGAAAAGCGAATAATTATGAGAATATCTAGGCATGATCATGTATATAGGCATCACGTCCGTGACAAGTAGACCGACTCCTGCCTACATCTACTACTATTACTACACACATCAACCGCTATCCAGCATGCATCTAGAGTATTAAGTTCATAAGAACAGAGTAATGCCTTAGGTAAGATGACATGATGTAGAGGGATAAACTCAAGCAATACGATATAAACCCCATCTTTTTATCCTCGATGGCAACAATACAATACGTGTCTTTTCCCTTTCTGTCACTAGGATCAAGCACCGCAAGATTGAACCCAAAGCTAAGCACTTCTCCCATTGCAAGAAAGATCAATCTAGTAGGCCAAAACAAACTGATAATTCGAAGAGACTTGCAAAGATAACCAATCATGCATAAAAGATTTCAGAGAAGAATCAAATATTGTCCAGAGATAGACTTGATCATAAACCCACAATTCATCGGATCTCGACAAACACACCGCAAAAAGAGTTACATCGAATAGATCTCTAAGAAGATCGAGGAGAACTTTGTATTGAGATCCAAAGAGATAGATGTCACGCCCTCGATGCGGCTATATCTCCCACGTGTCAAAGCACGAATTAGAGGCATAACCGCATTGAAAGCAATGTCGCAAGTGAGGTAATCTTCACACAACCCATGTAATACATAAGGGAAAGAGATACATAGTTGGCTTACAATCGCCACTTCACACAAATACATGAATAAAGCATTACATCATCCAAATACACTCAAGGACCGACTACGGAACCAAAATAAAAGAAGAACCCCAAATGCGACAAGGTCCCCGATCGACCCCAACTGGGCTCCACTACTGATCAACTAGAAAGAAACAACACAAAGGACAAGATCTTCATCGAGCTCCTCCTGAGCTTGGTTGCATCATCTGCACGGTAACATCGACACCTGCAAACTGGTTTTTTGGAAGTATCTGTGAGCCACAGGGACTCAGCAATCTCGCACCCTCGTGATCAAGACTATTTAAGCTTATGGGTAAGGTAAAGGTATGAGGTGGAGCTGCAGCAAGCGACTAGCATATATGGCGGCTAACATACGCAAATGAGAGTGAGAAGAGAAGGCAAAGCACGGTCGAATAAAAGTATGATCAAGAAGTGATCCTAGAACAACCTACGTCAAGCATAACTCCAACACCGTGTTCACTTCCCGGACTCCGCCGGAAAGAGACCATCACGGTTACACACGCGGTTGATTCATTTTAATTAAGGTAAGGTTCAAGTTATCTACAACCGGACATTAACAAATTCCCATCTGCCCATAACCGCGGGCACAGCTTTCAAAAGTTCAAATCCCTGCAGGGAAGTCCCAACTTAGCCCATGACAAGCTCTCATGGTCAACGAAGGAATAGACCTCCTACCGAGACGTTCCGATCAGACTCAGTATCCCGGTTTTTCAAGACACTTCGACAGGTTAAAACAAATCCAGCAACACCGCCCGAATGTGCCGACAAATCCTGATAGGAGCTGCACATATCTCTTTCTCAGGGCACACTCAGATTGTCTTAGGTACGGGTAGGCCAGCCCAGAGTTGCCCCTGGTGGCCACCGGTAGCTGACAGGTTGGACCAACACTCAGAGGAGCACTGGCCCGGGGGGGTAAAATAATGATGACCCTCAGGAGCGCGACTCCCAAGGAAAAAGAAAAGGCTAGGTGGAAAATGGTAAAACCAATGTTGGGCATTGCTGGAGGAGTTTTACCCAAGGCGAATTGTCAAGGGGTTCCCATAATAGCCCAACCGCGTAAGGAACGCAAAATCCGGGAACATAACACCGATATGACGGAAACTAGGGCGGCAAGAGTGGAACAAAACACCAGGCATAAGGCCGAGCTTTCCACCCTTTACCAAGTATATAGATGCATTAATAAAATAAGATATATTGTGATATCCCAATAAGTAAACATGATTCAACAAGGAACAACATCTCCATGTTCCAACAAGGAACAAACTTCAATCTTCACCTGCAACTAACAACGCTATAAGAGGGGCTGAGCAAAGCGGTAACATAGCCAAACAACGGTTTGCTAGGACAAGGTGGGTTAGAGGCTTGGTTCAACAATATGGGTGGCATGATAAGAAAGTGGTAGGTATCGCAACATAGGCATAGCAAAAGAGCGAGCATCTAGCAAGCAAAGATAGAAGTGATTTCGAGGGTATGATCATCTTGCCTGCAAAGTTGTCAGAGTTGACTGGATCCTCGAAAGCAAACTCAACGGGCTCCTCGTTAGCGAACTCGTCTCCCGGCTCTACCCAAACAAGACAAACAAGCAAACGGAACACAATCAACCACGTGCAAAGCTCAAACAATATCATGCAAGGATGGTATGCTATGCGGGATGCGATGCGGGATGCATATGCAAGATGTGACACGGAATGCATGAACCTGGCCTCAACTTGGAAATCCAAGTGTGCCACTGGAAAGATGAGATGAAAACGCTTGAAAACGATATAAAGAATGCCAGAATCGGAGTTACGGTTTGGAAATGGCAAGCAATTCAAATATGACCACGTTCTGCGATATACATCAAGTAGCCATCTAAATACAACAAGTTAAACATGCTACAGCACTCAAACATGGCAACAAAATACATGGCAGGGATCCACTCAAGAAGCTTAACAAAAGACTAGCACTGAGCTACGGCCAATTCATCCATTAACAGGATTCAAACAAGCATGGCAAAAATGCATATGGTAAACAGATTTCAGACTTAGTGAAATTAACACTTGTCTGGAATTTCAGATCAGATAGCACTCTTCGGAGCAACAAAACTACATTCTAGAGGACCTGAACATGACAAAGTAAAGCATGTCATGGAGCTACTCAAAGAGCTTAACAAAAGTCCCTTAGTGACCTTGAGCCAAAATGGATTAGAAAATACAATTGCAAGCATGTGAACATGGCAAAAACATAATCAGTTCTCAGACTTAGTGAAAACTGGAGCATGCTGAAACAGATATCAAGTAGGCATGTTTACGAGCTCGATGCACTCACTACAGAGCATGTCATGATAATCTAAGCATACACCCATCAAGAATACACAAAATACAAGCTAGACATGGCAAGAACAATAACATAGCATGCACGGATCAACTACAACATCCCCGGCAAAATCGCTAACAAGTAGACAATCTGCCCAGATTCACGAAATGGCAAAAGTAGAGCTCGATTGACTCAAGCTAGGGTGCTCCATAATTACAAACAAAGACATGGATGGATAGAGCACTACAAGATTAACAAAACATCCTTACTGATCATCCTCAAAAGAGGCACGGATCACTAGGAAACAACATGAACATATGGCATAATGAGATAAACAGACCAAGGACTTAGTGGAAATGCTAAGTCCCTGAAATCAGCATTAACGAATGCACCACTTTGCAAGCTTGTGCTAGTCACCACACACATCACAAAAATACATGGGTTGCACCTCTGGAAAGATGGCAAAACATATAACAAAACTCATGTAGAGCTCAGGGCATATCATGCACACAATAATCATGGCAAAAATGACAAATATCTAATTGGAGCAGCAGATCTGACAATTATCTCAAGTAGCACTCTTCTAACAGCATTTCGGGCATCAAGATGAACTCAAACGAAAATGATGCAATGAGATGAAATGATTTACTCTCTGAGACGAACATTTTGATATGCTATATTCCCAAAACGGAGCTATGGATGCAAAGTTACGATGCGATGAACATGGGCATATGAGACATGGAAAACTCGGGGACTTAGTAAAATAAACAGGACTGAAAGGTGAGCGTTGGATAACTATTCATTGCACGAGCCGGGAATAGGAGAGGCTCACCCTGGGCTTCGGCCCAGATGCGGAGAGAGGCAGGCTGGGCCTGACGGGCCGGATGCGGGGCCTAGTGATGGGGCCCACGGGCGGGGGCTCGTCGTTCTCCTCCCGATCCCGCCTGGATCGGAGAGGCAGGCAGCAGTGGCTCCGGCGCGTCGCCGGCGAGGCTGGGCGGCGAGCCGGCGAGGGAAGGGCGCCGGGAGATGTGGGGACGGCCGGTCCGGTTGCTCCGGACCCATTCCAGCCAGATCCGGGGCCGGGCGACGACGGGGTGGCGCCGGCGCAGCGAGGTGGAGGCGGGGCACTTTGGCTAGGCGGCGGAGAAGTCCGGCGAGCGGCGCACTCCGGCGAGGACGCGAAGAACACGGCAGGGCCAAGCGGCGCGGTGGAGGAGGGGAGCGTGCGCGCGGGGCACGGGCTCGCCGGCGGCGGGGTGTTGAAGACCGGCGACGAGGCGGCGGAGTTGCGGCCTCCGCCGATGTCCAACTCCGGTGAGCGGCGGAGTTCGTCGCGACTGCCGCAGACGGATATGGGCTCGCGCGGGCCCAATCTGGGCTTGCGGGCCGGCGGCGAAGTGGGGCGGCGCGGGCGCTGACATGGCGCACTGTGGTTGGGCGAGGGGGCGGTGGAGCTGACGTGGCACACTGCGATTGGCGGAGGTGAGGTGGCCGGTGGAGCGGACATGTCCGGGCGGCGCGTGGACGCGTCCGGCGGCGCGAGGGGAAGGATTTTAGGGTTTCATCCGCGAAATTCGGGAGGGGAGCACATATTTATAGATAGAGGGAGCTAGGAGAGTCCAAATGAGGTGCGGTTTTCGGCCACGCGATCGTGATCGAATGCTCTAGATGATGGAGAGGGTTTAGGTGGGTTTTTGGCCAAAATGGAGGGGTGTTGGGCCGCAACACACACAAGGCCTTTTTGGTCCCTCGGTTAACCGTTGGAGCATCAAACGAAGTCCAAATGGTACGGAACTTGACAGGCGGTCTACCGGTAGTAAACCAAGGCCACTTGGCAAGTCTCGGTCCAATCCGGAAATGTTTAATCCCCACACACGAGAAGAAGGTAGAAATGACCACCAGAGGAGAACAGAGCGCCGGAATGCAAAACGGACAACGGGGAAAAATGCTCGGATGCATGAGATGAACATGTATGCAAATGAAATGCACATGATGACATGATATGCAATGCATGACACACAAGCAATGACAAGGCAAACAACAGCGAATAACTGGACAACACCTGGCACATCGGTCTCGGGGCGTTACAATATAAGAATCCATCTAGCTAATAACTATGGACCCGAAGGTCTGAAGTAAACTACTCACACATCATCGGAGGGGCCATGGAGTTGATGTAGAGGCCCTCTGTGATCAATGCCCCCTCCAGGGGAGCTCCGGAAAAGGCTCCAAGATGGGATCTCTTGGGTACAAAAGGTTGCGGCTGTGGAAATAGGGTTTCGTGGTGCTCCTGGATGTTTTGGGGGTATGTGAACATATATAGGAGGAAGAAGTAGGTCGGTTGAGCCACGAGGGGCCCACAAGGGGGAGGGCGCACCCACGGGGTAGGCGCGCCCCCTGCCTCATGGACACCTCGTCCGTTTCTTGACGTCCACTCCAAGTCCTCTGGATCACATTTGTTCCAAAAATCACGCTCCCGAAGGTTTCATTCTGTTTGGACTCAGTTTGATATTCCTTTTCTACGAAACACTGAAATAGGCAAAAAACAACAATTTGCACTGGGCCTTGGGTTAATAGGTTAGTCCCAAAAATAATATAAAAGTGTAAAATAAAGCCCATTAACATCCAAAACAGATAATATAGCATGGAACAATCAAAAATTATAGATACTTTGGAGACGTATCACCTGCGGAGATCACTTCACCATCATCGTCACCACGCGTTCGTGCTGCCGGAAGTCATCTACTACCTCGCCGTCCTCCTGGATCAAGAAGGCGAAGGACTATCACCGAGCTAAATGTGTGCATAACACGGAGGTGTCGTACGTTCGGTACTTGATCGGTTGGAGCGTGAAGAAGTTCAACTACATCAACTGTGTTGTTAAACGCTTCTGCTTACGGTCTACGAGGGTAGGTAGACATACTCTCCCCCTTGTTGCTATGCATCTCCATGGATAGATCATTGCGTGTGCGTAGGAATTTTTTTGTTTTCCTTGCAACATTTACCAATAGCGGCATCCGGGCCAGGTCTATGCGTAGATGATATGCACGAGTAGAACACAATGAGTTTTTGGCGGTGATAGTCATATTGTTCACCACCAACATCTTATTTTGATTCGGCGGTATTGTGGGATGAAGCGGCCCGGACCAAACTTACATGTCCACGCACATGAAACTGGTTCCACTGATTGACATGCAACTAGTTTTGCGTAAAGGTGGCTGGCTGGTGTCTGTTTCTCCTACTTTTAGTTGAATCAAATTCGACTGCGGCTGGTCCTTGAAGAAGGTTAAAATAGCAAACTTGATGAATCACCATTGTGGTTTCTGAAGGAAATATGCCCTAGAGGTAATAATAAAGTTGTTATTTATATTTCCTTATATCATGATAAATGTTTATTATTCATGCTAGAATTGTATTAACCGGAAACTTAGTACATGTGTGAATACATAGACAAACAGAGAGTCCCTAGTGAGCCTCTACTTGACTAGCTGGTTAATCTAATATGGTTAAGTTTCCTAGCCATGGACATGTGTTGTCATTTGATGAACGGGATCACATCATTAGAGAATGATGTGATGGACAAGACCCATCTGCTAGCTTAGCACTATGATCGTTTAGTTTATTGATATTGCTTTCTTTATGACTTATACATGTTCCTATGACTATGAGATTATGCAACTCCCGTATACCGGAGGAACACTTAGTGTGCTATCGAACGTCACAACGTAACTTGGTGATTATAAAGATGCTCTACAGGTGCCTCCGATGGTGTCTGTTGAGTTGGCATAGATCGAGATTAGGATTTGTCACTCCGTGTATCAGAGAGGTATCTCTAGGCCCTCTCGATAATCATCATCACTATAAGCCTTGCAAGCAATGTGACTAATGAGTTATTTGCGGGATGATGCATTACGGAACGAGTAAAGAGACTTGCCGGTAACGAGATTGAACTAGGTATGAGGATACCGACGATCGAATCTCGGGAAAGTAACATACCAATGACAAAGGGAACAACGTATGTTGCCATTAAGGTTCGACCGATAAAGATCTTCGTAGAATATGTAGGAACCAATATGGGCATCCAGGTTCCGCTATTGGTTATTGACCAGAGAAATGTCTCGTACATGTCTACATAGTTCTCGAACCCATAGGGTCCGCAAATTAACGTTCGTTGACAATATAGTATTATATGAGTTATGTATGTTGGTGACCGAATGTTGTTCAGAGTTCCGGATAAGATCATGTACATGACGATGAACTCCGGAATGGTCCGGAGATAAAGATTTATATATGGGATAATGGTGTTTGGTCTCCAGAAGGGTTCCGAAATTCACCGGGATGGGTTCCGGATGTTTCCCGAAATGTTTGGGTACGAGAACACTTTATTTGGGACAAAGGGGAAAGCCCACAAGGTTTTTGGAAAGCGCAAAAGAAAGTTTTGCGGAGTCCAGGGGCCAGACGCCAGGGTCCCTCGCGTCTGGGTCCAGACGCCTGGAACCCTGGTGTCTGGCCCTGGAGTCCGAGAAGGACTCTTGCCTTTCGGGTTAAACCGACTTTGTGAAGGCTTTTACTCCAAGTTTCGACCCCAAGGCTCAACATATAAATAGAGGGTCAGGGCTAGCACCCAAGACAACAAGAAACACCAAGTCGTGTGACGACAACCCTATCCCCTCTAGTTTATCCTTCGTCATAGTTTTCGTAGTGCTTAGGCGAAGCCCTGCGGAGATTGTTCTTCACCAACACTATCCCCATGCCGGCGTGCTGCCGGAACTCATCTACTACTTTGCCCCTCTTGCTAGATCAAGAAGGCGAGGACGTCATCGAGCTGAACGTGTGCTGAACGCAGAGGTGCCGTACGTTCGGTACTTGATCAGGACGGATCGTGAAGGTGTACGACTACATCAACCGCGTTGATAAAGGCTTTAGCTTTCGGTCTACGAGGGTACGTAGACATACTCTCCCCTCTCATTTCAATGCATCTCCTAGATAGATCTTGCGTGATCGTAGGAATTTTTTTGAAATACTGTGTTCCCCAACAGTGGTATCAGAGCCAGGTCTATGCGTAGATGTTATGTGCACGAGTAGAACACAATGAGTTGTGGGCGATAATAGTCATACCGCTTACCAGCAACGTCTTACTTTGATTCGGAGGTATTGTTGGATGAAGCGGTCAGGACCGATATTACATGACCGCGTTCATGAGACTGGTTCTACCGACGTGCTTCACACACAGGTGGCTAGCGGGTGTCTGTTTCTCCGGTTTTAGTTGAATTGAGTTTGACTATGCCTGGTCCTTGTTGAAGGTTAAAACAGCACACTTAACGAAAAATCATTGTAGTTTTGATGCATAGGTAAGAACGGTTCTTGCTAGAAGCCCGTAGCAGCCACGTAAAACTTGCAACAACAAAGTAGAGGACGTCTAACTTGTTTTTGCAGGGCATGTTGTGATGTGAAATGGTCAAGACGTGATGATATAAATTGTTGTATGAGATGATCATGTTTTGTAACAGTTATCGGCAACTGGCAGGAGCCATATGGTTGTCGCTTTATTTTATGAAATTCAATCGCCATGTAAATGCTTTACTTTATCACTAAGCGGTAGCGGTAGTCGTTGAAGCAACAGTTGACGAGATGTCAATGATGCTACGATGGAGATCAAGGTGTCAAGCCGGTGACGATGGTGATCATGACGGTGCTTTGGAGATGGAGATCAAAGGCACAAGATGATGATGGCCATATCATATCACTTATTTTGATTGCATGTGATGTTTATCCTTTATGCATCTTATTTTGCTTAGTACGGCGGTAGCATTATAAGATGATCCCTCACTAAATTTCAAGGTATAAGTGTTCTCCCTGAGTATGCACCATTGCTACAGTTCATCGTGCCGAGACACCACGTGATGATCGGGTGTGATAAGCTCTACGTTCACATACAATGGGTGCAAGCCAGTTTTGCACACGCAGAATACTTGGGTTAAACTTGACGAGCCTACCATATGCAGATATGGCCTCAGAACACTGAGATCGAAAGGTCGAACATGAATCATATAGTAGATATGATCAACATAGCGATGTTCACCATTGAAAACTACTCGATCTCACATGATGATCGGACATGGTTTAGTTGATATGGATCACGCGATCATTTAGATGGCTAGAGGGATGTCTATCTAAGTGAGAGTTCTTAAGTAATATGATTAATTGAACTTTAATTTATCATGAACTTAGCCCTGATAGTATTTGCATATCTATGTTGTAGATCAATAGCTCGCGATGTAGTTCCTCGTTTATTTTTTGATATGTTCCTAGAGAAAAATAAGTTGAAAGATGATAGTAGCAATGATGCGGACTTGGTCCGTGATCTGAGGATTATCCTCATTGCTGCACAGAAGTATTATGCCCTTGATGCACCACTAGGTGACGGACCTATTGCAGGAGCAGATGCAGACGTTATGAACATTTGACAAGCTTGGTATGATGACTACTTGATAGTTTAGTGCACCATACTTTACGGCTTAGAACCGGGACTTCAAAAATTCTTTGAACGCCACGGAGCATATAAGATGTTCCAAGAGTTGAAATTGGTATTTCAGACTCATGCCCGATCGAGAGGTATGAGACCTCTGACAAGTACTTTGCCTACAAAATGGAGGAGAATAGCTCAACCAGTGAGCATGTACTCAGAATGTCTGAGTACTACAATCGCTTGAATCAAGTGGCAGTTAATCTTCCAGATAAGATAGTGATTGATAAAATTCTCTAGTCACTATCACCAAGTTACTAGAACTTCGTGATGAACTATAATATGAAAGGGATGACGAAAATGATTCCCGAGCTCTTCGCGATGCTAAAATTAGCGAAGGTAGAAAATAAGAAAGAGTATCAAGTGTTGATGGTTAACGAGACCACTAGTTTCAAGAAAAAGGGCAAAGGGAATAAGGGGAACTTCAAGAAGAATAGCAAGCAAGTTGCTGCTCCCGGAAAGAAGCCCAAGTCTGGACCTAAGCCTGAAATTGAGTGCTTCTACTGCAAAGGAAAAGGTCACTGGAAGCGGAACTGCCCCAAAACTTTGGCGGATAAGAAGGATGGCCAAGTGAACAAAGGTGTTGGGGATATAACTATCAGTTATGACCCGCCCAGGAGGGGCTAGGTCAACCCCAATGGTGAGTCACGAAGGAAGCCTAGTAAACACTCAAGGCGATAGTTTATTACACCTTATAGAAGGCCTAAAGGCCCGGAGGCGGCTTAAGGCCCAATATTGTAAACCGCCGTATATAAGGGAAGACTTATAAGGAAAGGCATGTAAAAGAAGTCACCGAGCCGGACACGTTTTATGAGCCGGACGGGACTCTGTAGGCCACCAGGCATCAACCCGTGTATATAAGGGGATGACCCGGTGGCGGCTTAGGGCAAGAAACAACAGATCGAGAGCCAAGCCGGCGAACTAGCCTCTTGGTGATCGAAACCCCAGCAATACCAACACAACTAGACGTAGGCTTTTACCTTCATCGTAAGGGGCCGAACTAGTATAGAATCTCTCGTGTCCTTTGTCCCGATTAACCCCTTTAAGCTTCCTAGTTGCAATGGCCCTACGACTAAGTCCTTTCGCTAGGACATCTGCCATGACAATTCCACGACAGTTGGTGCCCACCGTGGGGCCAGCGCACGGTGGATTTGAGTTCTTGAAGGGCAACTTCGAAGGGCTCAAGGGATACGTTGTGGGCCGGATGACAAGAGTCATCGCGGCAAGCTCTACATCGATGAAAAAGGCTAGGGCCCCAAGGCCGGCTCAATTGAGTATGGGTACCATGTCCCCTTTGGCGGAATTCATGTCTTCATCGGCCGGATCGGCGAGTTAGGCCCTGAGCCGGACGTCCACACCAACCTCATCGAAACGGCTCAGCACGCGAGGTCCACCCGTGTTTAATCTGTCATGAAGCATGCCTTCGTAGGTTGCATCCACGGTGGTGAATACTCTGAAGAATCGGTGGATGGCGGTGAGACGGCCGTCTGTTCTGACGCCACATCATCAACAGGAGAGACGGACTCTTT
Organism: Triticum dicoccoides; assembly: GCF_002162155.2. Classification (NCBI taxonomy): domain Eukaryota; kingdom Viridiplantae; phylum Streptophyta; class Magnoliopsida; order Poales; family Poaceae; genus Triticum; species Triticum dicoccoides. Next base: position 531,145,495 of record NC_041386.1, on the reverse strand, counting down.
GTATCAGTGGCAGGATGGCATGCTCGGGGGCTGTTCCGATGGCAGCAGTATTCCGGACCCCGAGCCGCCGAATTGGGCCGAAGTCTTCATGGCAGGAACACAGCCAGGGAAGAACTCCACAGCAGCGGCAGCAACAACCACCGGGTCAGTCGCAACCGTGTCAGGAGACCCTGTGCGCCCCCGGCTCAGATTCTGATGGACCTCATGGATAAACTGACGACCCTGTTGACTGTCGTGGTAGAGTTGGCGAATCAAGCTCAGCATGACGCAGAGGTGGCACGTGTACGTGAGGAGATGGTACAAGCTAAAGAAAATTTAGCAGCAGAGGAGGTCAGGACGGCCACGGAGCGGGCGGCTTTGGACGCTCGTGCTCAGCAGCTTCAAGCAGAGACTTTTCGGCTCTCAGTGGATCTGAACGCGTCAAACGAGGTCATGAGAAGAAGGCATCAGAAAACTCAGTCACGTCTACCTCTGACGCTCGATCCTAGGAACCTTTTTCATACGCCCGGGGCCGAGACAAGTAACCCGCCAGAGGCAAATTGGATCACGACACCCGGGGCACCGGTTCAGCTGCGCGCCATGGAACCACCTCATATACATACCACTCCGCCTCATTATGTACCGACACTGCCGGGTCACTTCCCCAATCCCTTGGAAAACCTCATTGCAGCTTCGGCTTGTTTGGCGGCTCTCCTGATGGAGGGCGACTCTCCAGCGGCGATCAAAACACGAAGGGTGAGAGAACTTCTTCAAACATCTCTGGCGCAGCATGATGCGTACTCTCACAGTCGAGACAGGGTCCATTCAACCCCTCGCCCGAGCCGGAGCCCAAGCTAGAGTAGGCGTATGGATTTAGCTGACATGTCAAGCAATGTTCAACACCGCAACCGGCCGCACAGGCATGAGCCGAGACAGGCTGGAGCCCTTAACTTGGCGGATCAGGAGAGGATCTGACAAGAGGCTGAGTGAGCGGTTCAACTGGCGGCGAACCAGGCGGCTCATCAAACGTTTCCGGCTTATCCAGCAACCTCGGTTGAGGCAGGAGTGGCCACAATAACCAGGTGTTCCTTGCCTGGTTTCGGCCATACGTAATGAGCGTTTGCCAAAGGATTTCAAGGGGCCTCGTAAGGTGCCTAATTACACGGCCGATTTGTAGCCTGGGGCCTGGATTGAGAGTTATGAGATGGCCATGGAGCTGTTGGAGGTCAGCGATGTGGCAATGGCTAAATATTTCACTAAGATGTTGGACGGAACAGCTCATACTTAGCTAAAAGGGTTGCCCCCTAATTCCATCAGCTCATGGGCGGAGCTAAAGGCCCGGACTTCAAGGACACATGCAAACAACCTATGTCAATCGTGGACTTGACTAATTGTAAACAAGAGGAAGGTGAGTCCACAACCCATTGGGTGCGCCGGGTCAAGGAGATAATTCATTCATCTGATAAGATGGATGCCGGCTCGGCAGTATTAATGTTGGAGAAAATTGTTGTTTTGAACCTCTGAAACAGAAGCTGGGGCAGCTTAAACGTGACTGCAATGACATGGGCCAGTTGATGGCGGCTCTCATCAAGTATGCTGATTCCGATAGTACCAAGGACCTTGTGTCTGATGAAGAAAAGACAGGGAAGGGAAAGAAGAACGGCAACGGCAAGGGTCACCAGGATAACCCGGCAAATCAAGGAGGTAATAAACGTAAGGCTGACGAGTTTGTGGCTAACACCAATGCGCAGGGCAACAATCAACGGCGCAAGGGTAGGCAACCCCCTCGGTTGGGCGGGTCTGGTCCCACCCTTGAGCAACTATTGAATGAACCTTGTCCCAGACACGACACCCGGGAGAGCCAGCCACCCATCTATGGAAGGACTGTACAATCATGAAAGCATTTAAAAATTCAAATGCATTTGATGGAAGTCACGGCCCTGGTGGCGGTTCAGGTGGAGGCGGCTTTCATGACCCGGGCACCGGCTCAGGTGGAGGCGGTTTTCACGGTCAGGGACATGCGGGTAACCAAGGAGGTTATAATCCACAACCCGGCCAAGGTAATCAGCAGCAATCCGGATATCAGAGCAACCCAAAACAGTTGAATAGTGGGCAATATCATGTATTTACCACTAGCTTGTGCAAGAGGGACCAAAAGCTTCACAAGAGGGCTGTCAATGTCGTTGAGCCGGCGATTTCGCGTTACTTACGGTGGTTAGAACAGCCTATTGTGTGGAGCAGAGAGGATCATCCTCCCTAGGTTGACAATCCGGGTCACTTGGCCTTGGTAGTAGCGCCTCAGGTTGGTCGATATAAATTCACTAAAGTGCTCATGGATGGAGGCAGTAGCATCAACATCCTCTACTATGAGACGTTTCATCGGATGGGGTTGACTGATAAGAGTATTAAGCAATCCAACACTGTTTTCACGGTGTGGTACCTGGCAAATCGGCATACCCAGTTGGCAAGATTGAACTGGAAGTAGCCTTTGGGGATGAATATGATTCCAGAGCGGAGAAATTAACCTTTGAGGTGGTTAAAATCAAAAGCCCATATCATGCTTTATTTGGACGGCCGGCTTACGCCAAGTTCATGGCTCGGCCGTGTTATGTGTATCTTCAGCTCAAGATGCCGGGTTATAAGGGCACCATTACAGTACATGGAAGCCGGAAAATAGCCCTGGAGTGTGAAGAGGGAGATGCTGCATATGCTGAGTCTATTTGTGCAACAGAGGAGCTAAAGTTTTACAAAGATAATGTTGACCCGGCTGACATGATGTATTTAAAGAAGCCAACAACAGAGCATGAACCGGTGTTGAAATTCAAGTCAACTGATGACACCAACATGGTTGATTTTGTGCCCGGCGACGAACCGAGACATCTTTGCATGGAAACCTTCTGACATGCCGGGTGTCCTAGGAGAACTCGCTGAGCACACTCTAAATATTGATCCAAAGTTTAAGCCGGTCAGGCAATTTCTCCGGCGATTCAACGAGGAAAGGCGCAAGGCCATTGGAGAGGAGGTGGCCCGGCTCTTGGCAGCTGGGTTCATTGTGGAAGTCTTTAACCCAGAGTGGTTAGCCAACCCGGTGCTTGTGATCAAAAAGAACGGCACCTAGTGTATGTGTGTGGATTACACCGATTTAAATAAGGCTTGCCCGGCTGACACTTTCGCTCTCCCCCGTATTGATCAGATCATTGATGCTATGGCGGGTTGCGCATGTTTGAGTTTTCTGGATGCCTATTCAGGTTATCATCAGATCAAGATGGCAGTCAAGGACCAGGAGAAGACAACTTTCATCACTCCGTTTGGAGCCTTCTTCTATGTGTCTATGCCCTTCGGGCTCAAGAGTGCCCAGGCAACTTATCAACGGTGTATGCAGAATTGCCTTCACAATCAGATTGGGCGTAATGTTCATGCTTATGTGGATGATATAGTGGTAAAATCCAAGAAAGAGGAAACATTGGTCACAGATCTGAAAGAGACCTTCGATAACCTCCGGTTCTACAAAATGATGCTTAACCTGGCCAAGAGTGTTTTTGGAGTCGCAGCTAGCAAGCTCTTGGGTTTTCTAGTGTCCAACCGAGGTATTGAAGCTAACCCGGAGAAGATTAAGGCAATCACATCCCTGGCCAAACCAACATGCATCAATGACGTTCAATGACTGGAAGGTTGTGTTGCTACTCTGAGTCAGTTCATAAGCCGGTTAGGGGAGAAGGCGATGCCTTTGTATCAGATGATGAAGAAAACGGATGATTTTGTTTGGAGCAATGCTGCGAACTCTGCTTTTGAGGATCTGAAGAAACAGCTTGCTGAGCCGCCGGTCCTTGCTGCTCTAGTTGAGAAAGAGCCGTTGTTGTTATAGTAGCCACCAACTCACGAGCTGTTAGTGTGGCAATTGTGGTGGAGCGCAAGGAGGTTGGCAAGGAACATCCGGTTCAACGGCCGGTTTACTACGTTGGTGAGGTGTTGATTGAATCTAAACAAAGATATCCACATTGGCAGAAGCTCGTATATGGGGTGTTCATGGCGAGCCGGAAGCTCAAACATTACTTTCAGGGTCACCCAATCACTGTGGTTAGCTCTGCTCCTTTGGGAGACATCATTCAAAATAGAGAAGCCACTGGACAAGTCGCCAAGTGGGCCATTGAGCTTGGATCTCATGGGTTGAAGTATGTACCACGTACTGCGATCAAGTCTCAAGCACTGGTTGATTTTATTAATGACTGGACAGAGATGCAGATGTCGGAGGAAAAACCAAACAACACATATTGGATTATTCACTTTGATGGGTCCAGACAGTTGGAAGGCTCGGAGGCTGGAGTTGTTTTAACCTCCCCTCGAGGTGACAAATTTTGTTATGTGTTGTGGCTGATGTTTCCTTGCACTAACAACACAACGGAATATGAAGCATTGATCCATGGTCTTCGAATGGCTAAAGAGATGAGCCTGAGCCGGGACCAGTGTCTTGGCGAGTCAGATTTGGTAACTCAACAGGTGTCAGGCAAGTGGGATTCCAAAGATCCTCTCATGGCGGCTTATCGCCGTGAAGTTGATGCTGTTGCAGGGCATTTTAAAGGTTATCAGGTGGAGCACATTGACCGTAGGAAGAACGAAGCGGCTGATGCTTTAAGCCGGTTGGGATTATAGCGTAAGCCGGTGCCACCTAACACCTTTTTGGATGTTTTGCATAACCCGTCTATTAAGTTACCTACAGAAGAAGATTTACCCGTTCCTGACCCGGAGGCGCAGTCGGTGGCGGCTCTTTACGTCATCCCAGATTGGACAGTACCGTTCTTGGCTTACATGACCCGGGGCGAGCTACCAGCAGATGAGACCCTGGCTCGACAGATAACCCGGCGTTCTAAGTCAATGATGATTTCTGACAGAGAACCATACCATCGCAGCGTCTCTGGAGCGTTTTAGCGGTGTGTTTCCCCTAAAGAAGGACAAGAAATACTTCGTGAGATCCATGAAAGTGATTGTGGTCATCATGCCGAGTCAAAATCTCTGGTGGCCAAAGCTTTTCGTCATGGTTTTTACTGGTTGACGGCTCATGCTGATGCAGAAGATCTGGTCAGTAGATGTGATGGATGTCAAAATTTTGCACGACGAGCACATGTGCCGGCTCAAGAGCTGCGGATGATTCCCATCACTTGGCCATTTGAGGTCTGGGGGCTTGACATGGTTGGACCTTTCATAAGGTCTAAGGATAAAAAGACACATCTTTTAGCGGCAGTTGACAAATTCACAAAGTGGGTTGAGGCAGAACCAGTGAGTAAGTGTGACGCGGCCACAGCGGTTCAGTTCATGAAAAAGGTGATTTTCCGTTTCGGTTTTCCACACAGCATTATCACTGACAATGGCACTAATCTATCCCAAGGGGCTATGGAAGAGTTCTGTCAGCGCGAGCATATCTGGCTTGATGTTTCTTCTGTAGCCCATCCTCAATCCAATGGTCAAGCTGAGAGAGCAAATCAGGAAATCTTAAAAGGTCTCAAGCCCTGGCTTATGGTTCCCTTGCAGCGAACGCCGGGTTGTTGGGTAGAGGAGTTACCCTCAGTGTTGTGGAGAATCAACACCACCCCTAACAGGTCTACAGGTTATACACCTTTCTTCATGGTTTACGGAGCGGAAGCAGTGTTGCCTAGTGACATCCGTCATGACTCACCCCATGTGGCGGCTTATGTTGAAGCTAACAATGAACAAGCCAGACAGGATGCACTTGACTTGTTAGATGAGGAAAGAGACTTAGTAGTGGCTCGATCAGCAATTTATCAACAGGACCTGCGCCGTTATCACAGTCGTCGGGTTAAGTCCAGGACTTTTCAAGAAGGTCACCTGGTGCTCCGGCTCATCCAGGACCTATCAGATGCACACGAGCTATCCCCACCTTGGGAAGGACCCTTTGTGGTCAGCAAGAACTTAAACAACGGGTCATATTACCTCATTGACGTTCGAGAGCACAACGACTCACGTAAATCGAAAGAGGAGACCCGCCGGCCGTGGAACATTGCTCAACTACGGCCATACTACACCTGAGCCACCGGCTCTCATCATGTACATACTTTGAGGTTGTATATACTATGATAAGTAATAAAGCAGGACCATCGGTCTCTTTTCTTTTCAGAAAGATTACGCATCTTTATTATTTTTTACTACTATTTTCAAATGACTATTAGGGAGCTGATCATATTTGAATCAAGTCTAACCTTTTTTGGTCCGGCTTATGATCGTATTCGAATCTAGCTACAAACTATCAAGGTCACTTGGGGGCTTCCTGTTCAAACATAGGTCGTATTCGAACCAAAGAGAACAAAGTTGTCGTAACCCTTTTGATCGGCTCAAAGCCAAACTCACTAGGGGGCTTCTTGATCATATCTGAATCACAGCTTAACCCCTTTTGGGTCCGACTTGGATCGTATTCGAATTAGGGTCGTTAAAAACCTCTCAAAGTCATTTGCGGGCTTCTTGTTCAAACATAGGTCGTATTCGAACAAAAGAGAACATAGCTGTCGGTACCCTCTTGATCGGCGCAATGCCAAAGCCATTGGGGGCTATATGGTCGTATTCGAACCTTAGCTTAACCCCTTTGGTCTGGTTTACTGATCTTATTCGAATCAGAAACCCCAAACCTTTAATTACAAGGTTAATTTTGTTTACCACCTGTTATTTGCCTTATTGGTTTTTTGTTGTTTCAATTTCATAAATAATCAGCATGGTCTTTTCACCGGCTGGACTATTTGACAACAAGTCGCCAGGGCATGATAATCATTAAGTACTCAGAAGCATTGACTTCTCAAAAAAGACTGGATTATCAACTTCATCACCCGGGTCATTTAAACCGGTGGTCCGGAGATCAAAGGTACAGGTGTGGCTATTGTTTATGAACAGTTGCTTTCTGTATTAATCAAAGGTTATTTGAGCCTTGTTTTTCTTTTTACATCTAGTTCTGTTTTTTACTGTGATAAAAATATTGGCTATAAACCAGGTGTTCTGACCCGTTTGGTACTAAGCCGCCAAGCCAGTTTTTTCCTTTTTATCTATAGGAACAGAGTTGAAGTATTGCAGGGAAAACCATAAATATGATCCATATATTAACGTCAGAAAGCACAGAGTAACACACGGTGTCTTATGCACGATGGCATAGGCAGAATATGCAGTGTTTTCAAAACTACTCTATTACAAGGCTTTTACAAGCCCATGAAGATGGTCATCGCTCCTCCCTCATCGGTTCACCACCCTCTGTTGATTGGAAGCTGGGCTTTGACCAATTAAAACCGTTCACGGCAATAAATTCTGCTTCTTCGTCAATCAGGCCGGCTGGATCAACTTCTGGAGAAAATGTATGTTCACGAACAGGCGGGATTAAATCTGTCACCTTGTACGAGGGAGTTGCCATCTTCTTATTTTCCACATCAAAACCCGGCTGATACTTGTCGATATTGGTTTCATCTCCAAGAATAATCGCCTGAGGTCGAACTCCGCGCACGCAAGCCATGAAGTCATCTTGTTCAACGGGAGATCCGTATTCCTTCACGGTAGGATACCCTCTGGCTACGTCCGCCGGGTCTAGATCTGGCACCCAAGCCTTGGAGCGGCTCAGGGCAGTCAAAGCTCCGGCTCTGGCACAGGATCGCTTAACTTCTTGGAATCTGGCGGGTAAGATTGACAGCTTTTTTAAGACATCACTGAGCCGGTTGGGTCCTTGATTGGCAGGAGAAATAGCGGCAAGTGCCCGTTGTGCGCCAATGTACAATTGCTCTACTAAGGTATACACCGCCTTCAGTTTAATCACATTGTCTTGGCTCAAATTCTTGCTTCGTGGGCCTGCACATGTTTTATAAACAAAGGATCAGTCAACGGTTTATATTCCGGGTCAGCATAAGGTACAAAAGGTCAGTATAGATGGCTTACCAAAGATAGCGGACACCATTTGAGATACCCGGTTCTTTAAACCGGCCAGCTCTGTAGTAACCTCCTCAAGAGCTGCTTCCGCCTTTTCGGCGCGTTGTGTCAGCAGGGTCTTCTCTTCAGCCATGTTTTCTTCTTGGCAGTCAAGCTGTTTTTAGTATTTCCGTCTCACCAAGACGTAATTGAAGCTTGGAGTCGGCAGCCTTGATTTCTGCCTCCTGATCCGCCAGCCGGGTCTTAGCGTCAGTCAATTGCGAACCCAATTCAGATAGGGCATTCTGCAAGACATATACAGGTGTATCAAAGCTCAAAATTCAAGATTTAAGTCTCAAGTGCCTTTGCACTGCAAAGCCACTTGACACTTGGGGGCTAATGTTTGCCAAAACCAAATTTTTATTACTCTAATATACTTCAAGTCCCAAGTACTTTACAAAGTAACAACACTTGGCACTTGGGGGCTAATGTATGATATTCAGCAAATATCTCAAGGGTAAGCCGGACTACAGTATTTGTTGAGTTCGGCATGAGACGGTTATGAAAATTCAAAGAACCGGCTCATTTATGGTCAAATGAACCGGCCCTTGGGGACTACAGGTGAAGCTTTGTTCTATTTTATTGTACTCTAGAAAAATCAAAAGGTAAAGTCTAAACCTATATTATAAAGTCTACAGATCATTCCGGTTTTTTCATAATCTGAAGACTTGGGGGCTGGCAGAATATAAGTAAGTCGGAAGAACATACCTCGTACTTTAGCTGCAACTGTTTGACCATTTCAATCTCTGAGTCACGGTTGGAGTGCACATGGCTGAGATAGCCGGATAATATGTCGTTGGCATTCAGATGGTCATAATGCGAAATATCAAAACACACTTTTTGTCTCTCCAGCGCCTCTTGTTTTGCAGTATGACGAGCCAACATGGTAGGTTTCCCCGGCTCAATGAAGCGGCTCCCAGTGATCAAAACGTCTCGAGCAGACGGTGATGGTGGGTTAGCCGAGCTGGATGGTCCAGTGGCAGAAGGGTTAACGGTGGTATTGTCGGCTGACGGCTCAGGAGGATTTAATTCAGCATTGGCGGCCGGGTCTTCTGGAGTTTTAGTAGGAGGGGGAGAAGGTGGCATAGCCGGTTCAGGCGCCAGGACCGACGGGTCTTCCACTGGTTTAGCCACCTTGGCCTTCTTGGACTTAGCTTGACCACTAAAGGAGATGTTATGACACTATCAGTATAAAGATACAATTTGAAAACACGGAGGAAAAAGGGTTCTTTCTTACCCAAGGGCAGACTTGAAGGCTGGAAATTGGGTCTGTGAAGAGTCGCCAGAAGAGCGAGACACCTCCTGCATAGATAAAACAAAGTAAGTAATGCAAGGGAGAAGATCTATTAACAGAAAGTCAAAGACAAAGAAATAAACCTCATTCTGGCATTTTTGAGGAGTCTATTGAAGAACAGCGGGTGGTTCATCATCGTTCCGGGCCTGACGGCGGCTTTCATGTTGCTGCTTTTTCAAAAGAAAATGAGGGTCCAGATAAGCCAAAGGGTGTGAAAACCTTACTTTCTGGGTTACGACTCGAAGTTTCTGTCTTGGCAAATGGGCTGAGTCAGAGGAAATAGTTACCTCTTCTTCCACGGCCTGACTGGCCCTTGTGTCATCCTGGCAATGATCAGTGTTAATAAGATTATTAAAAAGTTGGCCAAGGGAGTCAAGGGCTACCTCCGACTCAGAAGTATCATCAAGCCTCATCAGGTCCTCAACAATGCTTTTCTTCTTCTTGGACCTCCAGGTCGTTTTCTTGGTATTGATAATAGCGGCTCTCACTACAAAAAAAGACACATCCATGACATTTTGGGGTGAACGAAAAAAAAAATTGTCATACATATGACACTTCTATGACGATAATTGTGACAAAACCCGGTATCATCATAGATATGATGGGCTCCTACTTCTATGACAAAAAATCATGACAGAAAATGGGCTTTTCGTCCTGGGCGGGCCGGAGATGCAGCTACATGACATTCTTTGGGCCGTCCATGATGGAAAAAACCGTGGTAGAAGCGAGGGGGAGGAAAATTTTGGGGAGTTCCCGGTTACGGTGGGAGGTCGGGGCCCGAGCAATGCACGTTTCTCTCATACACGTACGCGCGTGTGTGCGAGGCGTTGGCTCTAACTGAACCCGAGCAAGGCATTGGGCTCTAATTGAACCCGAGCGATTGCACTGCAGGCTACGCGTTACTAAACCCGAGCGATCGATCAATGGCTGTTAACTGAACCCGATCGAGTCTTTCCTTCGCAACTGCTGCTAACTGAAGCCGATCGATGCTGCCTCTAGGATGAACAGTGAGCGTTGCGGGGGGTTTGGATGAACAGTGAGCGGTGGCGTTGCCTCTGGATGAACAGGACCCCATGGTGTGGTGGAGGGCTGGATGAACAGTAGACGGTGGAGGGGTGCCCGTGGAGGGGTGGTTGAACAGGACCTCGTGGTGTGGAGGGCTGGATGAACAGTAGACAGTGGAGGGGTGGTTGAACAGTAGCCGATGGAGTAGCGCACAGTGGAGGCTGGATGAACAGGAGCCCGTGGAGGCTAGAGGAGGTCGACAGTAGCCCGTGAAGGCTGGAGGAGGTCGACGGTGGAGATGAACAGTATCCCATGGAGTCCCGTTTTGTGGTACGCCACACCCCTCCTGATGAACAGGACCCCCGTTTCGACCGTAGGAGGTCCGTTTCGTCCGTTTTGCGGTACGCCACACCCCTCCCGATCAACAGGACCCCCGTTTCGACCATAGGAGGTCCGTTTCCTCCATTTTACAGTATGCCACACCCCTCCCGATCAACAGGACCCCCGTTTTGACCGTAGGAGGTCTGTTTCCTCCGTTCTATGGTACGCCAGGCCTCGTTTCCATCGCCTGTTCCGTCCAAGCCCTCCCGATGAACATGACCACACATTTCGTTCTGACCTAGCCGGTTGGCTCCCACGCGTTCCGTTGCCTCCCGATGAACACGACGCATCACGTTGCCTCCCGATGAACACGACGCATTCCGTTGCCTCCCCATGAACATGATGCATTCCGTTGCCTCCCCATGAACACGACGCATTCCGTTGCCTCCCCATGAACACGACGACGACGTTGTTTCTCCGTTTCAACCCAGCCATGTACACGAGCCCTGGCCGTACGTATGCGCGAGTAGGCGTTCGAGACCCCGCCCGTATGTACACATACGTGGCCGTATTTTCTTTCTGGCACCCTGGCCGCTGTACGTACATGTACATGCTATGTGCGCGCCTCTACTACGACACGTGTGCGCCTCTACATCGACCAGTATGTACGTACACGTTCACGACCAGAATAACAACACTACGTACGCTTCGACCAGGTGGGTCTCGACTGTCAGGCACTTCCTTGCGTGCGAAGATGTAGCTGGTGGGTCCCAGCAGTCAGGGGGCGAATCATTTTTTTTTTGCCCGGACGCACTTCCTTGCGTGCGAAGGTGTAACTGGTGGGTCCTAGCAGTCAGGGGGGAAACTTTTTTCGTGAAATACGGTGGCCCGTCCGGTGGGTCCCCGTTGTCAGGTGGAGGAATAATTATTTTGCATGTAATAAGGAGGCACTTCCTTGCTGCGGCCGTGGACCCAGCTGTCAGCCTCTCCACGTACAGTCCACGTCCGATGGAAGCCATTCCTTGACCACGTTGACTACGCCGCGCCGAGATGAAAGTGCAACTATCCCTGGGTGGTTTTGGTAATTCCTAACAACATATAGCTCATTGAGCTAACATTATTTCAAGATTAATATTTCAGGAAAAGCTCAATGAATGGCATGGCATGGATGAGGAAAGTGGATCCCTCAAAATTCTAAGGACAAAAAGGTTTGGCTCAAGCTTGAAGCTCAAGACTCTACATTTTATACTTTAGTGATCCAAGATCACATTGAGTCTATAGGAAAAGCCAATACTATCAAGGAGGGATGAGGTGTTCCTTAATGGCTTGCTTGCTCAAAATGCTTAGTGATATGCTCCAAAATCCTCAACTACCTTCCCACATCCACATATGACCTAAACCAAAAATCAAACTCGGCCCCACCGATTGTTTCTATCCGGCGCCACCGAGTTTCAAATGTCATAGCCACTGCCACAAACCCTAGGCAAATCGGTCTCACCGATAGGGATCTCGGTCTCACCGAGATGGGATTGTAATCTCTCTGTTTCCCTTTGTAACGTTTCGGTCTTACCGAGATGAGAGATCGGTCCCACCGAGATTGCAATGTAAACTCTTTGTTTCCCTTTTCTAACACTTCGGTCTCACCGAGATGAGCGAATCGGTCCCACCGAGTTTACCTGACCAACTCTCTGGTCAGCTTATTACCAAAATCGGTTCTACCGAGTTTGTGTAATCGGTCACACCGAGATTACGTTATGCCCTAACCCTAACCATATCGGTCCTACCAAGTTGCATCTCAGTCCCACCGAAAATCCTAACGGTCACTAGGTTTGCTGAATCGGTCCGACCGAGTTTAACCATTTGGTCCCACCGAGTTTGGCAAATTGTGTGTAACGGTTAGATTTTGTGTGGAGGCTATATATACCCCTCCACCCACTCTTCATTCAAAAAGAGAGCCATCAGAACAAACCTACACTTCCAATACACATTTTCTGAGAGAGAACCACCTACACTTGTGTTGAGGTCAAGATATTCCATTCCAACCATATGAATCTTGATCTCTAGCCTTCCCCAAGTTTCTTTCCACTCAAATCTTCTTTCCACCAAATCCAAATCCTGTGAGAGAGAGTTGAGTGTTGGGGAGACTATCATTTGAAGCACAAGAGCAAGGGGTTCATCATCAACACACCATTTGTTACTTCTTGGAGAGTGGTGTCTCCTAGATTGGCTAGGTGTCACTTGGGAGCCTCCGACAAGATTGTGGAGTTGAACCAAGGAGTTTGTAAGGGCAAGGAGATCGCCTACTTCATGAAGATCTACCGCTAGTGAGGCAAGTCCTTCGTGGGCGACGGCCGTGATGGAATAGACAAGGTTGCTTCTTCGTGGACCCTTCGTGGGTGGAGCCCTCCGTGGACTCGTGCAACCGTTACCCTCCGTGGGTTGAAGTCTCCATCAATGTGGATGTACGATAGCACCACCTATCGGAACCACGACAAAAACATCCATGTCTCCAATTGCGTTTGAATCCTCCAAACCCTCCTATTTACATTCTTGCAAGTTGCATGCTTTACTTTCCGCTGCTCATATACTCTTTTGCATGCTTGCTTGAATTGTGTGGAGATTGCTTGACTTGTGCTAAGATAGCTAAAATCTACCAAGAACTAAAATTGGGAAAAGGCTAGATTTTTATTTCGTCAAGTAGTCTAATCACCCCCCCCCTCTAGGCATACTTTCGATCCTACAAGTGGTATCAGAGCTTTGGTCTCCATTTGCTTTGATTTCCATAGCTTTTGGCGGTCATAGCCTTGGTTTCACAACCTAGGAGAGTATGGCGTCTAGCGAGGGAAATTATCACCATAGAGGTCCTTACTTTGATGGCACTAATTTTGCTAGTTGGAAGCATAAGATGAAAATGCATATTCTTGGACATAACCCCGCCGTTTGGGCTATTGTGTGTATTGGCTTGAAAGGTGAATTCTTTGACGGGAAAGAACCGAACCGTGAAGCCACCGTGAAAGAGTTGAAAATGCTGCAATACAACGCTCAATATTGTGATATCCTCTTCAACGAATTGTGCCCCGAAGAATTTGACAAAATCAGCCGTATTGAGAATGCAAAGGAAATTTGGGATAATTTGATTGATATGCACGAAGGTACCGACTCCGTCAAGGAATCCAAATTGGATGTGCTTCAAAGTCAACTTGACAAGTTCAAAATGAAGGATGGTGAAGGTGTTGCTGAAATGTACTCTAGGCTTGCTCTTATCACAAATGAGATTGCCGGCTTAGGGGTGAAGAGATGACCGATAGATTCATCATCAAGAAGATCCTAAGAGCCTTGGATGGAAAATATGATACCGTGTGCACATTGATCCAAATGATGCCCAATTACAAAGATCTCAAGCCAACGGAAGTCATCGGAAGAATTGTTGCTCATGAGATGTCACTCAAGGATAAAGAGGAACTTCACAACAAATCAAGTGATGCTTACAAAGCCTCATGTGAAGCCCCCACATCATCGATTGAGAAACAAACCTTCAATGAAGAATTGAGCTTAATGGTGAAGAACTTCAACAAGTTCTACAAGAGTAGAAGCAAAGAGAGAAGCTCCAAGTCAAGGTCCTACAATGACAAAAGATCTTCTAGTCGAGAGCGAAACTGCTACAATTGTGGAAGGCCCGGACACTATTACAATGAGTGTACGGCCCCCTACAAGAGAAGAGAAATTTCTCCCAAGAGAAGAAGTAGAAGAGAAGAATCACCATCTAGAGAAAGAAGGAGTAGAGATGATCGTTATGAACGAAGACCCTCACAGAGAAGCAAGGATTCGAAAAGAAAGGACAAGTCATCAAGGAGCTACACAAAACGAAGACATCAAGCTCATGTTGGTGAATGGGTATCCGACTCCGACTCCGACAACCACTCCGAGAGAAGCTATCACTCTGACTCCGAATATACTCAAGATGAAGGTGTTGCCGGTCTAGCACTTGTGACAACCAACTCCTACGACATATTTGACTCACCAAATGAAGGAGTTGGAACATGCTTCATGGCTAAAGGCCCAAAGGTATAACACCCCGAGTATGTTGATTTTAATAGTGATGAAGATGACTTGTTAGGTGATGATGATTTACTTGTTGACAACTCTAGTGATGAATACTATGATGAAACATCAATCAATCATGCTAATTAAGATAAAACGAATGACAATGATAAGGATAAGATTGAGTCTCTAACTAAAGAACTAAACACTCTTAAGTTAGCTCATGAAACTATCTTAGGAGATCATCGAGAACTTTTAAGGACTCATGAGAAATTATGCTTTGAAAAGCTCAACCTTGAGCAAGAGCATGAGTTCTTAAAAGCAATCAATGATGATCTTTGCAAGAAAAGTTCTTCTTACATTGCCAAGCGTTTACTCTTATCCACTTACATGCCTCAAGTCAAGTCTAGTAACAAGAACAAGAAAGATTCTTCCTCTAGTAGTAACAATAATCATGCTAAATCCAATATTGTTGCTTCTAGTAGTTCTCTTGATTCCACTAATGATTCTCTTAGCCAAGTTACACTTGAGCAAGAAAATAGCTTATTGAAGGGAATTATAGAGAAAGGTGTTTACAAGAGCCTTGCCGGAAGTAAGCAATTCCAGGAAATTGTACGCAAGCAAGGAAGGCACCGGAAGAATCAAGGTGTTGGTTTTGAACGAAAGTTCAATGCCAATGGAGTTGAGTGGGAAGAAGATCAATACCCCAAGACGAAGTTTGTTCCTCAACAAGATAAGTATGATCCTACTTCTTTCAAAGGGACACAAGCTCAAGATGATCTTCCACCACAAGACCACAAGCAAAAAGGCAAGGACAAGCTTCAACAGGAAATTGATGCGTTTGAAGAAGCTCCTAAGGCCTTGGTCAAGTGGGTTCCCAAGACTACTTCAAGTTCCACTTCATCAAGTACAACTACAACACCGAGGATTCCCATCAAGATGGTGTGGATCCCGAAGAAGTAGTAGAGAGTTCTTGAGGGTGACTCCGCCAACATACTTCACTCTTATCATCTTGGCAAGAACAAGTGCAATCAACTTCCACATCTTGCACTAGTTCAAGGAGTCACAAACCCTCTTGTTGGTAAGACAAGGGACAAGGTAACCTAAAAGCTTTCATAATATCATCTTGTGTGTGCATCACTCTATGTCTATGGATATCCTTGTTTGTTCCTTGTGGGACTAACCCGTGTAGGTATTGAAAGTGCAACTCACTCCAATGGATAGCTCCAAATGATCTACATCAACATTGAGCATCCACATCTTCAACATCTACATGAAGTCATCATCGACAAAACCCAAGGTTAGTTCATCCCTCTTAGGGGGGATCTCACATCTAGGGGGAGCTTTACTCTAAGAATTGAGCTAAAGCAACTCTAATGGTGTGAACACAACAATGCTTTATGTAAAAGTGGTAACCCCACTTGTGCTTAAACGATGAGTATGACCTATGATCAAATGTTCTCATTTGACTCCTAAGTCAATATACTCATATATAGATGACCTAGTCATCGCAAATTGTTTGATAGATGCTAGAATTGGTTGTGCATGCTTTGCCACATATTTCAATTGCCATTTTATTGTGTGAGCATGTTGATTGCATATTTCACTCATTCGAGGACATCCACTTGTTGTTTTGATTGATTATTTTTCTTTTCTTTTGCCAAGTGGATGGACAAGAATGCCTAAGAACCCTCTCTAGCTATCTATGCTTTTCTCGTCTCAAACTCTATTCATGCTACATCACAAAATTTGATCAAGTCAGATTCGAACCACTCTGTGTGAGGAGCACTCGGAGTCCCCGATTCGTCATAGACTTAAACTTCCAAAACTTCTTTGTGCTTTTTGGTCTGACCGACTCCTCCATTTCGGTCATACCGAGATCACTAAGTCGATCTAGGTTTTCAATCTCGGTGCAACCAATTTGAACCTTTCGGTCACACCGAGTTTCAGTAACTGCTTGCAGTTATGAATCTCGGTGCCACCGAGTTGTTCCACTCGGTCACATCGACAGGGTCGGGCTATATGTACTCACGGGCAAAATTTTGGAAATTTCTCCGAAACCCCTTCGCCCGCGCATAGCTCGCTCTGCCTCCAGGGTCTCCGGATCGTCTTCCTCATCGCCAGCCGCCTCCTGTCACTGGTCTCCGCCGCCGTCAACGGAATTCTTCCCCGCCGTTGCCGCCGTAGCGAGTTCATCGCCGAACTAGGGTATGGACTCGATCACAGTGCTATCCCCGTCCGATTCCTAGCACATTGTGTTCACTATGATTCTTACCACGATTGAAACGCTTCTATCCAGTCAAAACACTCCGTAGATTAGAGTTGAATTGAAAATTTAGGGTTAGGTTTCCGTCGAAACCATCTCAGACCATCCGAGTTGTGGAACTCGGTACCACTGATTCGGCTCAGTCCATTGCACATGTAATTTTCGGTCTGACCGAGAATTGCAAATCGGTGTGACCGAGTTCAGGACTTTGTGAAACCCTAGCAGTCTCGGTGCCACCGAACTGTGACTCGGTCTGACCGAGTTCACTAGTTTAGGTTCCAACAGCTGCTTCGGTATCACCGAGTTTACAAATCGATTGATCCGAAATGCTTTCTGTGGAAAACTAAAACTAAGTTTTGGACTCATTCTTTTGCAAAAACCTCTGCATTTTGTGATTCTCATCCACTCTATATCATCTATATCTATTCACAGGGTCTGTTGTCAGTGTTTGCAATATGTCTGATCAGAGTGACAGCCAGAACAGGTCAGAGGAGCAGGTTCACCTGAGTGAGGGCACTAGTCCCTCTAGTAGTTCAGATGATGGTAGCAAGAGCACTCCCAGCAACTTGCCCAAAGCTGCCACCAGAACAAGGAAGAAGAAAACTTCAGAGTCTGAGGATGAAGACTATGTGGCAGTTGAGGATGAGGCCACTTCCAAGAAGAAAGTGGTTAAGAAGGAATATAGCACTGCTACTGCCACCAAGCCAGGCATGAAGCAAAAGGTTCCTGCAAAGAGAATTCCAATGTCTAAGGCCAGAGCATCTACTCAAGTCCCTTTGGGATCTGAACCCAAAGAGGCTGCTGTAGAAGGGAAGAAAAGGAAGGAAAGGGTCAAGAAGACCATGGCCAGAGTGATTGGAAAGGCTTCCATGATGGAAGAAGAAGAAGAAGAGGTTGCTGCACCAGCACCCAAGGCACAGAAGCTTATGGGTGATGCTATCAGGACAGGGGCTGCTTCATCAAAGCCCAAAGAAGCACCCAAAGCAGCCTCCAAGCCCAAGAGTGCACCTAAGAGGAATACCAGGAGTATACCAGCTGCTGAGAAGAACAAGGCCCCAGTGCCTGAAGTTGCTGCTGATGAAGATGATGAAGGACAAGTCTTGAGGAAGCTCAAACCCAAGATTCCAGACCACAATGATGTTCATCCTGTGGCTGAGAACATGAAGATCAGGAGAGACTTAGGACTGAGGAAATGGAGAGAGACAGACCCATATGCTACAAGAAGAAAAACTGTTGTTGATTACAGGTTCCACACAAAGGAACAGCAAGATTTTTATGAGACAGTGCTGTTGGACAAGCCTATAGTGTGTGAAATGAGGTGGGTCGACTGGAAGTATATCAAGGAAAACGAGGAACACTATCCTGGTGTGTTTGACAGCTTCAATGCTTGTGGAGTTGCAGACTTTGTTGGGCAGAAGCTCACAAAGTGGAATGAGGAGCTCATAATGCAATTCTACTCCACAGCACACTTCTATCCAGATGGCAGGATAGTATGGATGTCTGAAGGTACAAGGTACCACTCAACTATTGAGGAATGGGCAAATCTGATCAATGCTCCTAAGGAAGAAGAAGATGACTTGGATGTCTATGCCAAGAAGAAGAAGGATCCCAACTCTATGGCAAACATGTACAAGGAGATTCCTGAAGATGATCTTGAGACTCACCAGTTTGGGTCAGTAAAACACTTGTTGTCAGGGCTGCCTACAATCAATTGGATCCTTACGCACACTCTCTTGCCCAAGTCTGGTGATCATAGAATGATCAGAGGCCATGCAATTAACTTGCTACATATATTTGATGTGCCACAGAAGTTCAAGGTCATGAGCCTTATAGTTGAGACTATCAAGAGGACTACAGCAGACCAAAAAAGAAGTTGTGGATATGCCCCACAAATCCAGGAGTTGATAAACTCAAAGATGGGCACAGGCACATACCTATTGGATAAGGAACACTTGCCTATCTACCTAGACTTCGAGGACAATCAAGTTGTGATGAATGAGAATGAACCATCATCAGTACAAGCTCAAGAGAAGAAGGAGAAAGCAAAGAAAGAGAAGGCTGCCAAGATGCCAACTCAAGAGGAGGCATCTGAGTACTTTTTGAAAAGCAAGCAGGACTAGCTTGGTTATTTGATAGCATCAACTCTGAGGATTGAGAAGGGGTTGGCCACCCTGACTCAAAACTAGGAGAGCTTGGAAAGAATCATGGAGCAAAAATTCTATGATTTAGATGTCAAAGTAACTGAGATTCAGTCAGTTGTGGAGCAGCTACAAGATGATATGCAGGAGAGGAAGGGAAGAACAACCACTGATGAATTTTCCAGAGTGCCTCGAGCTCAGAGATCAACTGCAGTGCCAGTAACAGACACTAGAGCCACTTCATCTGCACCAGCTACAGCTTCAGTGCCACCAGCTCCAGCACCTACCCCAGCAGCTCCTTCTACTTCGACTGAAGCCTTCGTTCTTGGAGTTCTCCGGACACCACCACCTGAAGACCAAGTCTGAGAGATGTTTTAGTGCTATGCATTTTCTATGAACTTTTTGGTAACTTGTTGCCAAAGGGGGAGAAAAATGTATAGATCATAGGCTTCGAGAGAGAGAGAGTTTGCTTTTGTTCTCTCTTGTCTTCTTGGTTGAACTTTGTTCGTCTTTTGATTGCTTGAGATACTATGCTATTATCTGTGAGGCATTGATGATCATGTGGTTGATCATAAGCTACACTTATGCTTGTTAGATGATATTATCTTACTTATCCTTATATGATCATTCACTTTTCTTGGTGATGAGTGCATGTATTTAATTCTTATCATTTTGAGCGCTCCACCAAGATGTATGTGACATGGAAGAGTAACCCATGATCCTAACTCATTGTGCATTTGCAGTCCAAAGCAAATCTTAAGATATGCACAAATTTAGGGGGAGCTCTTGCTTTTCACATACTTCTCAAAGCGACAATATCTTTCACTCTTATTATCATTTGTCGAAGCTTTGATCTATATGTTGTCATCAATTACCAAAAAGGGGGAGATTGAAAGTGCAACTATCATTGGGTGCTTTTGGTAATTCCTAACAACATATAGCTCATTGAGCTAACATTATTCCAAGATTAATATTTCAGGAAAAGCTCAATGAATGGCATGGCATGGATGAGGAAAGTGGATCCCTCAAAATTCTAAGGACAAAAAGGTTTGTCTCAAGCTTGAAGCTCAAGACTCTACATTTTATATTTTAGTCATCCAAGATCACATTGAGTCTCTAGGAAAATCCAATACTATCAAGGAGGGATGAGGTGTTGCTTAATGGCTTGCTTGCTCAAAATGCTTAGTGATATGCTCCAAAATCCTCAACTACCTTCCCACATCCACATATGACCTAAACCAAAAGTCAAACTCGGCCCCACCGATTCTTTCTATCCGGCGCCACCGAGTTTCAAATGTCATAGCCACTGCCACAAACCCTAGACAAATCGGTCTCACCGATAGGGATCTCGGCCTCACCGAGATGGGATTGTAATCTCTCTGTTTCCCTTCGTAACGTTTCGGTCTTACCGAGATGAGCGATCGGTCCCACCGAGATTGCAATGTAAACTCTTTGTTTCCCTTTTCTAACACTTCGGTCTCACCGAGATGAGCGAATCGGTCCCACCGAGTTTACCTGACCAACTCTCTGGTCAGCTTATTACCAAAATCGGTCCTACCGAGTTTGTGTAATCGGTCACACCGAGATTACATTATGCCCTAACCCTAACCATATCGGTCCTACCGAGTTGCATCTCAGTCCCACCGAAAATCCTAACGGTCACTAGGTTTGCTGAATCGGTCCGACCAAGTTTAACCATTCGGTCCCACCGAGTTTGGCAAATTGTGTGTAACGGTTAGATTTTGTGTGGAGGCTATATATACCCCTCCACCCACTCTTCATTCATAAAGAGAGCCATCAGAACATACCTACACTTCCAATACACATTTTCTGAGAGAGAACCACCTACACTTGTGTTGAGGTCAAGATATTCCATTCCAACCATATGAATCTTGATCTCTAGCCTTCCCCAAGTTGCTTTCCACTCAAATATTCTTTCCACCAAATCCAAATCCTGTGAGAGAGAGTTGAGTGTTGGGGAGACTATCATTTGAAGCACAAGAGCAAGGGGTTCATCATCAACACACCATTTGTTACTTCTTGGAGAGTGGTGTCTCCTAGATTGGCTAGGTGTCACTTGGGAGCCTCCGACAAGATTGTGGAGTTGAACCAAGGAGTTTGTAAGGGCAAGGAGATCGCCTACTTCATGAAGATCTACCGCTAGTGAGGCAAGTCCTTCGTGGGCGACGGCCATGATGGAATAGACAAGGTTGCTTCTTCGTGGACCCTTCGTGGGTGGAGCCCTCCGTGGACTTGCGCAATCGTTACCCTCTGTGGGTTGAAGTCTCCATCAACGTGGATGTACGATAGCACCACCTATCAGATTCACGACAAAAACGTCTGTGTCTCCAATTGCGTTTGAATCCTCCAAACCCTCCTCTTTACATTCTTGCAAGTTGCATGCTTTACTTTCCGCTGCTCATATACTCTTTTGCATGCTTGCTTGAATTGTGTGGAGATTGCTTGACTTGTGCTAAGATAGCTAAAATCTGCCAAGAACTAAAATTGGGAAAAGGCTAGATTTTTATTTGGTCAAGTAGTCTAATCACCCCCCCCCTCTAGACATACTTTCGATCCTACACGAGAGCACCAGGGCGGTGGACGACGGCGAGGCCTAGGAAGGGAACGACGTGGAGCCGGGGAAGACGCGGCAATGGATGCCCACGCGTAGAGGAGTACAAGGGTTCACTAGTTCGCTGCGGTGTGAGGCTGCCGTCACCGCAGAATAACATGGGGTGTGGGTGAGTAGAGGGATGGCCTGGCCAGCAGTGGGGGTAGTAGGGGGCGGTGAGGCCTCCGCCGCATCACAGCCGGCCACGGGAGGCAGGAGCACGAGGCACGACCAGCGCTGGTTTGGGCGGCTGGAGCAAGAAGACCAGAGGTTGAAGAAGCACTATGGCCGTTGGATGGACATCGTACGGTCACTGGAGCTACAATCGTGCATATTGACTATGTTGACAAAACCCTCCGTCTCCGTCAACTTAGTAGGCCCACAAGTCAGCCTGCCACTATACTAGGTCCCAGCTAACAGGGGGAGTATTCATTTTTTGTGCGTAATAAGGAGGCACTTCCTTGCATGCGAAGATATAGCTGGTGGGTCCGAGCTGTCAGCGGCGGTAACGTTTTTTTCGCGAAATACAGAGGCCCTTTCGGTGGGTCCCTAATGTCAGGTGGAGGAATCATTATTTTGCACGTAATAAGGAGGCATTTCCTCGCGTGTGGCCGTGGACCCAGCTGTCGGCCTCTCAACATACAGTCCACTTCAGATGCATGTCGGTCGTTGACCATGTTGAACAGGCCACACCAAGAGCACCAGGGCGGTGGACGACGGCGAGGCCTAGGAAGGGAATGACACGGAGGCAGGGAAGACTCGGCAGTTGTTTCCCACGCGGAGGGGAGTACAACTGTACGAGGGTTTACTGATTCGTCTGTCGTCGCCGGAGAATAACAGCAGGTGTGGGTGAGTAGAGGGATGGCTAGGCCAGCGATGGGAGTACAGTGGGGCGGTGAGGCCTGCGCGGCAGCACAGCCGGCCGCGGGGAGGAGGGAGAAGGCAGTCCCGCCGGCGCTTGTTTGAGCGGCTGGAGCAGGAAGAGCAGAGATTGAAGAAGCACGACGGCCGTTTGATGGACATCGTACGGTCACTGGAGCTAGAATCATTCATATTGACTAAGTTGACAAAGCCCTCCGTCCCCATCAACTTAGTAGGCCCACAAGCCAGGCTCCCACGATGGTGGGTCCCAGCTAGCAGGGGGAGTATTCATTTTTCTGTGCGTAATAAGGAGGAACTTCTGGTGGGTCCCAGCTGGCAGCGGGGGGAATGTTTTTTTGTGAAATACGATGGTCCGTCCGGTGGGTCCCAGCAGTTAGGGGCAAACGTTTTTTTTTTGCGAAATACGGTGGCCCGTCCGGTGGGTCCCAGCAGTCAGGGGGGAAACGTTTTTTCCGTGAAATACTGGTGGCCCGTCTGGTGGGTCCCTGCTGTCAGGTGGAGGAATAATTATTTTGCGCATAATAAGGAGGCAATTCCTTGCGGCTGCCGTGGACCCAGCTGTCAGCCTCTCCACGTACAGTACTCTTCCGATGGAAGTTGGTCATTGACCACATTGACCACGCCGTGCCGAGAGAACCATGACGGTGGACGACGGCGAGGCCTAGGAAGGGGACGACGCGGATCCAGGGAAGACGCGGCAGTGGATGCCCACGCGGAGAGGAGTACGAGGGTTCACTGGTTCGGCTACGGTGTGAGGCTGCCGTCGCCGTAGAATAACAAGGGGAGTGGGTGAGTGGAGGGATGGCCTGGCCAGCAGTGGGAGTAGTATGCGGACGGTGAGGCCTCCGCGGCAGCATAGCCGGCCATGGGAGGTAGGAGCATGCGGCACGACCGGCGCTGCTTTGGGCGGCTGGGACAAGAAGACCAGAGGTTAAAGAAGCACTACGGCCGTTGGATGGACATCATTGACCACGCCGCGCCGAGAGCACCAGGGCGGTGGACAACGGCGAGGCCTATGAAGGGAACGACACGGAGCCAGGGAAGACACAGCAGTGGCTGCCCACGCGATGGAGAGTACGAGGGTTGACTGGTTCGGCTGCCGTCGCCGGAAAATAACAGGAGGTGTGGGTGAGTAGAGGGATAGACAGGTCAGGGATGCGAGTATGATGGGGCCGTGAGGCCTACCCGGCAGCACTGCCGGCCACGGGAGGCGGGAGCAGGCAGTTCCGATGGCGCTGGTTTGGGCAGCTGGGGCAGGAAGATCAGAGACTGAAGAAGCACGATTGTCGTTAGATTGACATCTAACGGTCTGACGTTGGTAGAGTCGATTGTTGACTAAGTTTCTTTTTTGAGAAACCTTGTGTACGCATGAACTTAGTAGGCCCACAAGTCAGCCTCCAAATCCGCGGCAGACAACATAAAGCCCATTTGCTATTTTTATAATTTGCAGCCCATTTGCTAATTCTTAAGTAATTTATTGCAGCCCATTTTCTGCCCAGGACCACGGTCAAAAAAGTTCAACCTTATTTTGCATATTTCGGTGGAGTCCAAACTGTTGTAATCCCGAAATGATAAACATTTTTTAAGAACTTATTGATTTGCCAAAAAATCGTTTTGTTTTTGTAAGCAAATAAGACGTGGAACAATTGAGTTGGTTTAAGGGAAAACCAGTGGTAAAAAATCAGCGCTGGGTGGGAAAAACAACAAAAATAAGGATGTAAATATGAAAAGGTAATTTTACGTGTTTTCAATATAATGATACGTGTATATGAACTAGTAAAACTATAGGTAGAGATTAGAAAACGGATGTAGGACATGCGTTTCAAGAGGATAATAGAACTGGGATGTGTGTTTGATTCAGTAAAAAAACTGTCTGCGGATGTTGTAAGACAAAGTATAACTAACGTTGGTGGGCCACAGACCATTACATACCTGCTGGATCTTTGTGCCCCGTTGTCGTCATGGGCTGGGCCTGTTAAAAACAAAACTAACCCTGGGCAGTCTACAGCCCAGTTGAAACTTGCTCGACCTGAAAAAACAATATACGTGCTCAATAAACGAGAGAATTCTGCAAGTACAGACTGATAACTGGGATGCAGCACGGATATTGTTTTTTTTATCGTGATAATAAGTGCATGCACTTGTTTCAAAAAATTGGAGAACTGGGAATTCGAACGGCAGGTGCTTATGCTACCCATCAAATAAAAATCAGGTGCCTGAAAATTCGTTTCAAAACAAATGATTCAGCTTTATATCCACGTCGACCCTCGGCATGATGGTTGGAAGCAAATGCAAGTTCATACCAAAAGATCGTTAACAATAATACCAACTTGCGGACGACAACGTAGTACAACTACCAATACCAAACTATTATACAGCCGGTCTATTCTGATAATATTATCAGAATAGTTATTCTGATAACACTTCTGCACTGCACGCTCAATGCAAGTGCACGTCATTGTTTGAACCAAGTGTGCTACAGTACTCACACGAGTGAACTTCTTGTCGAAAAAAAATTGCATGCAGTGTTTTTTCGGTACTGTTTTCGTTCTAATTTTTTAACCGTTTATCGGAACAAGGCGTATAATATACTGTTGGAAAGTTATTGATTAGGGGCAACTTTGCCATGTTGAACACTTTTCAAATTTTTCTCAGATTAAGAGCAATTTCAAAAATAGTGCGGCGGATGACAAGTGGCAGTGAGCGTATTTTCATGATTTTTTCTAAACCGCTCATCGGAATAAGGCAAATGATACGCCGTTGGAAAGATATCGTCAATGCGCATATTTTTCATGTCTATTATTTTCTCTAATTTGTTATGGTTTAAGAGCAGTTTCGAATTTACTAAATCGCGGAATTCTGTTTTTTTGAAATTTTTGCAATTTTCGGTACTATTTAAGCTCTAGGTTTTGAATCGTTTGTCGAAACGAGGCGTGTAATACGTCATTGGAAAGCTATGGACGAGGCGCAACTTTCATATGTAGAAATGGTTTTGAGATTCCTCACGGTTTTAAGTTAATTTTGAAAATCGTGCAGCGGACGACGAGTGGCAGCGGCCGTTTTTCGCGAAATTTTTACAAATAGGCTGTAGAAATGATTCAAATGATACGCCGCTGGAAAGATATCGACGAGACGCAACTTTTTCATGTAGAACACTCTCTCTAATTCCTTACGATTTAAGAGCAGTTTTAAATTTACCGAAATGCGGACACTCTGTTTTTTCGCGACACCCAAATCGACATGGGTACTTCATCCGACTAAAAACCGCACTGCATCAGATGAAAAACCGCACTGCATCAGACGTGTTAGAGAACTGCATGGTTTATTTTATTCAAACGTAATTTTTTTTCAAGGACGAGAAAGTAGAGTGCAATTTACATCGGGTGTTAATGAACCACAACACTATCAAGAAGTGAACCGCATTACTTTTTTTCGCTTTCGTAACAAATTTTCTGCACTCACGGGATGAACAACATCATACGGTCGACCGCACTGCTTCAGAATGAAAACCGCACTGCATCAGACAGGCAAGCAAGCTGCATAATTTCTTTTGTCGGACAGACAAGTGCACTGCATGATTTTTTTTAAATGCATTTTCAAGAGTCTGACTTTCTTTAAGACCAAAGTGCACCGCATTTTCAAATCTTCTTTTTTTGCTGCTTTCTAGCAACAAGCGAACTGCATCTTTTTTCCTTTGGACTACTTTGTCGAGAGCAAGGAACTACAATATGGTTTTTTCATACATCATTATTTTTTTACTGTCTAAACGAGGGAACGGTGCAAAATGAACTGCAGATGAGTTTTTAATTTATGTGTTTTTAGCACAATGAGAACTCCATCATCATAAAAAAATTGATAAAAAAACTCAACCCGTGGATCATTGCACCCATGTACAACACAAACTACATAGTCGCCCAAGTGGGCTGCAAAACAACGTGCAAAAAAGGCACAACGATGCTCATCGGTGATGTGTGGCAGAGAGGACTGCACGGATTGAAGAAACATTCTTCACGCATCCAGTGACTGGACTGAAAGTGTAGATGGGGAACACGGAGGGCGTCGGCGTACTGCATGGGCTCGTGGTCAGAACTGCAAGCCGCCGTCAATAGAGCCGCATGCCGCCCTGGGCCGAGCTGCACACAACATATAAGTGAAATGCGCCTCCCATGCCATTTAAAAAGAAGTGAACCGATCACTCATAGTGATGCGCTAGCAAGCCACGCAAATTGGTGCCCGAGCCTTTTTTGTGTGGACTGCGCGGAGGGCAAGCTGCATGGTGTGCACTACCGTACTGCACATCCATGGCCATGCACACGTGAAACTTGAAACAAATGACCTGCAGGCAGTGGACGGAAGCACGGGCACAGTTCACTGGTTGTTGGGTACTGCACCGATGACCAAAGTGCCCTGCAATAGAAGAGCAACCTGCACTGCTCGCCGTCAGTGAAGAACAAATATTTGAAGAATTTTATGTGGGCATTTTTTTGTACCTGCGACATGGATGGAGGCGTCAAGAAACTGCATGTTGGTGAAGAGAGAGCTGCACGCGAGGGGTTCGCCAAGCTACAGGCAGTAATCGAGTGAAGGACAGGGGTGGTAGTCTTTTCTTCTTTCACTGTTGACGTTGGCAGTAGGGGGAAATGAGTGTGAGCGCTGACAGTAGGGGAGGGGAATGACTGCGAGCGCGAGGGTGGGTGGACCAGCAGTTTACAATCTCTTGTCCCTGAGAATTTGCAAAACAAAAAGGACTTCATCAAATAAATGGAACGTCATTGCAGAGTTGAATGAAGCTCTCAAATATAAACAGAGGACTTCACAATACGCACAAACTTCATAATTTATCAAAAAGAAACCCAGGGTCGCTCCACTGAGGACAAACCAAATGAAGTGCCTATAAACTAAACAACCTGCACAGTCTTGAATGGGAGGCGGTTAGGTCGCTGGTTCTTGTCGTTGGGAGGCCCTGTGTGTGGGGAGAACTGCTCGACGGAGACGCACCGAAGAGATTATGAACCAAGGGTGGAGCCATTCCTTATTTGCAATTCTCTCCTAAGAAAAAAATCAAATGTTAAACGCACATAAACATTGAACCGAACTTCATAACACTAAAAACAAAACCAAAATTGAATTGGATCGTTGGCTGTGCTGGGGAGGAGATGTGCCTCGGCTGCAGCTGGCAAGACGGAGCGGTGGAGCCATTCGTTGCTACGGCTGGTCGCCGCCCCGAGGTAGAGGAGGGGAGGAGGTAGGCCAGGAGAAGTGCACCAGCGGCGGCGGCTCGATTCAGATCGATGGCGAGCGGTGGATCTGGGCATGGGTGATGGGCGACACAGAGTAGGGGTGGCGCGAGCCTAGGACGACGGTGGGGTGGGTCGACGGGCGAACGGGAGGTACGGTGGGAGGTGGGAGGCGGCGGGACAGCGCGAGGCCTGACCAGCGGCGGGTTGGGGCAGTGCTCCCCATGGTTTGGAGGGGCGACACCACGGCGCGGACAGTTGGAGCGCCAGTGGGGGTAGGTGGCTAGGGAAGGGAAGGGAGTCGCGGCTGGGGAAGGCAAGGGAGCACCGGCGGTGGGCAACGAGACTGGATCCACGACGGCAGAAGAAGGTCGGGAGGAAGGTGGGTGGGGAGGGGGTCGGCGTGGATTAGAGTGGCTAGAAAAAAGCCAACTAGTGGGGGACTTCTTTTTGTTTATATCTGCAGTTCGCTTTGCGGTGGGTGGGTGGTCGGTTTTGTTTCTCTGCGTCAGCGAGTGTTATCAGAATAAGGGTAGGTGTTATTAGAATAAGGTCTTAAGGGGTGTTATCATAATAGACCCACCATATATATATACATACATACATAAACACTATTCTGATCACGGGATCAGAATAATATTGTGATCACAACCTGACCTGCCCCGCTAGTAGTACGTTGAACTTCCCTGTGAACTAGGTTGAACTTCCGCCAACATTGCCCAAATGGGGCTTGCGATATACCGTTGGAAAGCTATGGACACCAATATCATGACCCAACTTAAATTTTTGGCAAAATATAAGCGGTTTAAGAGCAGTTTTGAAAACCGTTTTTTCTTCGCACAAAAAACGTGACTCGTATTTTCAATTGCATTTCTAAACCGTTAATCGGAATGAAGCATATAATATGGCGTTGAAAAGCTGCTGCAAAACCACTCATTCCACATGTTTAAAGTTTTCTCTAATTCCCTATGGTTAAAGAGTAATTTGAAAAAACGTAAAATTTCATAAATCGAACAGCTGAGTTCGTTTTTTCGATGTCATTTCTAAACTGCTAATCCAATGGAGGCATATGATACGGCGTTGGAAAGCTTATGAAAATGCGCTACTTTTTCATCTTGAAAGTTTTTTCTAATTTTGAATGGTTTAAGAGTAATTTAGAAAATGGTCCAAGTCCTACCGAGTTTGTATTTTCGAGCTAATTTTTTAACCGTGCACCCGAATGCAGCAAATCATATGGCGTTGGAAAGCTTGAAAAAATGCAAAACTTTTTGGTATGTATTGTTTCTCCCAATTCTTTACGGTTTTAAGTCAGTTTTGAAAATGGAGAAAAACGTATTTTCGCCGTAATTTCTACAAACTTTATCGGAATGGAGCAAATAATATACCGCTGAAAAGCTACGGAAAATGCGAAACTTTTTCATGTTGATGGTTTTCTCTGATTCCTAGCCGTTTTCAAGTAATTTCGAAAACGGCGGGATCATGCGTTCTGCCTCTATCGCGAAACAGATTCTTCGAAAAGGCACCGCGTGAAGAACCTGAACTTCTCGGCGCGTGTACCTGAACTTCACTCTGTTTTTCACGTGATTTTTTTGCTTGTGGGTCTCCATCCATTGCTCGTAACTCTCCATCCATTCACCGGAATTGAGCGGGTGATATACCGATGGAAAGCTTCTGTAAGCACGCAAGTTTCCCGTGTTGATCATCTTTTCATACTCGCGACGATTTTAAAAGTTTTTCATCTAAAATTCACTCAGCCTAGTAGTTGAACTTCCTGTTGTTTTCACGTTGAACTTCTGTGACGTATTTTTGTTTGTAATTTTCTCATCCATTCGTTAGTGTTACACAAATAATATTCCTTTTGTACAAACGTCCACAATAATTTTTTTAACTTTCTCAGACCGAGGACTTGAACTTACACAAATGATATTCCTGTCGTTTTGAGGTAAATTAAAAAATGGTGAGATCATGATTTATGCGTTCATCGTGAACGAAAATGCATTATGTGAAGTAGTTGAACTTCTAGGGCATGTTTGTTTGAACTCCACTCTATTTTTTGACGTGTTGTTTTTTGCACCGCGTGAAGTAGTTGAACTTCTGGGACATGTCTGTTTGAACTTCACCCAGTTTCACTTTATTGTATTTTTATTATATGAAATAGACACCATGTAGTACGTGAACTTCCTATCGTTATCGCTCTGAACTTCTCTCTGGTTTGAGAGAATTATTTTAAAACACAAAAAACAACATATATTTTTTTGTATTTTCGACATCTAAATACACGGTGAAGCTCTCTCACAAGAATTTTTTAAACTTTTCCTCGCCGAGCACTTGAACTTCTAGCAACCATTTTTTCCGTATATGAGTTGTTTTTAAAAGTGCAAAAAATAGCTTGTGTTTTTTATTTTTTTAACAGGTAAATCCTATGTTTTACTAAACTCCGAACTTCTCTGTTATTTCAATTTGAACTTCACCTTTTCATATTTTGAGTAAAGAATTGTATTCAATTTTTATATGGAAAAATCGAACATGGAAATACAAGGTGAACCTCTCTTGCAAGAATTTTTGAACTTCCCTGGACCGAGCACTTGAACTTTTTCCACAAACCTTTTAAGTTTTTATTTTTCTATACATTTTATTCTCACCTGAAATGCATTCCTTGCAGTAGTTGAACTTCTCGTTGTTTTCACCTTGAACTTCTGTCACGTATTTTTGTTCAACTTCTCTCACAATTTTTTTTAACTTTCTCGGGCCGAGCACTTGAACTTCTAGCAACAAAACTTTAGGCTTTGCATTTTCATTCTTTTTTTAATACAAAATGCACACCGTGTAGTACGTGAACTTCTGGCAGTTATCAATCAAACTTCTCTCGGTTACGTGAAAATATCTGAGTTTTTTATAAATATTTATCTGAACTTCTTAATCTTTTTATATGAATTTTGAAGCGCTCTATTTTTAAAATTTGAACTTCTTGTTATTTTATTTTTTAACTTCTTGTTTTCACTCTTTAATAACAAGAAACATTTGAGTTTACTGTAATCATCAAACTTCTCCATCTTTTTAATATGGACTTCCTCTTTTGTTTATTAATCTTTTTATGAATTTTGAGGCGCTCTATTTTTAAAAGTTGAACTTCTTGTTATTTTATCTTTGAACTTCTTGTTTCCATAATAACGAGGAAAATCTGAGTTTTCTATAATCATCGAACTTCTCCATCTTTTTAGTATGGACTTCCTGGTTTTATTTCTTAATCTTTTTTATGAAATTTTGAAGCGCTCTATTTTTAAAAGTTGAACTTCTTGTTATTTTATTTTTGAATTTCTTGTTTCCTTTCTTTAATAACGAGGAAAATCTGAGTTTTCTATAATCATCAAACTTCTCCATCTTTTTAATATGGACTTCCTGGTTTTATTTCTTTTAGTAATGTAAAAATCCTACTTTCTCATAGTCATCGAGCCGCTCGTTTTTAAATTTGAACTTCTAGGTTTATTTTGACAGAGATTTTTTTTATAAAATTGTTTGAGATGCTTTTTTAATGACCTTCTTTGTGTTTGCAACAAGCATTGAACTTCTTCGTCTTTTTAATTTGAACTTCTTATTTTAGATTTTTTTAACTTGATCATCTTGGTTTTATACTAAAAATTGAAATTTTTGGTTATTTAAATTCGAACCTCTAGGTTTTTATATAACCCCTTTATTATTAAAAAGTTGAACTTTTTTTGGTTATCCCTTTATTTTAATTTGAACTTCTTCATTCAATTCTTTAGTAATGAGAAAAAAATCAGAGTTACATAAGTGCAGACAAAATTATGGAATCAGCAATACATAAGAGGAGCAACATATTCTTCATCTAATTCTTCTCAAGCTACATAGCAGAAATTGCAGTCTCTGAACGCACGAGATGATTTACTCAGAGCATCTGATATGTAAATAACAGAAGCTGGCATACATGAAAATATAGCCGAGGGCTTATCCTTGAAAATTTTAGCAGATAATTACTAGTGAACTTCAGCAGCCGAGCAGAAGAAGCACATTGTATCCATGTCGATTCACATCAATGGGGAAGCACACTGCAAGGGAGTGTTGCCGGAGGAATTTCAGCTCGGTGGAAAAGCACCTAGCAGAAAAAGACAAAAAAAGAACATGTGCTCCAGTATAATCTGAGGCACCAGCTTCTTAAAAAAACAATCAATAGTACTCCCATCTATTAACAACGACCCGAGATGCCCATGTATAGGCTACTGCAAGATACTAGTACTAGGCATCCAACGTGATTGGAACAAACAAGATAAATAGTGATTTGTTTGAACAAATGATCTAACAAAGAGAAACTACAAGCACCGACATGAACAGGAATAGTGTTATGTAAATGGAGACAGGCCACCAGCAGAACAGCAGCAAGCAACACATGTAGCAGCAGATGATTTTTGGGAAACAACCTGCACTTTTACATTAGCAACACATCCATATGTAACCATATAACCACAGTTGAGCATATAGCCGTAGTAGAACTTCACGGTCGCTCGCTAAACACTTAAACTATTGTTCATTATATGTCTTTGTTCGACTAGGTGGTTTCCTTAGATTATTAATTCATTGCTTATGCCATTACAGAACATGGATGGTAAATGTCCATGTTACATTATTGTACCAAGCATACACAAGTCATGCTTCCATAAGTTAACAAGTATAGGTAAATAAAGATTTGTTCACCTCAATCATAGAGCGGAGTACCCACAAATGATGAGTAGTAATGTGCCTCCAACTCCTTCAGGCTTGCTGCTGCATCCTACTGTCCTGCCCAATCCTCCCCGGCTTTTTATCTGTTCCCTCTACCTGCTGAGCACCTCAACGTTCAGGCATAAACCCACAAACATGGCAGAAAGAGCTAGAGACAGAGAGTTGTACATGAGCGCTAGCTACGATCGTGCTGCACATTAGCTACTGCTCATTCAAGGGAGCTAGGCAACGGCAAGCTGCACCTCATCTATGGCCACACCCATGGCATAGGTGTGATTTTGGGATGAGCCATACAAGGCACATTTGTTCCCTGCATTTAAACATGCGGTCAGACGCACGCAATGAAGGCCGCCATGGGTACCCCATGAAGTTCGGGTAGCCGCGCATGGTGACCAGTACTTGGAACAGACATGGGCAACGAAGGTGAACGGCTTGCGCGCTGCAGCGTCAGAGGGAGGAAGCGGCATGGTGGCGAGGGACCTCCCTAGGAGTAGCCGAGGGTGAGCGGGAAGATTCGGACCGGTCGCGCCGCGCGAGGGCTCGGTCACGCCGGCAGCCATAGCTCGTCCGCTGGCAGTTTGAGGCCATGCAGGATGGGTGCCGGAGGCGGCCACACCTGGTGGATGTTGGCGGCAGCGAGCCAAGAGGATGGCGGTGGCGATCCAGGAGGATGGCGGCGGTGGCAAGCCAGGAGGATGGCGGCGCCGGCGGCCAGGAAGCAGGGCGCAGGCGGCGGCCGAGGTAGGGATGCGGTGGTGGGGGTGGCTTCCGGTGCGTTGGTGGCGGAGAAGGGCGAGAGCCATGGTGGGGCGGGAGCTCAGCAGCGGTGAGATCCGGCTCGGG
>NC_041386.1:531097398-531111544 GCF_002162155.2 Triticum dicoccoides | reverse complement strand
ATATATACTGCACAGCATCTCCATCATCATTATCAGTACATCCTACGCAGGTGAGTTAGGATGCACTTGATCCCAGGAAGGTATCTATCCTTCAAACAAGAGGAGTGCTTCAAACTAACAACAGTACATAATATCCAACAAAAGAGGGTCGTGCTACAACAGCAGAATACATGGCTCAGTCTAGATATCAGCATGAATCAAGTTGTGCATATTTGCTGTTGGCATGAACCACATCGCCGCATGTCGGGTTTGCAAAAGCCATCCATCGCATGGAAGCTTGATGCCTTTCACACACTGAAGATTATCTGGCAACAAGCTGTATCGACAAATCTCTGGATATGGTGATTCATGAAACCCATGGTATGATGTGTAAACACAGCCCCCCCCCTCGCAAATGGAAGTTGCATAGCACAGTAATCATCGCCGGTGATATGATCGATGATTGGTTGGATGATCGGATAATTGAGCCCGAGGAACAAGGAGTGGTTGCCGAGGCTGTAAACCCGCCTCCAGTTGAATACGCCTAGCCCAACGGAGCTGGGATCTTTCTCGAACACAAAGCAGCCATAGCCATCAATGTCACGAACGCCCCATGCATTGTACTGCATGTGGTTTGATGTAATGGTTTGGTCAATTTGGTACGTGCGAATGAGCATCAAATGACCGCCGTCAGCTGAACGAGCGATAAACCACCAGCCATCGGCTGGTATGATTCCAGGTCCTGGAATCATGAAGGCCAGCACATTTGCGTCTGCTGCAACAATTCAAATGGGAGACCAAAAGGACAAAAATAAACAATCATGTTCAGAGTATGTGTGGAATCAAGATTATTATAACAGTGACACATATCATAGACAGAGAATTGCAATGTCGTGGTCATAATCATACCCCAAGTTAAAAAAATATGCCAATGGCTTTCATATTCTAGCAATATGTCATGGTTCAAACATCATGTAACAATGAGAGGAAAACAGTTATGACAGCGCCTACTCATATTCTACCATAGCACTTACTACTACTACTATTCTCATATCAACTCTAAGCAATAACATGTGTTGTTATAAAAATCTTGTAAACGAGAGTAACATATAGCAATCATGATGTTATGCTCATAATATGTATTCTAACAATCATTAGATGCCAATTGTTCTCATATCAACTCTAACAATAACATGTGTGGTCATAAAAATCTAGGAAATGAGAGGAACATATAGCAATGATGTGGTTATAGACATGCTATGCATTCTAAATTTGTAACAAATGAACAGGCAGTCGTATTCATAAGGTAAAGATGAGATGAGATAGAACAATTACACGACGATAGATTCCACCAGTATAGGCAGCCAATCTGTGCGTCGACCGCGTAAACGATGCCATCGTGCACTATAGCATCAGACAGAAATGTTGCCTCAACAGGATTGATGATGAGCCATAACCATGTATGGCGATTGGATTCCAGATAGACTAATCCCATGTTGAACAAGGCAATGAGCTTGTAATCCATGTAGTCTTCTAATGGTGTGGGCACTTCGCAGATTACAACTTTCTGCAAACAGAGGTCGAGCCAAAAGCTTGACGCGTCTCGTGCGTAGTAGGCAGGAGTGTCCGGCGGGCCGCGAGGCTCGATGGCGGTTGTATCCAACGATAGAAGGGTGATCTCTCGCTGGGTGTAGATATCCACGACACGCCACGGACTACCGGCGTGGTGGATGAGGACGATCCAGTTGGTCTTCATGCCCGCCCAGTAGTGGTCGCGCATGAAGGACAGGTGGACGGGTAGTGGTAGCATGTCGAGGGGCACCACGGCAACCTTCGTAGGATCGTCAAGTTGGTGTCTGGGCCACCTACGAGGATCGGGCATTAGCAAGCAGGGTGTCTTGAAAAGAGTCGGCCGGTTGCAGACGAGTAGACGGTACAAAGACACCGAGCATGCGGTCAGACAGGCGGTGCTCAGTAGGCCCATACGACTACAGATCTGCTCCAAGAGAACATCAGGGAGGGAATTCCAATCGCGGCTCTGCGTGTCAGTCGGTTCTACCATTGGGGTTTTCGGTGCCTACGAGCCAGCGGGGAAGTGGATTCGGGCGGGCGAGCGAAGAAGCTTCTCGTGTGGCCGAGCAGTGAGCGGGGGGATATGGTACGCGTGAGCTACCAAGGAAGATGGCGCGGGCGAGCGAGCAGTGAGCGGGGGTAAATGGTGTGCGGCCGACGATGGGGAAGAGAGGAGGAAGAAGAAGAGAGGAGGAGGAAGAAGAGATGGCAGTACTGGGTAATGCTGATTTAGTAGCACCAACACGCTGGTTCAGCTTATTAATTACGTGTCCCATCTGCTGCAGCGTGTATTGTCACTTCACTGCGAAGACTAGTTGAATAGTTCTCTCTGACCGAGATGGGGAATAATGGATCGCGAGGACTTCCTTTCTACAATATCCCTATGCCTCTACGCTCACTTCACTCATTTTGCTC
Source organism: Triticum dicoccoides (assembly GCF_002162155.2). Taxonomy (NCBI): domain Eukaryota; kingdom Viridiplantae; phylum Streptophyta; class Magnoliopsida; order Poales; family Poaceae; genus Triticum; species Triticum dicoccoides. The sequence continues at coordinate 531,109,078 of NC_041386.1, read as the reverse complement.
CGTACCTAGTCACTTGTTGAAATCTGTAGAAAGACAAATACTCCATATTCAGGAACAGAGGGAGGCTTTTACTCCATACTATTTGGGAATAGAGGGAGTATCATCATATGGAGGGAACAGAGGAAGCTTGAAATATGAACATGTCAATGGGAGGGAGTAAGCCCCATGCATGCATGCATGCACGCAACATGCAACACTCACATGTACACATGGATGCACGCAACACTCAGGCACCCATGCGGCACACAGCACATGACGCAACACACATGCTCACGCTCAAGTGCTCAACCTACTCCCTATGTTCGTGAAAGACTGTACGTTTAGAGATTTACACATTGACCAGGGCATAATTAACGCCCAAAAGTAGCAGACTTATGTGTGCATGCGACCATTGAGAAAGAAGATTAAATGAAGGCCGTTGCATGCTGTAATTAAGGATAGACATGTAGCTTATACCTACAGCACAAGTTGGTGCATTAGTCAATCAATATCGATTTAGATTAAAGGCTAAATGCATTGGAAGTGTAGATGTACATCATGTACTACACTCTTTGTTTTATAGCCGATGTACACTCTTTGTTGGAAGACCGAGGGAGGACACGTGCATGCACTCACATACACAGCCAGGGTGGTTCGCGCGCAAGGGTTGGACTCGTGTTGCACCTGCGTAAAGTTTTGTTTAACTGATTTCTTTGCTCTACCAACTGACAGGTGGGATCCAGAAACCAGGTGACAATTTAACCAGTCAACAAAGTGCCACGTCAACTATGTGGCCGGTCAGTAGGGTGCAATACGGTGCTCTACGATGAGCTAGTGATCGTATAATTGCCGCAAAACTATATATAGTGACCGTAAAGAGCGTATTGTTACATACGTTGACCGCCAGTGTATTTTTCTCGTTTCAAATTAACCCATATTAATCGGAAAGGATGCAGTATGGACTACTAGTACTAGTACTAGTACTGCTTTGATGTGTCCCTCAACTCGCCGAACAAGGAGAAGCATGCTTACTACGCCTCTCCCTCGCCCATGCGCGCGGTGGTTCGCAGGACAAGGAGAGGGTTTTGACTACAACGCCCTCGCCCTCGCCCTCGCGGTGGACGTGCAGCAGTTCAATCGGTGTCAGATTGCCAGAAGCATATTGTACTGTAGTATCATCATTGTTGGACCTTCCGAAGAGGTGAAGACCCAAGTGCAAGGTTCACACGAGTACGAACTGTTGAACCTCCTGAAGAGGCAAAGAGCCAAGCACAAGGTTTTATAGGAGTTGTCGTCCTAGTAGGAGTGTACTACAACTATAGCGAATGATGCTACTGTATGATGCCGCCACGTCACGTATATCCAAAGCTGTGCCACCTTTTTTTCTTAAAGAGCGTGTTGGAGCCCGTGCAACAACTACACAAGTTGCATGTACACATAACACATTTACTAGTAATAAATTCTAAAGGACAAATGTCAGTATGCCACACAAGTTCATCTCCAATTCATGTGATAAATTTGTGCACGACTAGTCTACATATATTCACAGCACTACCGTTCACAATTACCGTACTCCACTTACACGTTATAGATGGGCTACATGTCCTCCTACAGGTTCCAGTCCCAGGTGTTCTTCATGGATGGCATGATCCATAGCGGTGGGCAACGGGAATCATTGTCACAGCTTTCTAGTCTGGTTCCACACGATGGAGACTCATCCAAGCTGAAGCGGCATAAATTAGGGATAGCGTGTCCCAGCATGTCGTTCATCCGGCGGTGCGCACTGAAGACACAACCATGCTTCATGAACGGCAGGCCTTCTGTGTCGTGCACGGAAGGTGGCATCCGCTTCACAATGGGGTAGTTGTCCCTGATGAAAAGCGAGTACTCTCCAAGAGTGTTCCTCGGCACCCACGTAGCATCATGGGGGTTGAACTCGGCGCCGTTCATCTAGTACACGCGGCATCCAGATCTGCACACATGGTGACGTACATAGTCAAGGTCCATGCATAATAATGTTGTGCTCAAATATGGCGGTCAGTAATACTGTGCAGCAAATAGTACTACTCCGGTATAGAGGAAGTAAAATAACCGGCTTATTATATATAGCCACTCTTGGCTACATGGATGAGATAGTAAGACATGGAAAAACAAAAATGGTGGCAGCTAGTGGGTTCAAGTCTTCAAGGGCCTAGCTAGCTATACGCGTCCTCTAAGGTAAAAAGTACTCCTACTGGTACTACAAAGTATACTACTAGTACAACAATGAAAGAGAAGGCGAGAGGGTTAAAAAATGGAATACCTGGGTAGATGGCGACGGTCCGATCGTGGTAGATTGTGTGACCATGTTGCACATCAGTGGTACCATGGGTAACGACTGCTAAGATAGTTTATCCCAATATGCCAAAGTCAGCTACAAGGTTCCAGGTTAGACCAAATCACGGATGCAAATGCACATCCAGGATCAGCGATCTTATTTTGATCGGGGGATGACTGGTCCCTACAAAATAATGGAGTACCATTAGGGATGCAAATGATGGTTTGTGCATTCCGTTTATAATCTCCCGTACCGTAGGATGGCAACCAGATGAAACAAGTCCCCTGGCTTGTCACCACGAAGATGCGGCCTAGATGGCGCACGGCGTCTTCGAACGTGTAGGGGTACAAATCTGTCGCCGCCAACATGCGCCAACATCTGCCGTTACTGCCTCTTGCATTGATGGCAATCCTTATGTCGAACACCGTGATGAGATAGTAATCGTCGTAGCCGCGTCGCTTTGTCGGTGGGTCCGCAATTGCTATCTTCTTCAATCTCATGTAGGCATCATCATACATATTCAAGCCCAGCCAGTCCGGAAGGCCGATCCCAATGGTGGAGAAGGGGTCTACCGGAACGGCCGCACTGATGTGGATGTTGTGCAAAATGATGGTGGTATCCGGCCGGAGGTATGCAAGCCAATCTTCGTTGGCACCGACCCAGACCTATATATAAGACGGTGGGCAGCGGAGAAATTACAGGATGGAAATGAAATAACTAAGTACTGCATGATCAAACTCCATTACTGACCCGCTCATCGGACAAAATCCGACTACCTCTCAACGTCGGCAACTCTAGCGGAGTCAACGTGCAACCATGGCCAGGGAGCGGTGTTCTGTTTGAAGGATTGTCCCATAGAAGAACCTTCTCCTCGAGGACGCATGGAAGACCAACAGGCATGTCCTGTTTAAGCAGTGTCTTGAAAAAGTTGGTGCAGGAAGCACCGAGTCTTGCAGCGGTGAGGACGTCGGAGCGGCGTGCGATTTCTCCCACGGGATCGTCGTCCAAGGTCTCCCAGCCCCGACGAGAAGGAGAACCGCCTGGCGAATCCATGGGAGCAGCGACGAACTACCTTCTCTTCAGGAGGAGGGAAACTGGCAAGGAGGAGATAAGAGCGTAGTAACCACAGGGCCTCGTTCCTTCCAACTGTAGATCGTTCCTCAGCGAAGGGGTGAGGCTATTATTTACTAGGGACAATTCCATTTCTCCCCCTAACTTGAGCCACCACCTGGCATTTGCCCCTAATTTTCAGGTATGCTCAAAAATACCCCTGTTCCGTCAAGTCACCTTATAGAAATGCCCTTGCCGTCCGGTCAAAGGGCTTTGAACGTCTAGTGAATAGTAACATGGTGAACATTAAATTTGAAAAAATAGCAAAAAATCAAAAAAATCTGAAATTTTGTCGGCTCGAAGATACTCAAGGGCGCAAGGTGCGTACAAATTTTCAAGCTATTTGGACATTCCAGGAACTCGTGGGAAAGGAAAAAATGTAAATCTATACGCTGTGAACAGTAAATTACAAAAAAATAGCAAGAAAAATTTAAAAAGTATGAATTTTTCTGGCATCAAAGAGGCTTGGGTGCGCAAGGCGCTTGCAATTTTTTTTGATCAAATGACATGCGAGGTGCTCTAGCAAAAAAAAATAGTGCATTTTTCAGAGTTTTTTTCTGTGCCAAATATAATTTTTTTTTCTCCACGAGCTCCTACAGTGTCTAAACACAACAAAAATTTGCACGCACCTTGCGCACCCCAGCCTCTTTGATGCCAAAATTTTTCATATTTTTTGAATTTTCTTACTTTTTTTTTGAATTTACTATTTACAGCATACATTTTAAAGTTTTTCCTTTGACACGAGCTCCTAGAATGTCCAAACTGTGCCAAAATTTGTACGCACCTTGCTCCCTTGAGTATCTTCGATCCCACAAAATTTCAGATTTTTTTGATTTTTTTTTTTGCTATTTGTTTCGAATTTACTGTTCACCATGTTACTGTTTATCGGACAGTCAAACCCCTTTGACCGGACGGTAACGGCAGAAAAGGGCATTTCTGTAAGGTGACTTAATGTAAGAGGGGTATTTTTGAGCATACCTGAAAATTAGGGGCAAATGCCAGGTGGTGGCTCAAGTTAGGGGGATAAATGGAATTGTCCCTATTTACTACTAGTACTCCCTCCGATTCTCTTTACTCTGCGCATAAGAGCAGACCCGGATACCAAGGCAGGGGCTCGCTGCATGCTTTCTGGATGGAAATACCCCTGGCGCATGGATGGGAGGAGCTAGCAGCTATAAATGCCCCATGCAGCCCATTGGCTGTCCGCCCGCGTTCTCCTCTCTCTGCATGCTGCATGGATGTCTCCCTCTCTCTCACATGACTGCATGGGTGGCGCCAGCCTATGAGAAGCTCGTGTGGAGATAGCAATCTTCTCTCTAGAAGAGATTTTTTTGAAAGAAAGGGATTATGGAACGTTATGGGATTGCATTATACTGTAAATAATAGCACTAGTAAGAATTTTTTGGCACTAGGTAGTAGTTTTTGGCGTGGATTAAGAATTTTTGGGTATGTTTTTGCCATTTTTGTACACGCCAACTAGTGTCAAAAAACGTCATACATTATGTGACGGAGGAGTACGTACTCGTACTGTAGCAGTACTAGTACTACTTTTCTCAACTAATAGTGCGATGTACTGTATTTCTAGTCTAGTCTAGTATAATGCACCAGTTTTGAACTCTTGAATCTCAGGGCCAAGGAGCTACAGTTGGAAGTGGAGGGTACTACTGTTCTCTAGAACCATCGTTGTACTATCAATGTAGGGGAAGTACACCTGCGTAGTGGACTAGTGGGTACTCTCGATGCTCTATTCAGCCGCTCCTCTCACGTAGCTAGCCTACTCAGCCGCTCCTCTCACGCACACACTAGCAGCCTGTTTATCAGCGACGGTTACTACGGGGGCAGAACATTTGAGTTATTTGATACAGCGAGACTAGGCTTTTCGCTTCCATTTGTGGAGGTGTAATGGATCTCGTCGAACTTTGTTAGTAGTTCCTTCTTTATGAATGAGATGAAGCAAAGCTTTTGCCTCCGTTTCAAAAAAAAACACGTCAAGAGGATTTCTTTTATAGTAGAGCCGATAATGGAGTGAAGTCCATGCTTGCAACGCCACAAGCTACAGAGTAGTAGTACTTCCTCAGTCTAGGTGTGTAAGTCATCTTACGTTGTGCATCGTGACCAAGGCGGAGAGGAAAACGAGAAAACTTAATGTCTTTTTGCTAATTAATAGCATGGCATGCAATGAACTAACCACTGCATATGTTATGTTTGGTAGTCTCAAGTCATTGAAAGCATGCACAGCCCACATATCTTATTGGTTGATATGCCACAAAACAAAAAACGAGAAGGGAGTTAATGTACGGTGCCTAAGTGTTTTGGGATTATTTGGTTTTTGTAAGGTGACTTACACACCTAGACGGCGGGAGTAGAGCACTTTACGTATAGAGCCATATTGCACAGCTCCCAATGCCCCGCCAGGCCTTTCCGGCTCCTCGGACTTAATTGGGAGGCGCTAGTTTAAATATGCTACTAGCTGATGACGAAGCTGCAAGCGAGGTGCGGCTAGGGCGAGCACGCGAGCCACGGGATGCTGGGAAGGAAAACCGTTTCACGTGGCTAGGCTGTCCAGTGCACCCAGATTGTGGGGCCGCACGTCCGTTTGACTTCAAAACTCAAACTACCCGTGTAAAATATTGGCTCACAGCGAAGTGTAGTAGTACTATTTTTTTAAAAAGGTCGCCTGCGTTCGGCCGAGATCGAACCCACAAAACGAGGTATACACTCCTGCGACCACTAGTAGTACTCGTTGGAGTACAACGTAACCTAGAATCGCCTTTTGTCGCTAGTAGTACGTACATTGTTCCTTACAAGAAACCCCTATCATCTGTTGCTGGCTATAAGCCAGTGCCATGTCATCTACAGCCCATCTTATAGCTAACATGTACAATAATAGATCAAAAGAGTGTACTACTTTTTTATTATGTGGCCCACTTCTCATTCTCACAAAGTGCCTAGGAGCACGTGCTAGAGCTGGCTCTTCACGAAGAGCCCGCTTACCTTCTCTCTCCTCTTCTCTTTCCTCCAACTAAGCAGAAATATACTAGTTTATTTCTTATAGTCCACTGACTCAGCTCTATTGTACTTGCTCTAATAATGCAAGAACCCACTAAAATGCCAAGAAACTACTACCACTTGCATACGTGGCAGACTTAAGATAAGACTACCTTACCAACCATTGTACATGCTCTTACCAACAAAAATCCTCGAGTGACCTCCTACCTCCGGCCCGTCCACCTAGTCATCCTCGGCCATGGGAAGCAGCTACCGCAATCGGTAGAAGGAGAGGTCAAAACCACCGGCGGTGCGGAGCCCATGTTGCGGCAGCCCGAATGCCAGCTCCGTCCGGCGCTCGTGGTCGCTAGCTAGCCAAGATAGCTCCGTCCAGCTGCTTGTCTACAAGGTTTGCTAGCTAGATTGGCACGGCAGCGCGGCGGCTTGCTCGTGCGCGCCGTGCTAAGGCCAGCCATCTGGCTCGAGCGAAGGCCAGCGCAGCGGCTTGCTCGCTCGTGAGTCATGCTCGGGCCAGCCTGCCAACCCGTGCGGAGGCCAGCGCGGCATCCGGCCCGTCCTGCGGAGCGGCGGCCAACTCGCTCATCACCGGCGCCACCGACGAACACGCATCAGTACTGTTTGAAGTAATGTTCAGGAAAAAAATGATTTGAGGGGGAATAACGGGATAGAAGGTCAGATGTGGGTCCCTCGTGTCAACGGTCAAACAAAATGTGTTGGTTTAAGCTGCCTCGTCAGCACGGACATGTGGGCCAACCCTGTCATAAATGGGTTTAAACGAACCTAATCGGTAGGAGTACTAGGTAGTTTTTGGCATGGATTAAGAAATTTTGGGTATGTTTTTGCTATTTTTTGTACAATAGATTCTTCCTAGGGCTGGTTGAAAGTGGTAGTTTTTTGTTAAATACTCTACATATTGTAAGTAGGAGTGAAAGTTAAGCTTTGGAAGCCAATAAGCAAGGCTAGTTACATAGTGCATATGTGTACATGATTGAAAGTAAATATCAATCATGAGTGACTAATATCTTGATGGAAAACTCGAAACTATGGAATACTAGGAAAAAATGCATGGTTGGAAATACTAGCAATGTTCATGTCCGTTGCAACAAATAATAATTAGAATAATACTTATTCACAAACTTGGTACAAAACACTCTAATTTTGATATACATATGTCACTAGAGATATATTATGTTTCAATTAGAATATATTCCTTGGGCTGTTTTGGTGAGGTCAGGGAGGGATGTGGTTGGTTTTAAGATACTAATTATGGGTTTTTCTACAAATTGGTAGACAAGTGGGATGTTGGTGAGAAAAAGCAACAACTTACCTCACAATCGTTATATGTAGATCTAATGGTCAAAAATGATGGATGGCAGACACACCAGCATCACCAACTTAGTCTTGTGTAGGAGTACTAGCAAGATCCGTGCATTGCACGGAACATCAAGATGCATTTTTTTATAAAACACTTGTTGTGATTGACCCTTGCGAGAGTACATGTGTAAAAACTAATGATATCTCGAGAAATATGAGATAAGGTGAAGAGGAGTGGGGTGTGGTGGTGGTTGATGGTCGGACTGAGCGGAGGCATGGGGATTGACGACGCCGGCAGCGGCCACCAGGCCAGTTTGTTCCAGAGGCTTTCTTTCTTAATTGCTCAACAATGAGGTTTGTTGGAGATAAGGATGAATGAGGGAAGGCCTTGTCTGCAAATGTGGAGAGGGGTGCGAGTATCTTTTAGTTTAATTTCCATCCCCGTCAGATATAGATCGGACAGTCTATATTGCAAGATGGCACACGTACCATCATCACCAACTCGGTTTTTTATAAGAGAAAAAATATAAGTATGGAGATACAAACGTATTATCGATATTTGCTTCCGTAAACTAGCATCTACATTCTATTCAACACCTCGTCATGTGGGGCCTTAGCACAATGACTTCTCGACTGTGTAAAACAAAAAAATTTCCCGTCGCCGACAAGGAAGGGGTGACGGCGGTGCGCTTTTTGGCTTGCTCTAGTCCTAGTAGTCATACTAGGTGGTCTAAGCACGTGTAGATTTATTCTTTTTCACGTCTCATGTTCGTCATACTGCCACGACTGTTGATGAATAGACGGCAAGTTATTCACGGGGAAACCCTTGTTGAGCGTGTTTGAGAGAGAGAGAGAGAGAGTGATATGTTAGAGACTGAGGCAATGAAACAGATTCTTTGTGTCTATGTGTGTGGAGGATAGAGAGAGACATATACATGGGGCTTTGTGTTGTGTAACATGGAGACACATATACATAATTAGAGAGTGAGTGTGTGAGATACACATGCGGACATGAGGAGAGATGAGGATCCAGATAAATGGGTGTTTGTGCGTGTCTGTGTGTGTTTGTGCATGCGTTTGTGTGTGAGAGGGAGAGAGTGTATGTGGAGTAGAGAGACCACTGATGATGTAAACCTAATATAAGGGAAGGGGGAATGGTGTGACATGTGTAGTAGCGAGATAGCATGGGTGCGGGCGGGGGAGCAGACTATTTGAAAGAGACATCGAGTGTGTGTGTGGAAAGAGGGGTGTGAGAGCGAGAGAAAGAGAGAACTAGCGACGGAGAGAGAGAGAGGGGGGAGAGGGGGCGAGAGGGGTCGTATGTGTCCATAAATGGCGTATAGATAGGGAGACAATGTTGATGTTGTCCGAAATTGGCCTATGAACGGAGACACAAAAGAAGCGAGTCATCGTGTGTGTGATAGAGACTTCATGAGAGATCTAGAATAGATGGTGTAGAGAACAATGTGCAAAATCGAAAACGATTATACATTAGGGAGCTATGCAAAGAGTCCCGACATATATGTATACAGAGAGCTACCCTTTGGTTGAAGAAAACAGTAGTCGTTTCCTAAAAAAATAGAAAAAAATGATAATCTTTTTTTCGAGAGTACGCCAATGACGTACCATATTTTTATAGACGAAAGAGAGTTAATGTACAAGAAGCCCATCCCTGATGCGAACATCAAGGGTGGGTGACACACACCTACTCGACTCCGAAGCACAACTAATCTAACTTCTCACAAAACGTTGTAGACGTCCCGCTCCAAGCCCTGCCGTATGCCATGCCGTGATTTCCTCAAACACAAAATTGGGGATGAGGGGTGCAGGTTTCTTCTGCTCCTGTCTGTTGAAAACCCTGGCATTTCTTTGCTTCCAAAGAGTCCAAGCCACTGCCGTCACGAGAGTGTCAAAGCCTCTTCTGTCCGCTCCACTAAACTTCTTCCTTTCTCTCATCCACCAAGCAGGGAAGGTGTCATTCGTAGTAGTGCCTACCACATTAAGTCCGAGCAGGTCAAACACACGCTGCCACACCTCCTGTGCAAAAGTGCACTTGGCCAGTATGTGGTCCACGTTATCCTCCGCTTGCAAACACGTGAAACATGGCGACGGCTGGTCTTGCAGGCCATGACGTGCCCGTCTATCCGATGTCCACAATCGATATTGTAACGCCAACCAAATGAACAACTTGCACTTTAAGGTCGCCCAGCTTCTCCAAGTGCAAGCCGCCGTTGGTGATTTCTGCAGGCCCGAGCAAAGATGGTCATAGACCGATTTTGCCAAGTAGCTCGCCGTATTCGTCGCCGGCCAAGTGAACCGGTCCGGTTCATTCGCATCTCTATGCACCGAGGCGATTGCATGGCAGAGGTGCATACACTGCAACTGGGCAGTGAAGGTAGCCATGGCATCGCAGTCCTCGTACCACCTGTTCTCCGTAAGAGCCTGAAGGACCGTCCGGCTGTTAATGATTCTCCTAGGCACCGTCTCCATCAAGCGCGGCGCGATATCTGCCACTCCAGCTCCTCGTATCCACTTATCTCTCCAGAACAGGATGCTGTCACCCCTTCCAACCTCAATCCTAACCATGCTTTCAAAAACAGCTCTTGCATCACAGTCAGCCGCCATAGCTAAGCCTTGCCATGGTCTGCTAGGATCAGTCCTTCTTAGCCACTCCCACCTCACTCTCAGCGCCAGAGCCTGGGCTTTCATGTTCTTTATCCCTAAACCTCCGAACTTCTTTGGTCGGCACACTTGGTTCCAAGCCACGAGACATTGCCCTCCGTTACTTTTGTCCTTCCCTGCCCAGAAGAACGACCTCATCCATTTATCCATTTCCTCGAACACCCAATCAGGCACATCAGTGATCATCAAGTGGTGCACAGGCCTAGCTGCAACAACGGACTGAACCAAAACTAGACGACCTGGTCGCTGAATAAGTCCTCGTTGCCAGGCAGGGATCACTTTCCGGACTTGGTCAAGCATAGGCATCCATTCAGCGCGCGTTAAATTCCGGATTGCAAGCTGTAGACCGAGGTATTTGCAAGGAAATTCGGCAAGTCCACAGTGCAACAATCCGGCCATCCTTGCCTTATCTTCCTGATCCCCACGGATCAAAAACGGTAATCTTAACGTTGGGCGCAAAGCCTGGTCTCGCGACGGGCTTGCAGCCGTCGGATGGCCGGGAGGCCGAGCAGTGTGTGTCCGTGATAACGCCGTGATGTAGACACGGCCAGCGTGCCTCGTGCAGCGGCCATCGCGCCGTATCGCAGTCAGTGGCGGAGCTTGAAAAAAGAAGTTGGGCGGGCCAGAGAGCACAATATTTTCCAAATTCTAGAGCATGCATTACTAATTCAATAGATATAGTCACCACACCTTCTGTTCACGTATATACTTCCTCAGACCAAAATAAGCCATAACATTTGAGATAGTACACACGCTACAATATCCAGTTTTGGGTACTTTCTGAAAGGTGAACTTTTTTTTCAAAACCAATGAACTTTTTTCAAATTTGATGGACTTCTTTTCAAAATTGATGAACTTTTTTTTTCAAACCAATGAACGTTTTTTTAAAATCGATGAACTTTTTTCAAATTCGATGAACTTTTTTCACAATCGATGAACTTCTTTTGAATTTGTGAACTTTCTTTTGAATACATGAACTTTTTCAATTTGGTGATTTTTTTGCATGCTCGTGAACTTTTTCTGTAATAGGTGAACATGTTTTAAAATAATTAGAAAATATAAACGGTACAGTGTGATGTGCAAGAAATTTCGCGTCTATGTTTATATTCTTTAAACATTTCGCGCAGCAACCATTCATAAGCAGTTAACTCGTCTAGTGGTTAGCCTCTTTGTGTGAAAGAACGACGGCGCGACATCGAATCTCACTTGGGATGTATTTTTTGGCATTCTTTTTGCGCGTTGTGCCATGCGCGATCGTGAGCCGGCCCA
>NC_041386.1:531058734-531096820 GCF_002162155.2 Triticum dicoccoides | reverse complement strand
TGGGCCGGCTCACGATCGCGCATGGCACAACGCGCAAAAAGAATGCCAAAAAATACATCCCAAGTGAGATTCGATGTCGCGCCGTCGTTCTTTCACACAAAGAGGCTAACCACTAGACGAGTTAACTGCTTATGAATGGTTGCTGCGCGAAATGTTTAAAGAATATAAACATAGACGCGAAATTTCTTGCACATCACACTGTACCGTTTATATTTTCTAATTATTTTAAAACATGTTCACCTATTACAGAAAAAGTTCACGAGCATGCAAAAAAATCACCAAATTGAAAAAGTTCATGTATTCAAAAGAAAGTTCACAAATTCAAAAGAAGTTCATCGATTGTGAAAAAAGTTCATCGAATTTGAAAAAAGTTCATCGATTTTAAAAAAACGTTCATTGGTTTGAAAAAAAAAGTTCATCAATTTTGAAAAGAAGTCCATCAAATTTGAAAAAAGTTCATTGGTTTTGAAAAAAAAGTTCACCTTTCAGAAAGTACCCAAAACTGGATATTGTAGCGTGTGTACTATCTCAAATGTTATGGCTTATTTTGGTCTGAGGAAGTATATACGTGAACAGAAGGTGTGGTGACTATATCTATTGAATTAGTAATGCATGCTCTAGAATTTGAAAAATATTGTGCTCTCTGGCCCGCCCAACTTCTTTTTTCAAGCTCCGCCACTGGACGCAAGTGTTTAATGGGCTGTTGCAGTGACCAGTTGAAGTGACTCGACATGGCTCTGCAGAGCTAGGTGGGAGTAGCTCTTTTGCTTCTTGGAAGTTGAAGGCTGGCAGTTGGAGGTTTAATTGCTTCTGACTGTTGGCATGGGCTCCTTTTTATTCTCCACGGAGCACTTGCTGGTACTTGCTGCATTGTTGGCTTGTTGCCCGGAGTGACTGGAATGCCGGATGCACTCTGGCTCTAGAGCAGCAGCAATCCTGGTGCAGGCATCTTTGAAAAGCCAGGTATCACTGCCTTTCTTCAAGATTGTTCATCTCTGCTGCGCCAAAGCATATACTCCATTTCAAGATATATATTTTTGCCTTTCTTCAAGGTTTTTCTCAACACAGACATGTTTTTTAATACATTTTCAAGACCGATATGAATGATTACCAGCATACGTAATCAGCAGCTTTGAGGTTTTCTCTCTCAATCGCCATTTGTATCTCTTGGAGCTTCTTTGCAAATGTAAGGTGTTTCCTCTGCCATGCGTCCTACTCATCCCTTTTACTCTAAAAACTAAAATCTGAGTTGTTGTTTTTTGGAGGAAAAAAAACCCGAGTTGTTGAATGTCAGCATATAAAAAGCATATTTACTTGCTTTGATTTGTTCGATCGTTTACTGGTGTTTCTACTTTCGCACCTGAGTCTACTTGCTGTCTCTCCTTGCTGCAGAAACATTCTGTGCATATTTACAGTTTTTAGCTCTGTACTATTTACAATTTTTCAATAGGAAGATTCTGTGCATATATATTTTTGGGGTTTGAAGGTAGAATAAACAAGAATGTGTGAAGAGTGACATAACACAAGAGCAATCTTACTCTCTAGGAGGGAGAAATTACCCCCGTCAGACTGACATTAGAGTTTGATTTTTCATTGCTTTGTTGAATGTGCAACTGACATTAGCTGCAAATTTCAGTTCACGGGACTGGATTAGCAGCATCCCAGATGGAGAAACTTTGTGACTGTTGCAAGAGATATGCAGACCATTTGGATGAAAAGATGAAGTGTTTCCGCAGGCACATGGGTGCTGATTTTAGACACGGCATGGTAAGTCTGTTCACAGTTTAACATGCAGGGTTGGTTAGGTTTGTGATGGATAGTTGCCTACCAGTTGGATAAACTTGATGGCAGTTCAGTTGTTGTTAAACAAATAGAAAGAAGTGAATAGATTCTGAAGCTAATCATGCGTTGTGCCATTGTTAATAAGTTTTGTAGCTAAACTCATGGATTCCAGTCCAGCAGTTATTCCTGTAAGGCTGAAACGTTGTAGCAAATGAACTTCAAGGCTCAAGATGACAATTAAAATTGGAGTGGTGCTTTTTACCGAAGCTAATCATGCGTCTTACCATTGTGAAGCTTTTGTTAATATTAAATATTAGTCATGTAATCAAGCTCTATTTATCTTTTGTTCACCGCTAACATGCAGGGTTAGTTAGGTTTGTGCTGAATAGTTGCCTACTACTCCCTCCGTTCCTAAATATAAGTCTTTTTAGAGATTCTAATATGGACTACATGTGGATGTATGTAAACATACTTTAGAGTGTAGATTCATTCATTTTGCTTCGTATGTAGTTTATATTAGAATCTCTAAAAAGATTTATATTTAGGAACGGAGGGAGTAATATTTTTCTTTTTTTTTGACACTGATAGTTGCCTACTAGTTGGTTGAACTAATGGCAGTTCTGCTGTTAAACAAATAGAAAGAAGTGAATAGATACTGAACATATTGCTAATGAGCAAAATCTGTAGTTAAACTTATTGGTTCCAGTGTCCAGCAGTTATTATTCCTGTAAGGCAGAAACATTGCAGCAAAAGAACTTTAAACCTCAAGATGACGATCAACATTGTGTGTTTTCTAATTTCAAAGTTAATCATGCATCGTTTCATCGTGAACTTTTGATTAATATTAATCATGTAATCAAGCTTCATTTATTAATCTATTTCCTGACTAGTCTATTAGAACATAGTTCTCACACTGCATCTTTATCGTATTTTTCGCTGCAGTCATCACTGTCGGAAACTATGAAATTATTGTGTTTATACTTCATACCAACATGTTTACATATTTTTTTCTTCAGATCATACCAAAGAAGTTCATAGATAATTTCGGAGGAAAGATCTCAAGAACCATCGAACTAGAATCTTCTAATGGTAATATGTATGTCTTTGAAGTTTCCAAGCTTATGGGTAATACAGTCATCCACCGTGGATGGCAGGCATTTATAGATGAACTTCACATAATAGAGAATGATTCACTGCTGTTTCGTCACATTGAGAAATCCCGTTTTGAGGTTCTGGTCCTTGATTCTGATGATTGCGAAAAGGTTTTTTTCTGCCCTGGCATCAACATTGCTTGTAATGCTGAAGAAAGAGGTGTGGATTCTGTTAATATTTCAAATGGCTCCCGTGATAATGCCACAAGATCATCAGGAAGCAAAAGGTTTGCTACGTGTGGAAGGGGTAACTCAAGCCATCCTAGAAAAGCAGCGAAGACAGCCTTAAATTACTCCTCACCTGAGAATTCAGGTTGCCTTTTGATTCTCTTCTGCACTGACGTTCTCTCAGTTATCTGTTCACATGACATTTTATATTATAACTATATTGCCGTCGTTTTCACTGTTGAGATTATGTACAGGAGAAGACACTGAGAACGAAAATACAGACACAATATACTCATCGTCTGAGGATTCAGGTTACATTCTGATCATTTTTCTGCATTAACATTACTTCCTGAATTATGTGTACACAATAGAACTTATATTATATCCTATTGTCACCGTTTTCACCATCGAGACTATGTACAGGAGAAGAAACTGAGCCTGCAAATACAGACATAGAATACTCCTCATCTAGGGATTCAGGTTATATTTTGATTCTGTTCTGCATTAGCATTACTTTCTGAATTACGTGTTGAAAATACATTCTCTATTAGATTTTATTATTGACGTTTTCACTGTTGACATCTGTACAGAAGAAGGCACTGAGGACATTCCTTCGGAACACGAATCATATTTTGAGCTAGATGATGGCCACACACCTTCACGGCAAGATTATGTCTTAGCTCGGGGAAGAACTCTATCCAGAGTACAGGATGAGAAAGTAACTACGCTTATCCAGGATGTTGGAGCTGAAATTCCTGTGTTCGTGGCTGTCATGAAGCCGAGCTATGTCAAGTCACAAACTTCTGCTCTTGTATGTTTTACGGTCCTCTTTCAAGTCATAAACTTCTGCTCTTGTATGTTTTACTGTCCTCTTTTGCCAAAGTTGTCGTTCATAATGTTCAAATACTTAATTTTTAGATTTCTGTATGAGCATTTTGGTCCATTGCATATTTGATATAATTGTGCTTTTATATTGATTGCATGAAGAAAAAGGAAAGTGAATCACTGATAATTATTTGAATTCAGTAAAATGAAGACAGTTCTATTTTCAGATACTAAAATATATTGTATATTGTAGCATCTAGCCGGGGAACATTGTGCATCTTTAAGTTAGATATGCATGAAATGCAGTTATCGAAGTTCTACAAGATAGATGTTTAAGTTATCATGTACAGGTAAGCAATGTGTTCAGATTGTCTTGTAAAGTTGGTAATGTGTTGGAACTAGCATCATATTTTTTTCTGAGAGCATAAATGATCTAGGATATGCAGTCAACTTACTTGACAAATCATGTGCTTCAATGGAAAATTTCTGTGCAAATAGAACACTTTACATCAGGCTGGAGTTGCTCTCTGTATGAACTGATCCCAGCCTAATCATATTTGTTGATCTTGTCACTGATACTGTGCCATCTGGAATTAGGTCATTCCCAAAGGTTATGCAGTTGAACACTTACCATCTAAAAGTCAAACTGTGACACTGCAGCGCCCCGGCAAGAGCAAGAAGTGGCATCCCAGATTTTACATTAGGAAAGATACACACGGGTCCATCCTTTGTGGGCCTGGTTGGTTAGAGTTTGTTTGCGACACCCGAGTACAGGTGGGAGATATCTGCATCTTTGAAAGAATGAAGGGCACTGGGAGAACATTCTCACTTAGAGTACATCTACTTCGCAAATCAATGCTGCATTCCGGTGGAAGCGGAACTGGTCCTAAAAGAGTAAGCTCAACTCATGGCAAAACAAGGGTTAATTCAGCTACCCCTAAAAGAGCATGCATAACTGATGGTAGAACCAGGGCAAAGGCAACTTCGACAACCTGCGTTAGGAAGGAACCAGGTGATGGTACATCAAGATGCCCTCGGTAGGCTGAAACAAATTGGTACACTTCTGTAAGACAATAAGTTTTGGGAACCAGCACAACCCTCTAGGGGTGGCTTATCTCATTATATATAATGGTTGTGTTACAATATGTACCATATACGTATATAGGTACAGAAGCTATACATAGTCTAACACCCTCCCTCAATCTTAGCCACTTTCTAAAGAACTGAGAAGGGTAAGATTGCACCTACAAGCCTTAAACTGTGGCAGCGGTAAAGGCTTAGTGAAGATGTCTGCAAGTTGATCCTTAGATGAGATAAACTTGATCTGGAGTTGCTTCTGTGATACACGTTCCCGTACAAAGTGATAGTCAACTTCAATGTGTTTCATTCGGGCATGAAATACTGAATTTGCAGAAAGGTATGTAGCACCGATGTTATCACACCAAAGAATAGGAGGCTGTGGTTGAGACAAACCCAACTCCTGAAGCAAAGACTGCACCCAAATAATCTCTGCAGTAGCATTAGCCACAGCCTTGTACTCAGCTTCAGTACTGCTACGTGACACAGTAGCCTGTTTCCGAGCACTCCAGGCGATCAAATTAGAGCCAAAGAATATTGCATAACCCCCCGTGGATCGCCTGTCATCTGGGCTACCAGCCCAATCTGCATCAGAGAAGGCCGAAAGGACCCGAGAGGAAGTCGGCCGAATATGCATATCAAATGTCAGGGTGAACTGAACATAACGAAGAATGCGTTTAACAGCAGCCCAATGAGTATCTCTGGGAGCCTGAAGATACTGACAAACCCTGTTAACAGCATAAGAGATATCTGGTCTCGTGATCGTCAAGTACTGAAGTCCACCAACAATGCTCCTGTACTCTGTGGCATCCGCAGGAGACAAAAGCTCACCATCAACAGCTGTTATCTTGTCGGTAGACGACATGGGTGTGGTGGTCGGTTTACACTTCAGCATGCCAGCTCTCTGTAACAACTCCAAGGAGTACTTCTTCTGCGTAAGGACAAGACCAGTAGCACGAGAAGTGACCTCAACTCCAAGAAAGTAGTGAAGCTTCCCAAGATCTTTGACCGCAAAATCAGCACCAAGAGAGCAGACAAGAGCATCAGCAGCATACTGAGAAGAGCTGACAAGGATAATATCATCGACATATACCAAAAGATACATAGTGACTTCTGGCTTCTGTAGAAGAAATAACGAAGTGTCAGCAGTAGACGGCACAAATCCATGAGCACGAAGGGCAGAGGCAAGGCGGGCATGCCAGGCACGAGGAGCTTGCTTCAAACCATATAGTGCTTTGGAAAGACGACAGATATAGTCAGGACGATCAGGATCAGAGAAACCAGGCGGCTGTTTCATATAAACCTCTTCCTCCAAAAATCCATGTAGAAAAGCATTCTGCACATCAAGTTGACGAAGTGACCAACCACGAGAAACAGCAATGGAGAGAAGAAGCCGAATAGTGGTAGGCTTGACGACAGGACTGAAGGTGTCCTCATAGTCAAGACCATGACGCTGCCGAAAACCGCGAGCAACAAGTCGCGCTTTGTAACGCTCAATAGATCCATCCGAATGCTTCTTCACTTTGAATACCCATTTTGAGTCAATAACATTTACCCGTGGTGGTGGAGGAACGAGAGTCCATGTCTTGTTACGAAGAAGAGCATGAAACTCCTGCTCCATAGCCTCTCGCCAATGTGGAATGCGCAGGGCAGCCTGATATGAGCGAGGCTCAAAAGATGGATCCGCAACAGCAGCAGCCAAACAAGCAGCCAACCAAGCAACCGTACCATCCTTACGTTCCTTAGGTTTGAAAATGCCACTGCGACTGCGTGTATGTGGTCGGGACACAGGAACCACCGAGGTCGACGGAGCAGCCTGCAACGGGCTGGAGGACGGCGACGTTGACGAGTCAGCCGGTGACGAGGAGCCAGTCACGGTAGCCTCGGACTCGGTTGGCGAAGAAGGCCGACCCACCGGCGAAACCGGCAGAGCAGACGAAGCAGCTGGCGACTCCGGCATCACAGACCGGGCCGATGGCGAGCTCGGCATAGTGGGCCGTGGCGCGGCCGGTGTCGCGGGCCGATCCGCTGATGAAGGCGACGTGAGGACCCGAGCCGCGGGCGAAGACGGCGTGACGGGCCGAGCCGCAGGCGAAGACGGCGTGACGGGCCGAGCCGCGGGCGACTCGGCGGCCGCTGGCGAAACGGACCGAGCAGTGGAGATGCTCGGCGCGACGGGCTCGTCGGGTGACCATGCATGGGCACGCGAATCGATGCCATGCAACATAGGGCGATCGACGTGCCCACCAGAAGACGACGATGATGATGGTGAATCCTCCAACAGCTCCAAACGAGCTCCACGTCCGGTTCGTGCACCATGGTTAGGTAACAGCAAAGGAGAGTATGCAACATCATCAAATTGGTCAGAAGCAACAGAGGATGAATGCAGGGATGGTGGTTCGACAGTGGACACTGGAAGGTTGGCAAAGGGAAAAACATGCTCATCAAACACGACGTCCCGAGATATATAGACACGATTAGTGGGAACATGAAGACATTTGTAACCTTTATGAAGAGAGCTATAGCCAAGAAAAACACACTTCTTAGAACGAAACTCAAGCTTGCGCTTGTTATATGGACGAAGATGCGGCCAGCAAGCACACCCAAATACCTTGAGAAAGGTATAATCAGGTTGTTCATTAAGGAGAACCTCAATGGGAGTCTTCATGTTTAAAACACGAGTAGGAGTACGGTTGATGAGAAAGCATGCAGTGGTGAAAGCATCACTCCAAAACCGAAACGGAACAGATGCATGGGCCAAAAGAGTAAGACCAGCTTCAACAATATGACGATGCTTACGTTCGACTGAACCATTCTGCTGATGTGTATGTGGACATGCTAAACGATGAGCTATCCCAAGCGACTGAAAGAAAGAGTTGAGGTTGCGATACTCGCCCCCCCAGTCTGACTGGACATGAACAATTTTGTGCTTGAGAAGACGTTCAACATGTTTTTGAAACTAAACAAAAATATCAAACACATCAGATTTGCGTTTAATAAGGTAAAGCCAGGTAAAGCGACTATAAGCATCAACGAAACTGATATAGTAATTATGACCACTGACAGAAGTCTGAGCAGGACCCCATACATCTGAAAACACAAGTTCTAAAGGATGTTTCACCTCACGACTGGACTCCGAAAAAGGAAGTTGATGACTCTTCCCCTGCTGACAAGCATCACACACTGCTACATCTTTATGACTAGACAAACTAGGAAGCTCATGACGACGCAAAATATGACGGACAATAGGTGTGGCCGGGTGACCAAGACGAGCATGCCACTGTGACGGAGAGACCCGAACTCCACTGAAAACACGAGCGACACCAGGATGCTCCAGACGGTAGAGGCCCTGGCACAACTGCCCACTAAGAAGAATGTCCCTCGTGCCCCGATCCTTAATAAAAAGATCAAAAGGATGAAATTCACAAAGCACATTATTATCACGTGTGAGTTTAGGAACTGAAAGAAGATTACGGGTCACAGATGGAACTCGAAGAACATTGCGAAGCTGAAGACTCCTATTGGCATGTCTAGTGAGAAGAGATGCTTGACCAATATGAGAGATGTGCATACCTGCTCCATTGGCGGTGTGGATCTTGTCGGAGCCATGATAGGGTTCACGAGTGTGAAGCTTCCCCATCTCGCTTGTTAGATGCTCTGTCGCCCCAGAGTCCATGTACCAGTGTGGATCGATGGAGTAGGACTGAGTGTGTCCCTGTTGCTTCTGCGGCGCGGGACGATCAGCCATGGCGACCTGACGGGCATTGTTGCGTGTATCTTTGCCGTCATTGCCAAGACCAAGGAAGCTTCGCTGGAAGCGCTTATGACACTTGGAGGCCCAGTGCCCATCGCGGCCACAAAGCTGACACACACGTGGACCGCCAGCCCCCGGTAAGGTCGCAGTAGGTGGGGGGGCCGAGGCGGGCGACGGTGGCAGCCCCAAGGGAGACCGGGGTGATGAAGAAGAGCGGCCACCCTTGGTGGCGGCGTTGGCCGAGAGGGAGCCAGTGCCCCTGGTGCGGCGAGTCTCGACCCGTTGCTCAGTGAGAAGGAGCCGAGAGAAAACCTCGTGTGCCAGCATGGGTGTCGAGTTGCCCCGCTCGTTGATGATCTCGACTAAGGCATCATACTCCTCATCAAGACCATTGACAATAAACGAGTTGAACTCGGAGTCGGTGAGGGGCTGTCCAATGGAGGCCAATGTGTCGGCGAGGCCCTTGACCTTGTTGTAGAACTCAGTGGCAGTGGAGTCAAGCTTCTGACACTCTCAAGCTGACGACGGAATGCAGAGACACGAGCCTGGGACTGCGCTGCAAATGTGCGCTCAAGGATGGTCCAGGCCTCATGAGACGTCTTCGCGAAGACAACAAGGCCGGCAACTGCCGGCGAGAGCGACCCCTGGATGGAGGAGAGGTTCGCCTGGTCCTGCCCCGTCCAGACGCGATGGGCCGGATTGTAGACCGGACCGTGCACGCTGTCTACCAGCGCGGATGGGCAGGGAAGCAATCCGTCGACGTAGCCTAGCAGGTAGTGACTCCCCAAGAGCGGGAGAACCTGCGCATGCCAGAAGATGTAGTTGTCGGCGGAGAGCTTGATGGTGATGAGATGACCGAAGTGAAACGGCGGCGGCGAAGACAATCCCATCGAGGAGGCTGCCTGGGATGCAAACACCATGAAGGCAGTCGGAGGCACCGAAGCCGATGCGGGAGGAGACGGGACCACAGCCAGGGCGGGCGCCGCAAAGCTCGCGGCCGGTGCGGACGCCGCAAGGCCCGCGGCCGGGGCGGACGCCGCCAACCCCGCCAGTGGGGCAGTGTGATCCGCTTGCGGCAGGAGCGGCGGGACGACGCCTGCGGAGTCCGTAGCGGACGGCGGCGCCGCGGTGTGGACCACGAGGTCACGCCCAAGCGAGGGCGCCGGCGGCGTGGAGAAGACGGAGCCGATGCTCCTTGTCCCGATCGGAGCCGGAACAGAGACGGCATCGAGCGGGAGGTTGAGCAGAGCCGCAAGAGAGGCCGGGAGGAAGCCCGCAGCAGTGGAACCGGTGGTGGCGGCGCTCGACATGGCGGCGGCGCGATCGGTGGCGCGGCGGCGGCGGTGAAGGCGGCGGCGGCTGCGGCGGCGGTGCGGGTATTAGGGTTTAGAAGCGGAAGCGATCGTAACCTAGCGTGATACCATCTAAGACAATAAGTTTTGGGAACCAGCACAACCCTCTAGGGATGGCTTATCTCATTATATATAATGGTTGTGTTACAATATGTATCATATACGTACATAGGTACAGAAGCTATACCATAGTCTAACAACTTCCAGTTCTCTCTTTTCTGATTCGTTTTAGAAATGTTTCCAGGAGGAAATGCGCCTTATTCGGTTCGCAGCCATGGTCACGAAGCACGTCAGGGACCTGTCGAGTCCGATAAATCAAGAGGGCCTCGGAAACGTCCCTACGTAATATCATCCACTGCATGCCTGACCAGGGAGCAGGAGATGAATGTCGACAAGAGAGCTCGCGCCCTTCAGTCTAAAGTTCCGATTTACGTGTCGATAATGAACAATAGCAGTGTTGGCAACAGCCTGTACACCGTAGTACGTCGGCATCTTTTCTGAGCGCATTTCAGCTGTCAATCAGATTTAGTAGTAGTTATTCGCTGTATGTATTCTTGAACCTGGTAATGTTTCAGCTAGCCTGCTGTCTTAATGCAACATTTTGTGTCTGGAAACAGAACATTTGCAGGGAGTATGCTGCTGAGTATCTCGCAGCTGGAGAGCAGACTGTGACCCTCGTGACGGCAGAGATGAGCAAGGCATGGGAAGTCAAGGTGCACCCGAGGAATGGCCGCGCAAAGGTTCTCAGGAGAGGTTGGCACAAGTTTGCCCGCGACAAACACCTGAAAGTCCAAGACATCTGCCTGTTCCAGCTGTTGACAGACCAGAGGAAGCTTACCATGATGGTCGACATCATTCGTCACCATGAGAACCAGTAGTTTTAGCTTTCCAGCACATGAGAGTGAACCTCTGATGGCTGTTCGGCTGGTATTTTGCGTGTTTCTGTAATCTATAGACCATGTGGTTGTGTGGCTACTTTCAGAAGTAACGGAGAAACCAATTGGAATTTCCCATTAGAATCGTAGTAGCTGGGTAATTCAGGGAGTTATCTGATGTTAGGCTGGGTTACTGGATCGATGAAAAATCGTTTTCTACTAGCTGTGGCTGCTAGTTATTGCAATTTCCTGTTAGAAGCCAAGTTTCATTCTTTCTTTCCCCTGTGTTTCTATATATCAAGCAGAAATACATAATGAAGGTATGAAGGGATGAAGTGAACCACTTGGAATCCATCTAATAGAAAGAACTGGAGGTGCAAGGTTCTAACCACATTCAGTCATTATCTAATCACTTGGAAGAGAACCAGAGGAGGATCGAACTCTTACTACAAAACTTGGAAGATTCGAGTAGATGAGAACTAGGAACATTTAGGACAGAACTATAGATACATTTATCTTTTTGCATGCGGCGATGTATTTCGTAGCTATTGCTGGGTAGTTGCACCATCAACCTTATGTTGCATCAAAGAAAAAATAAAGAAATGAACTAAAATAACCAAAAGCAGCTCAAATCCTTTATGGGGACAAAATGAAAAATAGGAGAGAAATCAGGGATCATAGAAATACAAAATATGAAGCTTGTAATTTTGAAGTCATGTGAATATAACAGCGCAAATCATGACTTTAAGACATGTTCAAGAAGGAAAATGTTGGGCAACTTATGAAGGATATTCTGAACTCTGAAACCTTTCTAAGAATTTGGGGAGGTTTATCCCAATTTTGTAAGTGAAAATTAGGTATCATACATCAAAAAAGTATTCAAAGATCAAGCCATTCCACAGCTTTTTCAATCTAAACTTATAACTTTTGCATACACCTATATGTACTGCAATTATTAGTTCGTACATTTGACCGTGCATAAACTTTAACTACTACAACTCCCAACAGAAAAATGAAACATTTGCTTAGTCAAGATGGAGAGACTAAAACAATTACATTTGCTTACCAGGAACTAATAGGACACCCTGTAGATCAGTTACACATGAGAAGATAGATAAGTGTCCTTGTCAACACACAGCATCATATAAAACAAATGGCTACATACAGTGTAGTGCTTGGATAATAAGTTTAAATAAATCATACAGTACAAACTGAATAAACATCAAATAATCACAGTTCACAATAGAGTAGATCGACCACAATGGCACCTCACGCATCAATCAGTTGACAATATTAAATGAGAATCACCCAGTCTATAAATCCCACCAAGCCTGTCACTAGAGAAATTTTAATCACAACAATCAGAAAATTGCAGGTCTCAAACAACTAATGCTTAGAAAATTATAAATCTGCAAATAAAAAATTTATATAACCATGACCTACCAATTGACATTAATATAAATCTAATAAGGCAATGGGTTTACCAAAAAAATGAGATAATCATATAGTCCAGAATAAAGTGAAAGATAACAGAGACGGTGGAGGCAATGCCAGTGCTGCAGAGGTCACAAAACAGTAGCCCGATGTGAGATCACATCGCAGCTGAGCTGAAGTAGATCAATTCATTTATCAAAGAAGCCGATTACATCCTAACTTATCGACTTGAACACATGAACATGACTCTGTAACAGGGCCCATCAATTGGCATAAACACATCGAAAGACAACCAGAGGAGGAACTTTTGCTACAAAACTTGAAGATTCTAGTAGATGACAACTAGGTAGTAGAACTCCTCGCCATCCCCACCAGTCAACGCCCTGCCTTGGCCTTCCAGCACACCCTGCTAGGTGTTCTTGACTTCTAATCCGATTACTTCTGGTTTGCTCCTCAACACTCGGCAACGTGAAGGCCATCTGTGAGTTTAATTCGCATTCGGTTGTAGGTGCTCCGATATTGACAGAAAAACAAGAGAAAACAAGTTATTCATATGGCCTGGAAAAAAAACTCTGCAATGAACACGAAGAGAAGGGGGGAAATCGAACCTAGTGCTCGGATAAGTTTCAATTAAATCGTACAAACTAAATAAACATCAAATCATCACAGTTCACAATATGGAGTATAGTAGATCGAACCTTAATGGCACCTCACGCAGCAATCAGTTAAAAATTGATCACAATATTAAATGAGCATTACCCAGTTCATAAATCCCACCAAGCCTGTCACTTGAGAAATCGTAATCACAACCATCAGAAAATTGCAGGTCTCAAACAACTAATGCTTTGAAAATTCTAAATCTGAAAATGCAGAAAATAAACATTATATAACCATGACCTACCAATTGACATAATATAAATCTAATAAGGCAGTGGATTTTTCTCAAATGTTGAGATAATCATATAGGCCAGAATCACTAGCCAAGAAGCACCTAGGCACTGCATCCCGACCCTCACGGCCACATCGGCTGCAGAGGTATGAAGGGCGGTTACTCGGGTTGAAACAGTTACTGAGGAATAGGAAGGAGGAATAAAGTGAAAGATAACAGAGACGGTGGAGACAATGCCAGTGCTGCAGAGGTCACAAAACAGTAGCCCGATGTGAGTGCACATCACAACTCAGCTTAAGTAGATCAATTTATTTATCAAAACAAGCCAATTACATCCTAACTAATCGACTTGAACACATGAACCGGACTCTGTAACAGCCTAACAGGGCCCATCAATTGGCATAAACACATCGAAAGACAGCCAGAGGAGGAACTCTTGCTACAAAACTTGGAAGATTCAGGTATTTGACAACTAGGTAGAAGAACTCCTGGCCATCCCCACCAGTCAGTGCCTCCTCTTCCCTGCCTTGGCCTTCCAGCACATCCTGCTAGGTGTTCTTGACTTCTAATCCGGTTACTTCTGGTTGCCTCCTCAACACTCAGCAACATGAAGGCCATCAGTGAGTTTAATTCGGTTGTATGTGCTCCGACATTGACAGAAAAACAAGAGAAAGCAAGTTATTCATATAGCCTGAAAAAAACTCTGCAATGAACACGAAGAGAAGGGGAAAAGATCGAACCTTCTTCAGGCGATTTGGGACATCACGACAGGAAGACCACGGGGATTTGGTTGATACGACTAGATGACCGTCCAGTAGACCAGCTCCTCGACAGTGGGCTCCTTTTCACTCCCTTGCCGCTCCTCTGCGACAACTGCCGGAGCTGTCTCCTGGTCACGGATGTTCTGCGCCTCCGTCACGACGAGGCAGCCGCGGTGGAAGGAAGAGGGAGATGGGCCTCGCCGACGGCGCAGGGCGAGGCTGCGGTCCAGGATCGCCGACGACCAACCAGCAGCCTCGGAGTCGTCGGTGAGAAGGAGATCCGCGCAGCGATCTCTCTTCTTCCCGGCGGGGTCGCGCATCTGCGCCGGCTGGACGGGATCCACGAATGTCAGGCCAAAACAAGCCCCAGAACATTCAGTTATCGGACGGCCTAGGAAGGAGATCATCAAGACAATGGACGGCTCGCATCGCTCGCCGTTTTCACCTTATTGTTGCTTTTCATTTTCGTCCTGTCGCTTTCCAGCGTGTGCCAGCTGAGCTTATAAAAGCCAGCCATCCCTGTTGTAAACCTTATGCTATTTTGATGAATTATTGATCAATATTCTAAAGCTAATACAGCATATACTTTGATTCCTTCCACCAAACACGTCTCTTCTAGAACTCTCCTTCCCCCAAATCTCGATCTAGTTTGTCCTAGGGCATGACAATTGGTATCAGATGCCAGGCCGCTCCTCGGCGTTGAGTTGAGCTGTGTAGGAGAAATTTTTTCCCACCCTCCTCTCCCAATTCCTACGGCGACCCAGCGGGCGGCGGGGTAGGGCGCTGGCGGCGGTAGACTTGTTCGGCGACAGCTCAGGGTCGGAACTGGTTGCCGGAACGCATCGTTCCGGCGGTAAAATCCCAGGTTCTCACTGAGTGGTGTTGCAGAAGGAGGCGAATCTCGTCGGCGGCGGCAGGAGTTCCAGATCCGATCGGGTTTCCAGTTCGCTGGTTGTAAAATTCCTCTCGGCCACCTGGAATCTCGATGGGGCGTTCGAAGCCAAGCATGGATGACGGAGATCTGGCGGAGTTGGTAGCCATGAAAGGTGACGTGCTGCAAAACCGAGAAGAAACAGCGGAGCTCCGCGGCGACATGGAGGATTTGCGTAGGGATGTGCACGCAATCCACCTCAAGTAAGATGCTATGACCCAAGTCATGACAGGGGTACAGGATGCGGTCTCAGCTTTGAACACACAGCTGGCTACCATGGCTGATGTGCTCAAATCCTTTTCTCCGCCTCGAATTCCATCCCCAGTACAGCCAGTTCCTCAACCTCGAGCTCCTCCCGAGGCACAACCATCAGCAGGACAAGTACCAGAACAAGCGCAAACTCGACCAACTACAGAAGAATTGCGCAAACGCCTTGCTGAGGAACAAGAGAAAACAAGACAAATCTCGCTGCAGATACCTCCCAACTTGCCACCTATCAGAATTGCCAGCACCTTAGGCCCCCCAGGGTTTGTGGATCACAACAGAAAGGAAGGGCAGTCAGGAAATGTCACGCCCTCAACAGCCTACCGGACAGCACACACTCCGGCCTTCCACAATTTTCAGCCACCTGCTATTCGTGCACACTGGGAAGACTACTACCGACAGTATGAGCAAGAGATGAGGACTCAGTTTCCGAAATCTATCACAAAAGGCCCTCGATTGGATTTCTCCACATTCGATGGTACCAATCCTGTAGGCTGGATCAGACAAAGTGAGAAGTTCTTCCAAATGGCTGGCACTCCCACTGATTACAAGGTTAACTTGGCACAAATGCACATCGTCGGCAAGGCTGATGTGTGGTTGCGCAGGTCCAATATCCTGAAGAAGAAACCTAGTTGGGATCAACTCTGCACTGAACTACTTCACAGGTTCTCTGCATCCAGTTCTTATGATCTCACTGACAGATTCAATAACCTAAAACAAAACACCTCTACTGTAGCTCACTATACTAAACAGTTTGAAGAAATCATGGCTGAGGTACAGGAAGACAACCCACAAATATCTGAAAGTTGGTTTGTCAGGTGTTATGTCAATGGGTTGCGCTCCCAACTTAAGTACCAGTTCAGACCCCTCAGATCAGTCACACTCACATATGCCTACTGGCTGGCAATTGATTTGGAACAAGGAGCACCAGCTAAAAAGCAATTTCAGCAGTTCTCTACCTCAGCCAAACCAACTCCAGTGTTTTCCAAAAACACTACAGTAGGAACAGAGAAACCTACTGATTTTAAAGCCCCTGCCATTACACAGAGAGCTAGAGAACCTGGGAAGTGTTGGAGATGTGGGGACAACTGGTTCCATGGGCACAAGTGCAAGCAAGCCCCTACAATTAATTTGCTTGTTGGTGAGGAAGCAGAAGAGCCACCCCCTGATCAGGAAATATTAGAAGAAATTGGTCCACCAGATCAAGGAGCAGCTGAAGAGCAATGTATGAAAATTTCATTGCAGGCAATGCAGGCAGATAGTGTCAATACACTGTCTATTTCAGTCAATATTGGAGGCAAAACAGCTATTGCATTAGTTGACTCTGGGAGCAACTCTACCTTCATGAGTTTGCAATTTCCCTCCAAACATCCTGCACCATTGTCAAGGATAAATCAAGGGCAGTATCAGTTGCTGGAGGGGGTAAACTTTGGTCTGGCTCATATATTCCAACTACAAATTTCACAGTAGGAGAAACACAATTCACTCAACAGTTCAGAATTCTGGATTTACCTGGACATCATATTGTGTTGGGATGTGATTGGATGGCACAACACAGCCCAGTAGCCTTCTCCTATGACCCAAGGCAACTAATTATTAAGCACAACAAAACAACAACAATGACCATCCCTGCTTGTGAGCCAATTACTAATGCAGCTGAAATAGATTGTGTGGAACTTAACAGACTGCTTTTAAGTGGGGCTCCTGGATATGTGTTGCAGTTAGCATAAGATACATCACTCAGTTGCAAACAAATCAAACCTGTAGAACCAGCCTTTGAGACAGTTTTGCAAGAATTCCCTGAAGTTTTCCAAGAACCGGTGGCTCTTCCCCCAAAGAGAGACTGTGATCACAAGATTCCCCTTAAACCAAACTCTGCTCCTCCAAACTGTAAACCTTACAGAGTGCCCCACATGCAGAAAAATGAGATGGAAAGGCAAATTGACCAGTTGCTGCAATCCAAAATAATTAGAGAAAGTCAAAGCCCATACTCCTCTCCTGCTATATTGGTCATGAAGAAAGATGGGACTTGGAGACTGTGCATTGATTATAGAAAATTGAATGCAGCCACTATTAAGAACAAATACCCAATCCCTGTCATAGAGGACCTCCTGGATGAACTACATGGAGCAAAGATATTTTCCAAACTGGACTTAAGGTCAGGATACCATCAAGTGAGAATGGATGAGCAAGACATACCAAAAACTGCCTTCAAAACTTACTTTGGACATTATGAGTTTTTGGTTATGCCATTTGGACTGAGCAATGCACCAGGCACTTTCCAAGCATTGATGAACAACATATTTGGTCCATATTTGAGAAAGTTCATCTTGGTTTTCTTTCATGACATATTAATCTTCAGCAGAACACCTGAGGAGCATGTTGAACATTTGAGAATTGTCCTCCAACTC
This sequence comes from Triticum dicoccoides, assembly GCF_002162155.2. NCBI lineage: Eukaryota > Viridiplantae > Streptophyta > Magnoliopsida > Poales > Poaceae > Triticum > Triticum dicoccoides. The sequence continues at coordinate 531,079,146 of NC_041386.1, read as the reverse complement.
CTAAAAGAACATAAACTAGTAGCAAAACTCAGCAAGTGTGTTTTTGCTGTTCCCCAAGTGGACTATCTTGGACATATTATTTCTGGTGAGAGAGTACAGACAGATCCTACCAAGATTAGTGCAGTTGCTGACTGGCCAATCCCTTCTACTCCCACCAAACTCAGAGGATTCCTAGGGTTATGTGGGTACTACAGAAGGTTTGTCCACAACTTTGGCACCATTGCAAGGCCCCTACATGACATGCTCAAAAAGGACAGTTTCCAATGGACTTCTGCTCAAACCACTGCTTTCAATCAACTGAAACAGGCCATGATTTCTGCTCCTGTCCTAGCCCTCCCAGACTTCTCTGCTCCTTTTGTCCTTAAAACTGATGCTTCAGGCCTTGGCTTAGGAGCTGTCATGATGTAAAAAGGCAGGCCCTTAGCTTACTATAGCTCTTCCCTGGGCCCTAAAAATGCAGCCATGTCAACATATGAAAAAGAAGCATTGGCAATCATTGAAGCTTTGAAGAGGTGGAGGCATTACTTCCTTGGGAATGACCTGATCATCAGAACAGATCACAAAAGCTTGTAGTTCATGACTGATCAAAAATTGGCCAATAGCATATAGCACAAACTCATGTTGAAGCTGCTAGAATTTAATTTCCAACTGGAATATAAAAAAGGAAAGGACAATCTAGTAGCAGATGCCCTTTCAAGAAAACATGCCTGCATGGCCATTTCCATGGTCACCCCAACATGGATCTCAGCTGTAGAAGAGTCCTACAAGCAGGATTCCCACTGCCAGCAGCTACTGGAACAATTACTACTATCTCCTGACCACACATTCCACCAGAACCAACTGCAAGATGGCATTATCAGACACAAGGGAAAAATCTATGTGGGCAAAGACCTGCCACTGAGGAACAGACTAATGCAAGCCCTACACTCCTCTGCTGTGGGGGGACATTCAGGAATGAAAGCTTCTTATAATCGTTTGAAGCAAATCTTCTATTGGCCAGACATGAAAAAGGACATGGACCAGTTTGTCACCATTTGCCTAGTTTGTCAAAAGAACAAAGGGGAAACCTGCCCATACCCTGGTTTTCTGGATCCTTTACATATCCCAGATATGGTATGGACACATGTCAGCATGGACTTTATTGAAGGTCTGCCCAAGTCTGAAGGGAAAGAAGTCATATTCATGGTGGTGGATCGGCTCTCAAAATTTGCACATTTTATTCCCTTGTCACATCCTTACACAACACAAACTATCGCAAGAGCATTTGTGGATAATGTACTGAAGTTGCACGGGCCACCGGTTGCTATAGTTTCTGACCGCGACACCATCTTCACTAGCAAGCTCTGGCAAGACATCTTCTTAGCGATGGGGATTGACTTGCGATACAGTTCTTCGTACCATCCACAGTCTGATGGTCAAACAGAACGTGTTAACCAATGTATTGAGAATTATCTTCGCTGCATGACTTCTACTGCACCAAAAAAATGGATCAAGCACCTTGCTATGGCTGAATATTGGTACAACACCTCATTTCATTCCTCACTGAAGAAGACGCCGTTCCAAGCTCTGTACGGCTACCCTCCTCCAGACATCAACCCACCCTTGCCCTCCCTAAGTGCTACTACTGAAGCAGCATCTTTTCTGTCTGAGAGAAATTCCATGTGGCAGCAATTGAAAGCTAACCTGACAGCAGCTCAAGCTTGCATGAAAAAGTATGCAGACAGAAAACGATCAGAAAGAACCTTGGAAGTGGGCAACATGGTCTACCTGAAGATGCAACCATACCGTCTCGATGCCTTCGGTTTACGCACCCACATCAAGCTGCAGAGCAAGTTCTACGGTCCATTTCGCATCATCAAACGAGTGGGCAACGTAGCCTACAAACTCCTTCTTCCAAGCTCCTCCACCATCCACCCGGTGTTTCATGTAAGTCAGCTTAAGAAGCACATTGGGCCACAAGCTATTCCATGCGATGATCTACCTCTGGTTAGTCAAGACGGCACGATCCACATCGAGCCAATCCATGTCCTGGAGACAAGACAAATTCCCCGCAACAATCTTCCCGTGGTTCAATGGCTCGTCCAGTGGGAGAATTTACCTCTCGATGATGCTTCCTGGGAAGACGCTGATTTCATCAAGAGCACATTTCCGGCTTTCTTCAAGCAGACAGTGCAAGCTTGGTTCAGTAAGCAACCTCCTTGAGGACAAGTTCGATTTCAGAGGGAGGCATTGTCAGGCCACAACAAGCCCCAGAACATTCAGTTATCGGACGGCCTAGGAAGGAGATCATCAAGACAATGGATGGCTCACATCGCTCGCCGTTTTCACCTTATTGTTGCTTTTCATTTTCGTCCTGTCGCTTTCCAGCGTGTGCCAGCTGAGCTTATAAAAGCCAGCCATCCCTGTTGTAAACCTTATGCTATTATGATGAATCATTGATCAATACTCTAAAGCTAATACAGCATATACTTTGATTCCTTCCACCAAACACGTCTCTTCTAGAACTCTCCTTCCCCCAAATCTCGATCTAGTTCGTCCTAGGGCATGACAACGAAGGTGAAAGATCCGTTCATGACGAGCATGGCGCTCGTGCCCTGCAGCGGGATCTCGACGGAGGACATAGCGGCGGCTGTGGAAATCGATCGAAAACCTAAATCTGGCTTGGAGCAGCGAGAGCGCGGGAGGAAGGAGAGACTTGAGCCGAGGCAAAGACGGAGAAATCAAATTATCGATCTGGGCGACGGGTTAGGGTGCGGCTTTATACTAGTATCCTAGTATCGTAAACAAGTCGAATACGTATTTTATACCATAAACAAGTCAAATACGTATTTTATACCGTAAACAAGTCGAATACGTATTTAATACCGTAAACAAGTCGAATACATATCCTTTTACCTTGGGAAATTAGTTTTTTTTAGCAAGTAAGAAATTGGTAAGTGCTCAAATGACCTGCGTCGCCAACATCTTCGTACGTGAAAACTTGTTTTTTTAGAAATGTACGTTTTTTAGCAATTTATAAATGTACGTGAAAACTTGTGGCGCTCGGGAGAGAGACGGGCTGGCAATATGGGCTGCTACTGGGCCGAGTTCTGTAATGTGCGCAAAAGGCACAAAAAAATGGGGTCTACACTGTCACATAATAATTCCTGATAATTCTAAAAAAACATAATAATTCCTGTATTGCCTAAAAAATATAACTCCTGAAGCCCTAAAGAAAACATAATATTCATGTTGCTCTAAAAAAACATAATAATTCCTATTATGGTAGAAAGGAATCTTGTGCTAGCTGCTGCCGCCACAATTTTGGTCGCCGCCTCGGTCCTCCTCCTCTTCCCCGTCCGATGGACTCGTCGGCGGCAAGAGAAGTGGGGACACGTCTGTTTCATTTTATTTTTCTTAGGTTTTTGCTTCCCCGGCGACATCGACGAGGTGGATGGTGACGATGGCATGTTGGGGTCTATTCGCTCACTCTCTACCTCGACGACATCCGATCCGACACCGACGAATGGCCTGTGAGAGTTTGTGTCTTCAAATTTGTTGTTTCCTTCAGATCTTGGTAGTTAATGTGTCTTTCGAGGAGAGGTTTTTGATTAGTTGTTGGTGAGGTGAGTTCAACATCTTCTTCTCTGTTGTTGCGTGGCTTGACCTGTTCTCCAACCCTTTGAAGCGATGGTGATGGATTGCAAACCTGTTTTACATGGGGTGATGCTCCAGCTGATGTTGCTTTAGAGATTTATAATTCTCGTCTCAAGGGGCGAGTGGCTATTGCTGTCTTCAAAGCTTGGTATAACGACGGCGCTTGTAGGTGTCGCTTTTCTTTGCAGTTGGATTAGTGCAATATTTTTAATCATTGGCGGTCAATGTACAATCGATGAAAGGAGAAGACTAGTATAAATTTTTCTGTATTTTTTCAATGGCCATTCTATGTCCATTTGTTTATCCACTATAGTGGTCTTTGTGTTCCTTGATATTAATCCGATCTAAGATGCTATTAGGTATTTTTACTATAAATAGAATCTTGTACTACCTCTGTTCCTAAACATAAGACATTTTTGCAGTTCAAATTAGAGGGTGTAATTCTAAAAGTAACACAGCGATTCTTGTAATGTTAAAAAAGCACAACAACATCTATGTACCAAATATTAAAGGGAGAATTGTTAATGCCAACTTTTTTTACATCTAGATTTCACACGTCGAGGTTTGTCCTCCGCCTCCTTCTCGTGCTACGAAAATCACTAGAAAAAACCAATTACAAACTAGAGCAAAAGAGGGATCCATACAATCCTCCAAGCAAACCAAAACGATTTCACCAAGACTATGTCCTCAAAGCAAGCGAACATAGTTTTCACCCAGACCGTCTGCCTGATTCCCTACACACACACACACATATAAAAAAAGAGAGAGAGAGACGATTGATGCCTGACGAGGAGTAGAGGATGACAGAGGACTGATAACCCACAAGTATAGGGGATCACAACAGTTTTTGAGGGTAGAGTATTCGACCCAAATTTATAAGTTTGACACAAGGGGAGCCAAAGAATATTTGAAGGTGTTAGCAGCTGAGTTATCAATTCAACCACACCTGGAGATTAATTATCTGCAGCAATATGATCAGTAGCAAAGTAGTTTGATAGTTTTGATAGTAGTAACAGTAGCAACCGTAACAGTAACAGTGATAGTAATGATTTGTAGTAAGTGTAACAGTGATGATAGCAGTAGTAACTTAGCAGAAACCATAAGGATAAATTCGTAGGCATTGGATTGGTAATTTGTTGGATGATATTCATCATGTGACAGTTATAACCTAGGGCGATACGGCACTAGCTCCAGTACATCGATATAATGTAGGCATGTATTCCGTAAATAGTCATACGTGCTTTATTAAAAAAACTTGCATGACATCTTTTGTCCTACCCTCCCGTGGCAGCAGGGTCCATATTGGAAACTAAGGGATATTAAGGCCTCCTTTTAATAGAGAACCAGAACAAAGCATTAAGGAGCTGGGGCGGGTCCACATGTGGGAGAGGCAGAAAGAGGAGAGTGGTGCACAAGGAGACAAAGTGTGCTTGTTTGAAGTGGGGGTGGTGTGTGAGGTGAGTGCGCGAGAACCACATAACTAGGGAGATAGACGTTTGGGGGCGACGTTTTGTGTGTATGGGAAATATACACTCTACATAGTGTGTGTGCTTGGGTAAGAGAGATAGTGGGAGACCTAGAGAGTGAGGGAAGAGATGTGTGCATGCCCGAGAGACAAAGTGATAGAGACCTATGTTGGGGTCCGGACTTTACAAGAGAGAGGGGTGTTAATGTGCTCGTGTGTTGGTGTTTGGGGGGAGAGAACGACTTCTCTATGTGTGTGTGTGGTGGGGGTGACTTAAGATAAAGAGTGAGGTGTCTATATTTGAGGGACTTTAGCATAATTGAGATATTATGCACTCATGGTTGATCAATTTGTTTCACACTTTATACTATGAGATAACGATACTTTTGAACATGCGTGATATACCTTGATGTAACAGAATTACAAACCTAAGTTTGGAATTTTGGAATTCAGCTCCATCATTAGCTTTTGTAATTCATTTAAACGGAGGTACATTTTTTAAGCCGGTATTTCGTGATTTCAAATTCATATATCAAACCTAGAGATATACACATACGGGCATGTTCAAACTTTATAATCATCCACTTTATTCATACACATACACATTTTTGCTTTTATCATCATATTTAGGATAAACACATTTGGAATTTCATTTGAATTGGACCGTATGATGGTATTTGCTTGTAGTAGCTCAATGATCCATATTTGAATTGAATGGAAAATCTAAGTTTTGAGTTGGAGACATTGATTTTCAAAACTTGCATTTTTTTTGCGTGCAAAACAAACAAATTGTCGGCCAAGATATCATAGTCGGCCGTACGAGAGCAGAATACTTATAATTTTAGGCGCCAAAATCTTTCAAACTTCCCGCTCACATCGAAATATCACACGCCCGAAAGTTTAGTCCTGCGATATTCCTATTTTACCCCTGCCATATGAACGGAAAAGGCTGCTTCGGTAACTCCATTGTTTTCCCCTCTTTGCCCCCAACATTCTTTCCTAGAGCCCCTCCCCTTCCCCTCCCCGACCCCCCAACCACGGCAAGCCGCCGAATCTAGTCCTCCGCCGCAGCGGTGGACCTCACACCCCGCCGGATCTACCTTCCGCACCTTGGAACCCCCAACTGCCAACTCACCACTTCACCGGAGCCGCTTCAGCGACTGGCTTGTCCACCGCTCCAGATCTCCTTGACCGCCATCATGGTCCATCACACCGGATCTGCTTAACCGGCGCCCTTGTCCACCATAGCGTAGGCCCTTCACTGACTCCCTCGTCCACCCCTTCACTGGCCCTTCATACAAGCCCTCGTCCGCCGCAACAGATCCGCCTCACCGAAAGCACTGTACAACGTGCCCGCCGAAGCCTTCGTCCACTGCACCAGACCCGCTCCACGGACGCCATATTCAACTCCACCGGCCCTGCTTTACCGACGCTGCAGCCTCATCAGGTTATTTCGATTTGTACTCCTTCGGTTTTTCTCTTTATCGTGCAACTGTTCACTTACCACAGATGAGCTTTCTTGTATGTCGACAGGCGCCGCAACTGTAGCACCGGAGCCGCTTCAGCGACGGCGACAGCCGGCCCAAACTCAACCACAACACGAGCACCATCGACGATCCTTAGCTATCAAGTATGACACGAGACCCATACGCCGCCGAGAATCAGGTACTATTATCCAACGGCCGGCGCCTACGTTCACTTTCCTAGCATAAGCACCGCACCTTTGAATTTCTTCAGGGCATCATTCAGTTTTTCATGAGACGCGTTATTCTGCTTGCACCTGTAGGGCCATACTTCTGGCAGTGAACATGTTACATGTGCTAAATTACATACCAGTGCACATATAGTTAATATGCTTTAGTTTTGTTCTGATGCCACCTGTTGGTTCCATCAGACTGCTTAATGTTCTCTATGCTTAATTACACATCAGCAAACTAGCATGTGGTTCCGCTGCTTTTTGTTCGTTTTACCCTACATTTTCTAATGCTAGCTATTACATCACTCCTCCGAGCCTCTGTTCATTACTTGTTTGTGTGTTCTTGATCTTCCCAAGTTGCATGACTAATATGATGCTTCTATTAATTATGGAGCTGCCAACCCCATCAAGCAAAATATTTGTTCTTTTGGGGCTGGCACCTCGAACAAGCATAAAAATAGAGGGAAGCAGATATATTGTCGTGTATGCACACACCCTTCTTTCATTAGTTTAGATGAACCATTGATGATCAATTCGGACCAGTGCATGCGATTAAAATTAATTTTACCTAAATAGATGGTGTAGAATAAACTACAACAACTAGATTTGCAACCACGGGATGCTGACGATATCTTCAAAGAACATTGCAACAACAGCTAGGCTTCACAGCAACATATGGTAAGCCGGTGTGTTTTAGTACATGTGAAATGTAATGCGAGTGGGCTGCTTTCTTGGCTTGTGCCCTCAACGTGTAATCCTACCGAATTACAAATAGTTAAGTTGTCTGCTTTGCTGTATTGCTTGATTTGAATGCTTATTTGTTGTTACGGTATACCTGAGTTGGCCAATATGTCAGTAGTGCCTGCTGTACTATCGTAAAGAAATGCATGCCTATTTCATTTGAGTCCTTAACTTTTCCTCTCAACTTCATCACAAGACTGTCTTCGTAGTTTATATGAGGCCACATTGTTAAGTGCTTTCTCAGATTATTTCAACTGCTTAGATGCCTTGGCAACTTAAATATAGTGGTTGTACACTCCCTTTCAACTAGGGATGTCAACTGGGTCCCATTTAATCCTGATTAAAGTCCACTAGTGGTATGATAGTTCAAAAGAGTTTTTGTTTTTTGAGGAAAATGAACTAGGGAGGTAGCAAAAACTAACTAGATGGGACTGGCGGATGTCGTTTATTTGCCACTTACATCCCTAGTTTCATCTTACCATTTTAATTTCTTTTCGGCTGATGCTACTTCGAATCATTTAAATATAGTTTGCCATGCTCGGCAATAATTCGTCCGTTGTTTACCATGTAAGCTTACTGCCTGGATCATACGATAACTATCTCTTACTGATGTCCAGTGGAAACCTTTTAGGATGCTGTTCACACTAGGACACAATGTACAACCCCAGAATCTATTTGTGGAAGCAGTGCGCCATCCATGTTACCAGATGGTAGCAGTTCAGAGGCAACACCGCCGGAGAGCAGTCTGAGCACAGATATTATAGTGCTTGAGGCTCTACTAGAGGCAGAAAGAGATGGTGTGGCTGCCATGAATAAGGTAATCTTTATCTTGAGGCTGAAAATTGCGGAATTAGCGGCACGCACTATGCAAGCAACCCAAGAATTGGAGGAAGTAAGAATGTTCCATTTGAAGACGGAGGAGGTCCTGCTGTTTCTGCTATCTGAAGCCCAAGGTAATCCCGGTTCTTCTTTAGATACCAGTTGAAATTGTCATTAGATTATTGTACTTGCATGTTGTGTCATGTCTTTGAATGGATTATGTTGCAAGACCCCCTATGTTGTCCATGTGTTGTAATGATCCGAATTTTTTAGGTGAGGTAATCCTCAGTACTTGTATGATTGACATAAGGTGAACTGTTTTTCGTGTGAGCATATTGTATTGGATGAAATAACTGTTTGACTCAGAGTGTATCCAACCTACTGAATTCGAAGATCACGGCATTTCTAAATCATAATCGTATATAAAGGTGGAATAAATCTTTGTTGTGGTTTTGAAGAAATAAATAACAAAATGTATAATTATCTGTGGATATTTGTAATCGAATACAAATTGGATTTGAATTTAGTTTGCCAGGTCCCAGGGCAAACGTGAATGCTAATTCTCCCAAGTTTTGAACGAAGCGGCTAAACGCCCACTATAATTTGTGGCTGCCCTAAGCAAGTGTTTGCAAGATGGAAATTACTGTCTACCCCTGACACTTGACATCCTTATCGATCGGATTTACACTGTTGTTGATAGGGGTAGACTAGTAACTTCAATCAGACGTGTCACGACGGCCTCTGAGCCCATTCAGACACGGTGGGCGCCAAACGTGGGTGGCAAAACACATTTGATTCAAGCTCGTCCGAAAGACATGTGTCTCTTCCTCCATTCCCCATTCATACACGGTGGGCGGCAAAACAAACTCTCCTCGTCCGAAATCGATGTAGACTAATATTTTAAATAGGGGCGGATGTGTAACTTCCATCAGACGTGACACAACCGCCCTACTTGTCAGCCCCATTCATACACCGTGGGCGCCAACCGTGGGCGGCAAAACACCCTCTCCTCGCCCGAAATAGTTACCAGCAAATATTTGGGAGATGCGAGATTACCGTCCTATCCCCAACCGACGCGATGTCCGAAATTTTAAACGGGGGATAAGTTCGTAACTTTCCCCCATTTCAGAGAAGCGCGTCCCAAAGTTTGAGATCCCCCTCCCCTCCATTTCCCCATTCATACACCATCGGTGGCACGACAACCTCCGCACTGCGGCCAGCCTCCTCTGTCCGCCACCCCATCCTCCACCTTACCGGAGCTGCTACCCCTACCTCGTCGTCCACTGTAAGAGATGGACGTCTCTCATCCACGGCGCTGGACCAGGATCCTTTCATCGCCTCCTCTCGCTTCATCGGCACCGTCATCCACCTTGCTGTTGCCGCTCCTACGACCGCCTCATTCACGGCAACAGGATATATCCCCCGACCCGGCCGTCTGCCGTCTAAAGTCTTCTTCCCTGCCGCCGACAGCCATCGCACCCGCAGCACCCTCAATGTATCAGCATAGGCCTACACGGCGTCGCAAGAGAGGTGGTACTCTTCCATATGTGCTTAAGTTATTGATCTCACCCGGAAAATAGATCGTAATTTGTTTACTGTACTTTTCTTGTCCGTACCAAATCGTAGTGGCTAGTTGAAAGCAAACATTGGTTGCAAAGTAGCTTTGTCCGGTTTGCACCTTCAGATCCGCCATGGCACGGGAACTATACTCGTAAAGCTTATGGTTTCCCCCTTTTATATTCACTACCATCATCGTAGGTGCTTCGTGTCATGCTAGCACTGCTCCTCAAGACCTCAACCCAAAGCTTACGTGTTGAAATACGAATCGGATATGATGCTCATATCACTAAAACAGAGAACATTTAATTGGTCACCTAATGTTCCTATATTTGTTTCGAAGAGCATGTGCGCCACCCACTGGTCCAGCTAGTTCCACTTTCCTGATTTTTCTCTTGATGCTAAGGGTTTTCCCCTTTTATCTAGTCCCTTCGTTCAGAATTACTTGTCTCAGAAATGGATGTATCTAGAACTAAAATATGTCTAGATACATTCATTTCTGCGACAAGTAATTTCGAACGGAGGGAGTACTCTACTATGATCTGCGTAGGTGCTTTCTGTCGTACTAGCATTACTCCACCCTTCAAGCTAAACAACACAACACTCAGAATTCGAAAGCTTAGTTGTTCAAATATGATTGTGATATGATACTGATATTAGTTAACCGACACATTTAATTGGTTAGCTAAAGGTCCCACTTGAGTTTCCAATTGCATGTCACGACATATAGAGAGACAGCATAATTGCATTTCTTTGTCACTTGTTGACCGTACTTTCTTGTCCATACCAAATTGAAAGTGCGTTATATCGACTAGAGGGGGGTGAATAGGCGATTTTTATGAATTCTTCACTGAGGAATTTGCCGGTGAGGAAATTTCTTAGTGAAGAACTACTAGCAGCGGAATAAGTACTCAGAAGTAAACATAACTGAAGACACGCATAGTCATCATGATGAAATGAGGACAAACACAGAGTACTGAAAGCGTAAACACAGGATAACACAAGATGAAGACAAACAGACTGAAGAGATTGAACTGAGGAAATTGGGAAAATCTTCAGTCAAAGTCTTCAAGCATAGATATGAACAAGCACACAACACAGTTATGAGGAAATGAAAGAGTTGAGTAAATAGAACCAATAAGCTTGGTGAAGACAATGATTTGGTAGACCAGTTCCAACTGCTGTCTCAGTTGTACGTCTGGTTGGAGCAGCTAAGTATTTAAACTCGAGGACACACAGTCCCAGACACCCAGTCCTGAACACGTAGCTCAGAACACCAAGTCCTCACCGTATTCTCCTTGAGCTAAGGTCACACAGACCTCGCCCAATCACTCGTGGTAAGTCTTCAGGCGACTTCCAAACCTTCACAAACTTGGTCACTCGGCGATCCACAATTCCTCTTGGATGCTCTAGACCATGACGCCTAACCGTCTGGAAGAAGCAGTCTTCAAAGGTAACAAGCGTCGGATCCACGCAGGATCAATCTCTTCAGTGATGCTCAATCACTTGGGGTTTGTAGGTGTTTGGGTTTGGGTTTTTCCTCACTTGATGATTTTTGCTCAAAGTCCTCGGAGGATGGGTTGCTCTTAAATGACAGGTGTCAATTTCTCTCGGAGCAGCCAACCAGCTAGTGGTTGTAGGGGGCGGCTATTTATAGCCTAGGGAGCAGCCCGACATGATAAGACATAAATGCCCTACAATGATATGACCGTTAGGTTGATAGATATTTTGGGACAGCTGGCGCATAGCACAGCAACGGTCGGAATTTTGAGTAGCAAAATCCTCAGGGCTATCATGTTCCTCATTGTGTAGGTAATCCGCACTGGCGAATTTCTAACTCCTCAGTCAAAACAAATTCCTCAGAGACCAGAAGAACTTCGTCTCTGTCACTGAAGAATATGACTGTAACATCCCAAATTTTCAATTTGGAATGTTATACATTAGATCATCATTGCATATCATATTTTATTTGCATTTGGTTTTGATCCTAGAAAATTCTACGCAACTCAATGATCCACGGAGAGAGTTGGGGATTTCGTTATTTTCATATTTGAGTTTTCTCAAATTTTGAGAATAGGACCATTTGATTTTATTTATTTTATCATCAATTATTTCTATTACAAAAACATGAAAGAGGGAATAAAATGACTTTCCAAAAAGAAAGAAATATTGAGGATTTAATAATAAAATCAAATAAGATGTTATTTCGGAGTTTTTCGGTGTTTTATTTGAATTTAGGAAAAATGTGCATTTTTCAAAATTGCATTTAGGTCCCAAATAAATGTTCACCTTGTGCGGCTTGATTTTAGAAGCCCGTGAAAATTTATTTCGGAATTTTTGGAGTCTGTTTAGTATTTCTTTTTTTTCTTCCGAGTGGAATAATTTTTTTAAAAAAAACGAACCGACCTACGGGCCATGTCCGACTAGGACTCCGGCCCGAGGGGGGGCCTTTATAAGCCGGGGCAGCCCACCCGGGGAAACCCTAGCCCAGCCGCCACCCTAGCCGCCGCCCCAGCCGCCGCTTCCGCCGCCGCCGCCGCCGCGCCGCCCCCCGCCGCCGTCGCCGCACGCCGCCGCCACCGCCGAGGTTCGCCGCCGCCTCGACTTCCGTGCCAACGTTTTTTTTAAAAAAATTGGTTTTTGTCGGTTTTTTTAGATTCGGTTTTTTTAAATAGATCAGTTTTTCCGTTCGTTCATTCTAGCAAGCGTTCGTCGTTTTTCTTTTTCTCGGATTAAATCCGCGATTTTTCTGATCACGATTCCTGATCCGATTTTCGTTTTAGTATAACTTTTCGCTCATTTATCGGAATCAGGCGATTCAAGCGCCTAGAGATTCGTCTCGAAACCCTCTATCCGTTTAACCAACTTGAACAAGATTTTACTACTGTAAAATTTTCCTTAGATCCAGATTACTAAAACGAAGTTGTTTTCTTTCGCCGTTTGACTTTCGTTGCTTCGTTCGATTTGATTCTTTTTGCCAACCAGAGTTCTTAAGTTGAACCTTCTGGTTAGATATCTTATTTGAGTTTTACCCGTGCATTAGATGAGTACTTATTGTATGCTTGTTTGTTTGTCTGCGATAGAATACCCGGAGTGCGCCGCTTGTTACTTCGAATCGTTAGGTTTCGCGGATCATCAGCAAGGCAAGTAACAATTTGATCATACCTTTCTACTACCCAGTTTTATTGTATTAGATCAATCCTCACACATTGCATGATTAGGATCTAATTAAATTGTGGGATGGGAAGTAGATGAGGTAGTACCTATTACCTGTTATTATCAAACCTTTGGGAGTTACTTCTACGTTTGCTTATTATGCCATGCTATGCTAGTAGACGTGGATTGGGTGAGTGATATCCATGACAGATGTGAGATTGTTAATTAATGGTTTATCTAAGGTGGCAACTTAGACACACATCTGGGTGGATTGAGGCATCTGGGTATTCCAGGACTTGCCTGTTTTCTTTTGGACCGCCACCCAGGCTCAAAGGGATCATGAGACTATTCATACTAGAAACTTCCGTGTGCAATCTCAAGCTATTATGGGCTCTAGCATAGTTGACTAAGTTGTGCGAACTCTTACAGTGGTAGACTAGCAGATGTAGGGGATGTAGGTGGTACGGTCTACCCGATCATAAGGTGCTAGCGCTTCTGAAAGACTATGTTTCGGTCATCCATCTTCTCAAACACCATGTAGTGTGAGAAACCAAACGGAGGCGATCGAGTCTTGTGGGGAAAAGTGTGCAAACCTCTGCAGAGTGTAATAAACTAATCATGGTTAGCCGTGTCCCCGGTTATGGACATCTTGAGTATCTAGTACTTGGATTATCATGTGAATCTCAACATGTTACTCTAAATTAATTTTGTTGGGTTATGTTTAATGATGATGCTTAATTGGGATTGAGAATGCTATCAACCATTCTCAATGTTTAACAACTACCATGATAGTTAAATAAATTTATTTCTTTGAAGTAGGGAAAAATTGGCTTTACGCAAAACTGTAACCATAGAGCTTTCCACCAGCCAAATATGCATATAGTATAGCTATTTCATTCCATTACTCTCTATGTGTTACATTGCCAGCATATTCCATGTGCTGACCCGTTTCGGGCTGCAACGTTAATGTTGCAAACTTTTCAGACGATGATTAAGGAGTTTTTAGGTCGTGGTTCTATACTCAGTGATGCCGTTGGAGTTGATGGACTCACTTATCTTCCAAGCCTTCCGCTTTTATCGTTATTAGATGGCCTTAAGCCATATTTATTGTAATAAGTTCTCTTTTGAGACACTCGATGTAATAAGTGTGTGATTGCTACTCTGTTATAAATCCTCCGAGTACTATGTGGTGTCAGCATTACTGATCCAGGGATGACATCGGAGCACAGAGATCAGACCGTTTGAGGTCTGGTCGCTACAGAGATGGTACCAGAGCACACGCTGACTGTAGGACACGACCACTAAGTTAGAGACCTAGATCACTATTCACTCTCTTCTCTTCTGACCTCTCATCTTTTCTACTCTTTACGATGGCGAATGCAAGGAACAAGTTCACGCAACCGGATGAAGATACACCCTTTGGATGACACTTGAAGGAAGTCACTAGATACCTAAACATAGGAGTACCAAGCTTCACCGGAACCTACAACACCACTTTACCTGAAGAAGAGCGCTGGATGATTCAAGTTCAAGTTCCAGGAAGGACGTTCATGCCAGTCACTGAGCCCATAGAATTTTCCTTTGATGCACCAACTTGGAGTCTAGGAAAGAGCATGGCAGCTCACATCGCCATGGGACGCATTGGAGAAGTCTACCGCAAGGATCTCAAGGATACTATCTACCAGATTTGTGTGCGCCGAGATGAGCACTGGGAGATGATCAGCACCAGGGAGGATAGGTCAATCGTAGCTTTTATTCAGGACTTAAATCAGCACATTCGACGATAGGAGAACCAGATGTGCGCCGACACGATAGATCTGAAGAAGGCTAAGACTAGAATCAAGGAACTGGAGGAAGAACTCAAGGCTACACGTGAAGATTAAGAAGAGGAAATTGAAGTATTGGTGGAGAAGAATGACGACCTGATCAAGAAGATTGGAATATTTATGGGAGGCCCTACGCTAGTAGATGAAGACGAAGAACCCAAGGAAATTAGCCCAGAAGACTACATCATCATCGACGGCACCAACTCGGAACCAGATAGTAGCGATGATGACTATGTTGATAAAGCTAGAGCAGATATCATGGAGTCTGCAACCGAAGAATATTTCTAGTAGACCACCTCATCAGTAGTAGTAGTCCACCATGTAAATATAGTAGTCCGAGCACTTTTGCGATAGATAGATCAATGGTATGCCCTTGTTTGATTGAATGAAGTGAATTGTTTGCTTTTGTCTCATGTGCATATGGGTAGTGTTTTCTCTTTAGACCCCCTCTATTCTTACATCTCATCTTTTCTAAACCCCTCAGATGCCTCCGAGACGTGACCACGGATTTGCCTTTCCACCGGAGCTCACCCAGTTGATCGAGCAGCAGAACACATTGATGCAGTTGCTAGTCCAGAATCAGAATTAGGGGAACAACAACAACCCACCACCACCACCACCACATGTTGACCACTTAGCCTGTTTTCTTAGGCTGAATCCGCCAGTGTTTTCCAGTAGCACCGAGCCGATAGTAGCAGATGAATGGCTCCGCAAGACAGCTAGGGAGTTGACCACAGCAGGATGCACAGATGCGGAGAAGGTGAAGTTTGCCGCACATCAGCTAGAAGGACCCGCAGCATCATGGTGGGAGAATTTCACAGCCACTTTCCCAGTCGACACTGTCACATGGGACCAGTTTCAGCAGGCTTTTCATACTGCCCATGTTTCGGTAGGAGCTATGGCCATGAAGAAGCGTGAGTTTCGCAACTTGCGCCAAGGAGGACGGACAGTTGGCCAGTATGTGGAGGACTTTAGTAAGTTAGCACGTTATGCCCCAGATGACGTTGCTACGTATGCAGCTAAGCAGGAGAAGTTTCTGGAAGGACTAAATGATGAGTTGAGCATGCAGTTGATGGTAGCAACCTTCAACAACTACCAGGAGTTGGTAGATCGTGCTCTTATGATTGAAGGGAAGCAACAGCAAATTGAGAACCGCAAGAGGAAGTATGGACAAGGAAAGTACAATTCAGGAGCTCAGCAGAAGCCACGTTTTACCCCTAGACCGGGAGGACATTTCAGCATACCCATGGAGGAGGTAGCTCACACAATCACAATGGCACCAAGAATGGAAATGGCAATGGAGGAATCAACGGCCAGAATCGCACCAACCCATCAACCCCAGCCAAGAAGGACCTAAGCCAAGTCACTTGTTTTAAGTGTCAAAAGACCGGACACTACGCCAATGAATGTCCTGAAGGCCAAAATGGCAATGGAAGTTCTGGGAAGAAGCCGAACCCTTTCAACAGGGGACAGGTGAACCACGTTAGCATGAAGGAGGTTGAAGCTCAGCCCGATGCAGTAATAGGTAAGTTTTTGGTTAAGTCATTTACTGCACTCGTTCTTTTTGATACTGGTGCATCGCATTCATACATCTCAAGGGGATTTGTGGATAAGTATAACCTACCAACCCAAGCCCTTAGGTCACCCATGTTAGTAACCTCACCTGGAGCAGAGTATGTGGCTAGTCTATGGTGTGATCGGTTACCATTAAGGATTGGTAACTATGTTTTTCCCTCAGACCTAATAGTATTGGAATCTCAAGGATTGGATGTGATATTAGGCATGGATTGGTTATCAAAGTATGAAGGGAATATAGAATGTGTTAGCAAGTCAATTTTGCTTACCACCCCAGAAGGGAGAAGGATCAAGTATGTATCCCGACATGTGCCAAAGAGGACTCAAGTAAATTGCTTAACATGAGTTGTGCAGGAGGAAGTACCGGTGGTAAGGGATTTCCCTGATGTATTTCCAGAGGAGTTGCCAGGCATGCCGCCGGATAGAGATATTGAGTTTTTGATTGAGCTATTGCCAGGCACAGGGCCAATATCAAAGAGACCATATAGGATGCTAGCAAAGGATTTGGTGGAAATTAAGAAGCAGATTAAGGAGTTACTGGATAAGGGATATATTCGCCCAAGTTCTTTGCCTTGGGGATCGCCAGTACTACTAGTGGAGAAGAAGGACGGATCGTTAAGGATGGTTGTTGATTATCAAGGATTGAATGAAGTAACGATCAAGAACAAGTACCCACTACCTATGATCAACGATCTGTTTGATCGATTGCAAGGAGCTAAGGTATTTTCCAAGATCGATCTGCGATCAGGATACCACCAGTTGAAGATTCGAGAACAGGATATTCCGAAGACAGCTTTTACTACCAGGTATGGGCTGTATGAGTATACCGTTATGTCATTTGGTCTGACTAACGCACCTGCCTATTTTATGAACATGATGAACAAAGTGTTTATGGAGTTTTTGGATAAGTTCATCGTAGTGTTCATTGATGATATCCTGGTTTACTCGAAGAATGAAGAGGAGCATAAGGAGCATTTGCATTTGGTACTTGGAAAGCTCAGAGAACATCAATTATATGCCAAGTTCAGCAAATGTGAGTTTTGGTTGAAGGAAGTAGGATTCCTCGGACATGTTATATGCGGAGAAGGTATAGCAGTAGATCCCGCTAAAGTTGAAACCGTGACCAAGTGGGAAGCCCCAACAACAGTTGGAGAGATCCGGAGTTTTCTTGGACTAGTAGGATACTACCGGAGATTTATTGAGAATTTCTCAAAGATTGCGAAGCCTATGACTGAGTTGTTGAAGAAAGATACCAAGTTCATATGGACAGAGGAATGTGAGGCTAGTTTCCAGGAGTTGAAGAAACGCTTGGTTACCTCACCAGTGTTGATTTTGCCAGACCAGGCCAAACATTATGAGGTGTATTGCGACGCTTTACGTTGAGGACTTGGAGCAGTGCTTATGCAGGAAGGGAGAGTTGTTTCATATGCCTCAAGACAACTGAAACCTCATGAGTTGAATTATGCTACGCATGATTTGGAATTAGCAGCCGTAGTGCATGCATTGAAAACATGGAGACATTTCCTCATTGGAAATCATTGTGAGGTGTACACGGATCATAAGAGTTTGAAGTACATTTTCACCCAGAAGGAGTTGAATCTCAGACAAAGGAGATGGTTGGAGCTTATCAAGGATTATGATATGAAATTGCATTATCATCCTGGAAAGGCTAATGTAGTAGCTGACGCATTAAGCCGTAAGAGCCATGTCAATACGTTAATGACGGGAGAAATACCCAAGGAGTTAGCAGAAAATCTTCGTGAACTATGTTTGGAAATAGTTCCGAGAGGCTACGTAGCAACATTGGAGATTCAGTCAACTTTGATGGATAGAATCAGAGAAGCTCAGAAAGCTGACAAAGAGATTGCCGCTATAAAGGAGAAACTAAGAAAAGGAAAAGCTAAAGGATTTCGTGAGGATGAGCACGACACCCTATGGTTTGAAGACCGCGTTTACGTGCCCAATGACCCAGAGATCAGGAAGTTGATTTTGCAAGAGGCACATGATTCACCATATTCGATTCACCCAGGTAATACCAAGATGTATTTGGATTTGAAGGATATTTTCTGGTGGACCGGAATGAAGAAGGATATTGCGGAGTATGTAGCAGTTTGTGATGTATGTCAGAGAGTAAAGGCAGAGCATCAGAAGCCAGCAGGATTGTTACAACCATTGCCGATACCCGAATGGAAGTGGGATAAGCTAGGCATGGATTTTATCACGGGATTGCCCAGGACTCGTTCAGGCTATGACTCGATTTGGGTTGTAGTCGATCGATTGACGAAAGTAGCTCATTTCAACCCAGTAAAGACCACTTACACCAGTGCTAAGTTGGCAAAGATATACATGACCAGGATCGTATGTTTGCATGGAGTTCCAAGGAGTATCGTATCAGATAGAGGAACCCAGTTTACCTCAAAGTTCTGGAAGCAGTTGCACAAAACTTTGGGAACCAGGCTAGAATTCAGTACAGCTTTTCATCCACAGACAGATGGACAGACCGAGAGAGTCAATCAGATTTTGGAGGATATGCTGAGAGCTTGTGCGCTAGATTACGGATCTAGTTGGGACAATAGTTTGCCATATGCAGAGTTCTCTTACAACAACAGTTACCAAACCAGTTTGAAGATGGCCCCTTTCGAAGCCTTGTACAGAAGAAGGTGCAGGACACCGTTGTCGTGGGACGAAGTTGGATACCGCCAGTTGTTTGGTCCTGACTTGATTAAAGAGTCTGAACAGAAGGTGAAGTTGATTCGCGATAGGCTCAAGGTAGCCCAGTCCAGACAGAAAAGTTATGCAGATTCTAAACGTAAGGAGACAGTTTACGAAGTTGGAGATAGAGCTTATCTTCGAGTATCTCCACTTCGGGGAACAAAGCGTTTTGGAGTTAAAGGGAAGTTAGCGCCACGATTTGTAGGACCATATCGAGTTTTGGAGCGTATGGGAGAAGTGGCCTACAAGTTGGAATTTCCCGAAGGATTGTCAGGAGTTCATGATGTGTTCCACGTTTCTTAGTTAAAGAAGTGTCACGCGGAGATGGCTGACATACCCTTGAGAGACACAGTGCCATTGCAAAATATTCAGTTGGATAACGATTTGACCTACGAGGAGAAACCAATTAAGATCCTCAAGTTTGCCAGCCGAGTTACCCGCAGCAAGGTTATCAAGTTTTGCAAAGTTCAGTGGAGCCACCACTAAGAGGATGAAGCCACCTGAGAGCGAGAGAAAGATTTGCTCAAAGACCATCCTCACCTATTTTCTAGCCAACCCGAATCTCGAGGGCGAGATTCATCTTAAGGAGGGTAGGTTTGTAACATCCCAAATTTTCAATTTGGAATGTGATACATTAGATCATCATTGCATATCATATTTTATTTGCATTTGGTTTTGATATTAGAAAATTCTACGCAGCTCAATGACCCACGGAGAGAGTTGGGGATTTCGTTATTTTCATATTTGAGTTTTCTCAAATTTTGAGAATAGGATCATTTGATTTTATTTATTTTATCATCAATTATTTCTATTACAAAAATATGAGAGAGGGAATAAAATGACTTTCCCAAAATAAAGAAATATTGAGGATTTAATAATAAAATCAAATAAGATGTTATTTCGGAGTTTTTCGGTGTTTTATTTGAATTTAGGAAAAATGTGCGTTTTTCAAAATTGCATTTAGGTCCCAAATAAATGTTCACCTTGTGCGGCTTGATTTTAGAAGCCCGCGAAAATTTATTTCGGAATTTTTGGAGTCCGTTTAGTATTTCTTTTTTTTCTTCCGAGTGGAATAATTTTTTTTTAAATGAACCGACCTACGGGCCGTGTCCGACTAGGACTCCGGCCCGAGGGGGGGCCTTTATAAGCCGGGGCAGCCCACCTGGGGAAACCCTAGCCCAGCCGCCGCCCTAGCCGCCGCCCCAGCCGCCGCTTCCGTCACTGCCGCC